>NC_140235.1:22906785-23136785 GCF_949987555.1 Borostomias antarcticus
TGTCAGTACTGGACACCGAAATAGCACACCCTTTAACGGCGCCACACCCCGACCCGCGTGGGGTGCGAGGGCCCGCTCACTGCTGCTTGCAGCACTAGTTAGGGCCCGAGCACACTGGCGGTGCGAGGCCCTATTGTATTTCGAAGGATTATTCTCCTTCTCCTTCTCCTTCTTCCAAAACAAATGCCTTTTTGGCGGCCTAAACATCGATGAAAACGGATGAAACTTTGCAGATACGTCAGTCCCGGTGAAAAATTTGATAATTCATGGGTGACGGAAATGGGCGTGGCAAAACGGCTCAAGAGCGCCCCCTGGAAAGTTTCAAATGGCGAGCCCCACCTTTCAGTTTGATGTAGGCGAACGAAATTCGGAGGGCATATGTATTTCATCGAGCCACACTAAAATGTCTCTTAGAGCTGTACCCAACATGCAACAGGAAGGCCGCCATTTTGCTTTTAATGTGCCATTTTGTCCTTGTTTTGACCATTTCCATGCCTCGTATTTCAACGAACTCCTCCTACAGATTTCATCCGATCAACTTCATACTCAGTCAGCTTCATCTTAAGCCCTTTGTGATCAAAAGTTATCAAGAAAATTGAGTTTTCACCAAACACCCTTGCCGTGGCGCCCCGCCAAAGTTTGACATTTCGCCATAAAACACGATGTCCTCATAACTTCTCCATACATTATCCGATTTGTCCGATATATCTCACGCTTCATGACGGTTCTGTCCTGAACACATCTATGTGTCAGTATTGCGTCATACTTATAGCGCCACCTATTGGTGAAACAGGAAGTCCTCATAACTCCTCCATACATTATCCGATTTGTCCGATATAGCTCACGCTTCATGACGGTTCTGTCCTGAACACATCTATGTGTCAGTATTGCGTCATACGTATAGCGCCACCTATTGGTGAAACAGGAAGTCCCCATAACTCCTCCATACATTATCGGATTTGTCCGATATATCTCACGCTTCATGACGGTTCTGTCCTGAACACATCTATGTGTCAGTATTGCATCATACTTATAGCGCCACCTATTGGTGAAACAGGAAGTCCTCATAACTCCTCCATACATTATCCGATTTGTCCGATTTATCTCACGCTTCATGACGGTTCTGTCCTGAACACATCTATGTGTCAGTATTGCGTCATACTTATAGCGCCACCTATTGGTGAAACAGGAAGTCCTCATAACTCCTGCATACATCATCCGATTTGCACCAAATTGCTGACGCTTCATGAAGGTCACCTTCTGAACACATCTATGCGTCGGTATTGAGTAACACTTACAGCGCCACCTACTGGTGAAACAGGAAGTACTCATAACTCCTACATACATTATCCGATTTACTCCAAATTGCTCATGCTTGATGAAGGTCGCATCTTGAACACATCTGTAGGTCAGTATTGCGTCATACTTACAGCGCCACCTACTGCTTACAGGAAGTCCTCATAACTCCTACATACTTTGTCCGATTTACACAACATTTCTCACACTTCATCAAGGTACTGTCCTGAACACATCTATGCGTCGGTATTGAGTCACGCTTAGAGCGCCACCTACTGGTGACAGGAAGTTTCTGTCAGTACTGGACACCGAAATAGCACACCCTTTAACGGCGCCACACCCCGACCCGCGTGGGGTGCGAGGGCCCGCTCACTGCTGCTCGCAGCACTAGTTAGGGCCCGAGCACTGGCGGTGCGAGGCCCTATTGTATTTCGAAGGATTATTATTAGGGCCCGAGCACTGGCGGTGCGAGGCCCTATTGAAACTCGAAGGATTATTATTATTCTCCTTATTCTCCTTCTTCTCCTTCTTCTTCCGAAACAAATGCCTTTTTGGCGGCCTAAACATCAATGAAAACGGATGAAACTTTGCAGATACATCAGTCCCGGTGAAAATCGGATATATCATTGGTGACGGAAATGGGCGTGGCAAAACGGCTCAAGAGCGCCCCCTGGAAAGTTTAAAATGGCGAGCCCCACCTTTCAGTTTGATGTAGGCGAACGAAATTCGGTGGGCATATGTATTTCATCGAGCCACACTTAAATGTCTCTTGGAGCTATACCCAACATGCAACAGGAAGTCCGCCATTTTGCTCTTAATGTGCCATTTTGTCCTTGTTTTGACCATTTCCATGCCTCGTACTTCGACGAACTCCTCCTACAGATTTCATCCGATCAACTTCATATCGGATCAGCTTCATCTTAAGACCTTTGTGATCAAAAGTTATCAAAAAAATTGAGTTTTCACCAAACACCCTTGCCGTGGCGCCCCGCCAAAGTTTGACATTTCGCCATAAAACACGAAGTCCTCATAACTCCTACATACATTATCCAATTTGTCCGATATATCTCACGCTTCATGACGGTTCTGTCCTGAACACATCTATGTGTCAGTATTGCGTCATACTTATAGCGCCACCTATTGGTGAAACAGGAAGTCCTCATAACTCCTCCATACATTATCCAATTTGTCCGATATATCTCACGCTTCATGACGGTTCTGTCCTGAACACATCTATGTGTCAGTATTGCGTCATACTTATAGCGCCACCTATTGGTGAAACAGGAAGTCCTCATAACTCCTCCATACATTATCCAATTTGTCCGATATATCTCACGCTTCATGACGGTTCTGTCCTGAACACATCTATGTTTCAGTATTGCGTCATACTTATAGCGCCACCTATTGGTGAAACAGGAAGTCCTCATAACTCCTCCATACATTATCCAATTTGTCCGATATATCTCACGCTTCATGACGGTTCTGTCCTGAACACATCTATGTGTCAGTATTGCGTCATACTTATAGCGCCACCTATTGGTGAAACAGGAAGTCCTCATAACTCCTCCATACATTATCCAATTTGTCCGATATATCTCACGCTTCATGATGGTTCTGTCCTGAACACATCTATGTGTCAGTATTGCGTCATACTTATAGCGCCACCTATTGGTGAAACAGGAAGTCCTCATAACTCCTCCAGACATTATCCAATTTGTCCGATATATCTCACGCTTCATGACGGTTCTGTCCTGAACACATCTATGTGTCAGTATTGCGTCATACTTATAGCGCCACCTATTGGTGAAACAGGAAGTCCTCATAACTACTACATACATTATCCAATTTGTCTGATATATCTCACGCTTCATGACGGTTCTCTCCTGAACACATCTATGTGTCAGTATTGCGTCATACTTATAGCGCCACCTATTGGTGAAACAGGAAGTCCTCATAACTCCTACATACATTATCCAATTCGTCCGATATATCTCACGCTTCATGACGGTTCTGTCCTGAAAACATCTATGTGTCAGTATTGCATCATACTTATAGCGCCACCTATTGGTGAAACAGGAAGTCCTCATAACTACTACATACATTATCCAATTTGTCTGATATATCTCACGCTTCATGACGGTTCTGTCCTGAACACATCTATGTGTCAGTATTGCATCATACTTATAGCGCCACCTATTGGTGAAACAGGAAGTCCTCATAACTCCTACATACATTATCCAATTCGTCCGATATATCTCACGCTTCATGACGGTTCTGTCCTGAACACATCTATGTGTCAGTATTGCATCATACTTATAGCGCCACCTATTGGTGAAACAGGAAGTCCTCATAACTCCTACATACATTATCCAATTTGTCCGATATATCTCACGCTTCATGACGGTTCTGTCCTGAACACATCTTTGTGTCAGTATTGCGTCATATTTATAGCGCCACCTACTGGTGAAACAGGAAGTACTCATAACTCCTACATACATTATCCGATTTACTCCAAATTGCTCATGCTTGATGAAGGTCACATCTTGAACACATCTGTAAGCCAGTATTACATCATTCCTACAGCGCCACCTACTGGTGAAACAGTAAGTCCTCATAACTCCTACATACGTTATCCGATTTACTCCAAATTGCTCAGGGTTGATGAAGGTCGCATCCTGAACACATCTGTGCATGAGCATTGAGTCATACTAATAGCGCCACCTACTGCTTACAGAAAGTCCTCATAACTCCTACATATATTATCCGATTTACACCAAATTGCTCACGCTTCATGAAGGTCGCATCCTGAACACATCTACGCATCGGTATTGAGTCACACTTACAGCGCCACCTACTGGTGAAACAGTAAGTCCTCATAACTCCTCCATACATTATCCAATTTGCCTCAGATTTCTCATGCTTCATCAAGGTTCTGTCCTGCACACATCTGTGTGTCACAATTGAGTCATACTCTGCGCCACCTACTGGCTGAAAAGTCCTCATAACTCCTACATACATTATTCAATTTGTGCCAAATTGATCACGCTTCATGAAGGTTGCATCCTGAACACAATGTTCTTGACCTGGAGAAGGCAAGAGAAGGAAAGCGAGAGAATCCTGGATGAGAGAGAGAGACGGAGAGGCCAATGCAGATTCCACATAGTTAACCATTGTTGCACTGAGTGTTGAGCCCATATTGAGCAGGCACATGGTGGTAGTATGTGGTTTGCCATTATTGATCCACACTCTACAGCTCAGGAGGAAGAAACACCTGCAGAAAGTGACAGGACAACAGAGGAGCCAGAAGGTAAAATACATCTAGGGGAGACAGAAGATGATTAATTAGTAATATGCATTATTGGGATGAGAATGTCTACACATATTCTATGTATTGAGTTGCTACAAGTTGTTTTAGTTTTATTGAAATTGGAGACCATCGTTAGAGACAATTAGATGAGAGAAAATTATCGGAGCTTTCATGTAAATACCAAACCATCAGGCACTCCAGGGAATTGAACCCCATTCCTACTGGAAGTCCAACACCAGTGCCTTTTGCTTTTTGGCAGTTCATGAAAGGGAAAGCAAAACCTGCATTAGCAACAGCATATATGGCACTATTTCATTTTGTGAAAAAATGCCAAATAATGGCTTTTTATTTTGTTCACCTAATGTAGAATATCATGTAATTACTGTAGTTTTGAATGAGCTTCAATGAACCTAATGTTTCACAATATATATTTCACTTTTAAATGCTGTTGTAATGCAGGAAACGAAACCTCAAAATGACACATCTACAACTGTTACAAATCGGATTACTCAATAAATAAAATATCACTCAATAAATATACTCAATTACTCAATAAATATCATTCAATAAATATTAAATAAATATCATTCGATAATTATAAACTCATTACTCAATAAATAAATATTCTATACAATCAATAAATATTCAATAAATATCACTCAATATACTTAATTACTCAAATACATATCATTTAATAAATATAAATACAATAAATATGATAAAAAGCGCTATATTTAAAAGAACAAACTGCCTCATGATAACTAAAATATGTTCATTTGCAACTGTTACAAATCTTTACTCACTCTCTGATGTTATCAAAACCTCTGTTTAAAAGAACAAACTACTGCTTCATGATCACTAAAATACATTGGCAACACTATTGATTCTATTTCATAATGTGTAGTTTTTACATAAACGTGGTCAATTAATGTCCCTTTTTCTGTTGTTGGTCCTGTCACATGTTGAACATATCCTTTGTCGGTTAGAAATTTGCAGATAGTTGATGATTTCAAAATATCGTCATTGAAATCGCCCATGACTGTAATGGTGTTGCTTTTTGGCTCTAGCCAATCAAGTAATTTGGCTAGATTTTCTTTAAACAAAGACATGGGATAAGATGGTGGACGATAAATGACTGCTATCAATATGTTATACTCAACACAGTTGTAAATCAAACATTCCAAATTGACATGTAGTCCTTTGATAATGTCATATGCCAAATTGTCTGCACTGTACAATCCAACTCCACCATGTTGTTGTCCTTGTAATGACAATAGTGCTGGGTTATTGCTACTGTATGATAAACTTCGTGGACAACTATGAAAAGTAAAACCATCAATGTTTACTGTTTCAAATGAGGATGAAGCAGGTAACCATGTTTCTGTAACAGCAATACAGTTAAGCTGCAAATGCTGTGTACACAATGCCAAATCTGATACATGTCGAGTCAAACTTTGAATATTCATCAAAAAGACATTAAAAGTATTTGGACTAAAATTGGGCCTGTTACTTCCAATCAAAAATGGGGGCATACTCTGTATTGCATCCTTAATGTTGTCCCTACAATATAAGACTTTATCTTCAAAATTTTGAATCACCAAACCTGACAAATTTCTAACACGACTTAATGCCACATATGCCTGTCCTGCAGTAAATATTCTTTTAAGACACACCACAGCATTATCCACAGTAACACCTTGTACTTTATGTACCGTGCAAGCCCAAGCAAGTTTAAGCGGAAACTGTCGTCGCAAACCACCTTTCTTTGTTACCTTCTCTTCCTCTGGCTCAATACCCGTAGAACCCTCTGAACCACCTACAGATTTCCTCCTCTCCGCACCAACATGGTCATCATCAAACTTAATATAAACTTTTTGAGGAAATGTCTTATTCTCAGAAGAAACTATATGTGTCACAGTACCGCATACCCCATTAACAAGACCGTCCATAACATCCACATTTTTGCACAACATTACACGCGCATCCTTACCTAACAATAGTTGTTCAGCCAAACATGTGTCATAGGTTTTGCTATGATGTCCAGTTTTCAATTCTAGTTTCCCTGTTTTTGTATTATTTACATAATCCTGAGCATCTATCTGGACATATTCAGGACATGTTTTAAACAGTTGTTCTACATTATGCTCATTAACCTGTTTATTTGTTGGAAATATGTGCAAAGCTGAACTCTCTTCACCAGTCTCACAACGTTTTAATATTTTTATGTCGCTTTTTAACATCGGGGTCTTCTTTACACGGGTTCTTACTCTGTTTAACAACTCTGCAAACACATTATCTTTTTGTCTAACTATTTCTTTTAATTCCACAACCTTAAATAGAGTAGACCACAAGTTTATACCTAGATTGTCTTCATACAGCGGTTTCCCTTTTACTGGAGGTAACTGGTAAAAATCTCCAACAGCAACTACACTAACGTTTCCAAATGGGGAGAGACTTTGTTTACTCTGTCTTAATCTTCCATTAATATAAGACAACAGCCTGTGATCAACCATCGATATTTCATCTATTATCAAAATTTGAAGATCACTAAATTTAACACGCAAAGAATTCACCTTTTCTTCACCCAAAGGTGTGTACGGTAAACGAACATCTTTTCCTATGCTAAATGTGTGGTGAATGGTTGCGGCACGCAAATTGTATGCAGCTATCCCCGTAGGAGCTGTTAACAAAACACAAATATTGTCAGGATGACGACAGACTGTTGACAATAATCTCATGGCTTCATACTGCATGGCTTTTATTAAATGGCTTTTTCCCGTTCCTGCACCCCCTGTAATAAATAAATGGAATGGATCTGGGTTTTTCCCTATTACTTTTGCTAAGCACCATTGTCGAATCTGATAAAAAATAGACAGCTGAGTCTCATTTAAAGATCTAATTAAAGCCAAACCATCATTTCTACACATAATATTATTTTGCTTTTCCAAATGTGCTACTTTTTGTCTATTTAATGCTAAATCTGGAATATTTTCCTCGTGTTCTTCAACTATCTGTTCTTTGTCTTTTTGTTCCTGCTCACACTGTAAACGCTCCAACTCTTGCTCTGGGCACAGTTCACACCAGGCATCTTCTAAAACACCATCTGTATCAATACTACTCTCGATATTATCCAATTCATCTGCTTCAATTTCAAACTTACTTCTGTTTAAATCAACAACTGACTTTACTGAATGTCTTGATCCATCACTAAACCTAACATGCCCATTCTTGTAAAACTGTTGAAATGTTTCACAGCTTGGAGGTTTTAGCTGCTTATCTAAACGATATGGCAAGAACAACTGCATGATACTCTGATGAAATAATTCCGGACTTTTGGTTTCAGAAAAGCGCGCATAACGAATAACTGCAGGTTTTGTACGTGTTCTTTTAGCAACAGTTCCAAAACCTTTGTTTAATTTAAACTGCGTCTTACATTTTTCATTTTTATTTAAAACACGATATTCAGATGCAAATGTTGCCATGCACATGTCATTAAAAACACTATCGTTTGGCCTATTCTTGTAACGATCAACAAAACTAGTCATCCAAATATCGTCTGCGTTTATGTCTTCTGATGCTGCCTTTTGCTTCAACACACTTAATGGCAAACTCATTCTTACTATATTCTCGCCTGTGGGTACAAAAAATACTTTCCTTGAACATTCCTTCAGATGCATATTTGTTAATCTATACACAGCTTCTTGAGCACACACATCTCTGTTATGGAGATAGACACTGCCTAGATTTCTCAGTGCATCTCTTGCCTCAACATTTTTCTCCTTTGAAGCTTCTCTTTGGGCGTTAGCTAACAAAAGTCCCATCTCCCTTTCTGCCTTTGAAATGTACGAAATTATGTAAACAACACATGCGTATGCATCGACTACATACTGAATGTCTAGATTGGCCGACCAACATTTTAATAGAGGCTTACTATACTGATTTACCCAAACTTCATTAACCTGTCTCTTTAACACAATATGTGTATTTCTTGCTAAACTTTGATATGCAGCCTCAAAAGTTGCTTGATTAATCCCTACACTTTGAAACAAATCTTCAACACTATCATGGGTATTATTCTCATCAGACAAAGCCTCCTTGATTTTTGACATTATATTTGATGCGTGATCTCTTTTCATCTTACTTGACTCTTTCTGACGCGGTTTTCCACATGCTGCACACAATGCAGAACTCCCTGTCTCCTCTCCCTGACAAATACATACTTTTTCTTCATTTTCTGTTTTCCGACATATAAATGTACGACTAGATGCAGGCCTTGGAAAATTGAAACGACAAACCGTCTTGTTCTTTTTACACGTTTTTGAGTGGCGCTTTGAATGTTGCTGCACAGATGTGACAGTTTCGTGTAATGTGTCATCTTCTGCTGGTAACTCACATGTTACATATTTATCGATAAATTCAACTACCTCTTCATCTGTGTTTTTATCAATCAATGGTGCATTCTCAATCCAAAACAGGCAATGGACATGAGGTGATCCGCGCTGCTGAAATTCTACTCGATAAAAGTAATCAACAATTATACCAATAGGATGCAATGGCGACATAAGTACCTCCCTCAAGAAACAATGCCAGCGAAAATCAAACATCCTAGCTGCAGTCACAGAATTCCTACGCAATAGGTCACACCTCTCTGCCCACTCTAAATCTTCTACTGTCTGTGTCCTACCTTCCTGTTTCAAAATACTATTAAGAAGATTTTTCCAACGCACATCAGCCGAAGAAAACGAACAAAACCAAGTTGGCACGCCAAGCTGACGGACACAAGCGAGAAGTTCTTTCTGTGCTCCTTGCCAAAAAGCTGGTGTACCTCGAATTGGTTTAAGAAAACGATACCCATCATCAAACTCCAACAACTTTTTCAAAGATTCTTCATGGTTTAAGTTAACTTTTTCCTGAGTATGTACTCCTCGAGAACCATGGCATTTTCCTTTCCGTAATGCTACAGACACACTTGACATAACCTGTTCTATCTCTGACATATACTGAGCAAAAAATATATATTCCACATTTTGTGCAAACCTACCATCAGCATGTTGAATTCTGTTATTAAAATATCGCGATAATGTCAAACGATTTGCTCTGTCTTGATGATATGCATTACATCCCTGTGGAAACAACACTGGAAAACATTTGGCTTCATTTGTATGATCAGAAAGCAATTTAACAGGATTATTCCCTTCTGCTGGTGCAAGATTCAATACACCATCAAAATATTGATCGAGCACTTCCTGACCAATGTCAACAGGCATAAGACACGTGTCTTGAAACATACAATGTTGTTGTCTATCATGCAAAAGCTCATCTTCACCAACATCTGCAGATGCTTCATCTATAGTACTATCAGGCTCCTTCTCTGAAACCTCATCTTGCTCCCTACAAAACTCATTCAGCCACTCTTCATTAAACTCTACATCTCTATAATGCACATTTGTTTGTTTTAAATATTGCAATGCTCGCCTCACACGCATAGTGTCAACAAACTTATATTCATAATGCCCTTTATAAGTTAGCTTACGTTTCAATTTTATACGACACAGAGATCCTTCCATATTAGAACGAGGCAGCAAATTGCTAGTCTGCACAATATTTGCTGGAACACATGTCACTGGTCCATGTACTCCATTTTGTCCACCTTTAGGTAAGGCTAACATTTTCAAAAATGGTATATGTAAAGCTATCAAATGCTGTTCTAAGCTATTCAAACATGCTAACTCTGGTGGAATGGGATCAGGTCTCAAACTGTTCAGTGCACATTCAGGTGGCAGGACACCTCTTTTAATCTTACTATGACACGAGTGGCAAATCCACAGCTGACCTCTAGCTATATCCAACTGACACGGCGTTGCACAGTCCTCATTACATTTGTGTAAATAGTCTTCAGTTAAACATTTATCTGCAAATGAAGCCATTGCTTTATTCTTACTATAATCAGCCCGTTGACACCTTGTAACCTGATTTTTAAACAACAGTCTATGACAAACACAACACACAAAATCAGGCCCATATTTCACCTTATCTAAAAACCTCTCCTTAACAAAATCAAACTCCTTCTGCCTATATTGAATTTCTTTCCTCTTCAATTTGTTAAAAGCTGCAACATGAATCTTATGCTGAAGATTTTCCTGATACTTCTTAATACTCATGGATTTCACACTCTCTTTAAAGACCACATCTTCCTGATACTTCTTAATACTCATGGATTTCACACTCTCTTTAAAGAACACATCTTCCTGATACTTCTTTATACTCTTTTGTTTAACTATGTCCCTATGCAACTCATCTCCCTGATATTTGACTCTCTTCCTACCTCTAATTTTGTCTCTATGCAACTCATCTTCCTGATATTTGACTCTTATCCTGCCTCTAATTTTGTCCCTATACAACTCATCTACCTGATATTTGACTCTTCTCCTGCCTTTAATTTTGTCTCTATGCAACTCATCTCCCTGATATTTGACTCTCTTCCTACCTCTAATTTTGTCTCTATGCAACTCATCTTCCTGATATTTGACTCTTATCCTGCCTCTAATTTTGTCCCTATACAACTCATCTACCTGATATTTGACTCTTCTCCTGCCTTTAATTTTGTCTCTATGCAACTCATCTCCCTGATATTTGACTCTCTTCCTACCTCTAATTTTGTCTCTATGCAACTCATCTTTCTGATATTTGACTCTTCTCATACGTCTAATTTTCTCCCTATGAAAATCATCTCCTTGATATTTATTTCTAAACATTTCCTTTACCATTTCCCTGTACAGAACACTATTCTGATATTTCATTTTCATTTGGAATTTCTTCTTCTTTTCAAAATACTTGGAAAAAATAACATTGATATTTGCAGTGCTCTGCGTCTGGACTTTTGGATTCCTTGTACCTGTGTATGGTGTCTCTAATGAATTACCTACCTCACACAAATTTATACAAATATGCTTATCACCATAAACACACATTACTGGTTCAAATTGATTATTCTCATAATGTTTTAAGTAAATGCCTTCATTTGTAACCATTGAGCAAAAGCTACTGTATTTCAACCATGTTTCACCACTATATATAAATATGTCTACTCCAAAAGCATTTGCTGTTGCTTGAATTTCTATATTGGTTGCACTACTACCAACATACCTCATTTGCGACTTGTTAATATACTCTGCCACTGAAACATATTCCTTATCCAAATACTCCATGTGTTCTGCACTATGAATTTCCATGTACTTAACAACAGCATGTCTAATTTTCAGATGACCTTTTTGAGAGCCACAAATAACTTGAGATACTGATCTAAAAAAACTATTTCCATCCTCTAGAATGTCCTTTGTTTTACACACAACACCTAAAGAGCCATATTCTGTATGCACTTGTAAATCCTGTCTTTCAAACTCCACATTCAATTTGCTACATAATGTTTTTGCAAATTCAGTGCAAATAGGACTGAATTTAAATGCAAGCTTACTTGACTCATCCACAACATCACAATCTGTTTGCTGATTTACATCATCCTCAATATACACTACGTCTTCACTACCAGAACTTGAAATTCCAACTGGACTCAAACCACCTGTACACACAACTGTTTTCATGTTCTCATGCTCCGTGACTTTACATAAACTGCTCTCTGCACTTTGTCTGGTATTGTACACTTTGGAGAAGGATGTATTCACTTTACAATAACCATAACAGCTTTGCAACTGAGGCTGATGAACACACACAACAGTTTCATAATGGTTGCCATTGCAATTTTGCAAGTAGATGCCCTGTTTTGACAAACACCTATACTTACAGCTATATTCTAGCCACCGGTTATCATAATAAGTAAAAATATTAACTCCTAGACAATCTGTTGCTGCTTGAATTTCCACTTCGGTTGCCCAACTGCCAACATATTGCATCTTGGAAATCTGAATGTACTCGGCCACTGATGAAAATTCACTTCTCAAAATATGTTTATAATCCCCTGCCTTATTTTTCAGTTGTTTAACAACAGCCAGTCTGATTTTCCTGTGGTTCTTCTGAGTGCCGCTCACAGCTAGGGAGATTGCTCGAAAGAAACAATTGCCATCAGCCACTATTTTCTCATTCTTACACGGAGATCCCAACAAACCAACTGCTCTTAACACTTGTGCATCAGATTGTTCATACTCTATATTCAACTGTGTACATAAAGACTGTGCAACTTCATTACCAAGAGGATCAAACTGTAGCTTTTTAGAAGCCACATCACTAATAAACATGACATCTGCACTAACATCTGCACTAATATCTATTTTCCTTTTCTTAGATCCACAAGTTTGCCCTGTAATCTTACACTTAGTACCGATCCTGCCTGCTGATGCAATACCATGTTCCAATGATGATGAACCTAAACCCAATTCTACCGTTTCAAAAGACTTCACTCCTGCAAACTGTGATTTCGAACTGCTTGTATTTGGGTCTGCGTAAATGACTCGAACACCAGAAATCTCAAAAGGCCTATCTCCACTACTGAGTGACAAAGACAATTTGTGTATGTAACTAAAAACATCTTTAAGACAACTAAAATACACAATAAGGCTTTTACCAGGGGGATCTACCATTCCAGCAGCACAACGCGCATGAGAATCAACAATTGCATAGCGTCTACTTTCACAAATTATTGCACACGTGTTACTACACAACGTTAGAAGACATGTGTCATATTTTGCAAACATGTCATCCAAACCATTTAGCAGAGACTTAAATACACCAGCCTGGATAAATTCTCCATCAACAATATTTACATCACCAGATACAACATCACCATACTCAAACTTGAAATTATGTCCACCAATAACTGACTGCTTGGGCAAATCGGGAACACTCAATAGTCTTGATACTCCATAAACATCACCATATTCATCAATAACTGACTGCTTGGGCACATATGAAACACTAAATGGTCCTGATTTTCCACAAATCATATTGCCTCTCACAGACTTGTACAACTCATCACCTAAAACTAAAACATTGTCAAGATCCTCTGTCTGCCATGAAAAAACACTTTCAACTGCATGTTTTGCTAAAGCTGTCAAACCTATTGCCATACACTGAACTCCTGCATTTTCAAAGCGAGAATCACCCTGATGAAATGAACCTATAACACTATTTGGAGGGACATTTTTCACAACACTCTTACCTCTGGCAGAAACATCCACAACCTTACCTGCATCGACCTCCTCCATTCCCACCACTTCCACGGGCCTGGTACGTGCTGCCTGGATAGGCACGTCCACAGCAAACGGGGTTGCCTCCACCTACAAAAAAAGAAGATGTTACCTGCCAATCTGCCAGAAACCACATCCACAAGTTTACCTACACCAACCTCCTGGTAGGTGCTGCATATGAAGATACCTCAAGAAGACACACACGTTGCCACAACCTAAAATAATTCATTGTACTATAATATTTTGACAGAACTCTTTTAGTATACATTTGGCTGTTGGTAATTTAAAGGATATGTCAATTAAATGGTTAAAGCAATTGAATGGTTACATCTTTCAACTTAAAATGTGTGTTATATCCCTTTTTTCTGTGTTAACGGCAACTATGTTTGGCAAAATAATTCTGCTCACAAGTCAAATTGTACTATGAAAGCTTGTGATAGCTTTACATTTGAAAGCAACATAGGAAATCACTCATTTTGCAGACTGGTTAAACATCCCAGGTCCTAGTTATATGAACTACACCAGACATTCACAAAATCTAGGCGTAAGATAAAAGGGGTAGGGCTGAGTGGAACATTGGGACTGGAGCAAAGACCCAACCTCCTCCCTTGCAACCGCTTCAAGTACACTGGTAGGTGAATCCTGGGAAGACACCCCCACAACCCTTGGTGTTGCCTCAACCTAGGAATAACACAGCAGACAAAAAAACTGAATGAACTGCATTAACAAAGTACTGCGTTACAAGTCTCTTGTGGCAGCAACTACATTATTAGTTCAATCTGTGCATATAACAAAGGTCTTGAAGCTACCAATTAATAGTCTGTTAATTATATAACATAATAATGATGTTTAGCTTTTTACTGCAAGAAGCATGAAAAAACTTTGCATTGCCAAGTAAAAAACCCAATAGGTGCACCAACCTTTTACACAACAGACATGCACAAAATCTAGGAGTAAGATAAAAATAATAGGACTAAGTGGGATATTGGCACTGGACCTAAGTACTAACCTCCTCCATGGCAACCACATGCACGACACTGGTAGGTGAGTCCTGGGAAGACACCTCCACAATCATTGGTGTTGCCTCAACCTAGGAATAAAACAGCAGACAAAAACAATTGATTGAACTGCCTTAACAAAATACTGTGTTACAAGTCTCTTGTGACAGGAACTACATTATCATTTACATCTGTGCATATAATGAAGGCCTTGAAGCTACCAATTAATACTGTCTCTTAATGATCTAACATAATAATGAGGTATAGCTTTATACTGCAGGAACAATGAAAACACTTTGCACGCTCAAGTAAAAAACTCAATAGGTCCTCCAACCTCTGTCGGCAGAACGTCTGTCAGAGGACAGCCAGGTGAGGCCTCACAAGACACTGGTACAACACTTGATTCAGCCTCAACCTAGTGGGAAGAAAAATACATTAAAAAAAAACTGTACACTTATCATTGTTTCACAATTAGTGAATATTTCAAACATTTTAACCAACTACCTATTTACTCAGACTGTAAAAACAATTAGAATACTAAAATATTACATTGAAATAAATTACAAACCTGCCGCTGCGGACGTTTCCTTTTCGAGGCAACTGCTTTCTGCCGACAGTCCACTTTAGGCTTGATCTAATGGGAAACAAAGAACACTTTTTCAAGAAGTATTTGGAACAAACTATATAGTGTTCTATATTATATAACAGTCTTAAATGGTGTTAACTTGTTCTGTGTCAGGACAAATAACGAACATTGAAATGCCTCAAACATACAATTTGCATATTACAAATTACCCGTTTGCCTTGTGGAACAGGTGGGCCCACAGGGCTAGACAGATGAGATGGAGAAGCTCTCTCCATTGCATCGAGCGTGGCACTGCTGAACCAAACGGGGTTCACAGGGATGATCTCCTCCAACACCACAGATGTTGCATCCACCTGTGAAAAAAAATAAAGGCTATAGTTTTTAACAACCTGTAATTGATTTGTCTTGTTCAAAAGTCAATTATACTCAGCATGTATTGGAACAAATAGGTATCACTTAATCATTACCATCTTAAACTGCTCAGAAAAAATCATCTACTTGAAAAAGTTTCAAAGAGAAAGAGACTCACCTTCTTGCGCTTGCCAACGAGTTTCCACTCAAAAGGGTTTGACGGACGTGGCACACTGACCTCTCCCGTGACGACCACCTTTGGCACAAAACCTCTCACAGGGGGCGATGTCCTGGGAGGAACCTGTGGAGCTGGCGATGGTGGGTTCAGCTGCAGGTAGGCAGACTGCCACAGCAACTGAACCAGAATCTCCATGCCGCCATTGTCACTGAGATGGACCTGTGAATTAAGTAATGAATATACTTTAACAACAGAACTTTTAAAGTCTATATGAATCTGCAATGAACTACACTACTAAGATCAATACAAAGTGTAAGTATACATCAAATTTTTCAACTGGCAATTTTAAAATAACATGTTGTACTTACACCATCCCTGCTCCACAGCTCAAGGTGGTTGAACGGGAAGTGCTCAGCAGTGGAGAAGTACTTGATGTCTTTGAAAAAAGAACACATGAAGAATTTAAATATCTACATATATTAATTCTGAATTCGAAATCATAGCAAAGACCTGAATTTACATATTTATTCAATCAGTTTGGCTAAAAAGACATATACATAACTGAACTAACACTGAAAACTTTTTTTTTGCAACTTACTCATGCTGGCTGCCACACGATGAAACTCTTGACGCGTAAGTTGCTGCAAACCCGCGTCAACATTCAATCGGGGTATGAAGTCCTGGACAAAGACCTTATAAACAATACTTGTTGTTAGCATTTTATTCCCTCATAATTTCAAAATCATTAAAACAATGTTATTATTTTAAACTACTACAAAGCATACCTGAGTCGAGAGACTAAGGGCACTGCGCAGGAGCTTCCGGAAGTCAGCTCCTGCCTCCTCAACAGTACGGCTGGCGGTAAGATTGTTGCTCGGGGCCATGACGCAAACTGCATCGGGTCTCGGAGTTATTGCGGCATGCAACAACTCGGTCCTCAACTCCGACGCACAGGCCCCCGGCGTTGACATGAAGCCAAAGGAGATGCGTCCCACTGGCATCTTCACAAAACCATCTACAATGGCACGTAGATGGGAGGCTCCCACAACAAGAACAAACTGTAACAGAAAGGTTATTTATTTGAAAATAAATAAAAATCATATATAATTCCTCAAATCAAGTATTTGTGAATACATTATGAAAATAGTATTTACCTCGTTGTCTGGATCCTCAGGTGGAATGACCAATTTGTGACTGCGCCCAGTCCAGCTAGAAATTGGCCATTGTCTCACTCGGTGACGGTAACCTGCACCATGACCTATTTATAAACATACACAGAAGAGTTAAAAACACACACAGAAAAACATGTCAACAAACAACATTAAAATAATGGAAAAACAATAGTATGCAGTTAAAGGTGGGATATGTAGTTTGCTTTTGGCTTTATTTGGTAAAATTGGCATAATATCCTTTCAGTAACAGAAGTGCTTGGAGAATAAACTTGGATCTCCGTGTTTACCGCTGCCTCTGTATTTTCAATTTAAAAAATGCATCGCGCCCGAATGTATTGACCAATCAGGCTCTCTATCTCGCCACACCTACCAGTCATGTTTGGAGGGAGGGACTACATCATGATTGACAGGAAGGAGGGGCAGGTTCTTTTGAAAAAGATGACCAATGGGAGGCCTTGTTGACATCAAACTACCTACCCCACCTTTAATCAATATGTAATGCATAAACAATTGGGAACATACGTTCAACAGGGCCAGGAAGATTCTGAGGTCCAACCATGACGATGCGTTGGGCCGCCATTCTCTGCCTGGCTGCATCCGAAAGGCGGGAGGACTTGGTACGAGGCATCTAAAAGAATGCAAAACAAATGTTTAGAAAGAAATCACCAGACAGCTTTCAACACACAACTAGCACTGCGAGCAGCATTGAGCAGGCCCTTGCACCCCACGCATGTCTTGGTGTGGCGCTGTTAAAGGGTGTGCTATTTCTGAGAAACTATTTCTGCTATTTCTGAGAGAAACTTCCTGTCACCAGTAGGTGGCGCTCTAAGTGTGACTCAATACCGACGCATAGATGTGTTGAGGACACGACCTTCATCCAGCGTGAGCAATTTGGGGTAAATCGAATAACGTATGTAAGAGTTATGAGGACTTCCTGTTTTATGGTGAAACATTGGCGGCAACATTGTTTGGTGAAAGTTAAATTCTTTTGATAGCTTTTGATCAGAAAGATCTTCAGATGACACAATGTGTTCAGACCGGGCGCAAATTTTTTCGGCCGCACGGCAAGTTTACATAGAAAGTCAATACAATTCACGCAAACTGGGCGGCGCGAATCAGGCGAACCCGGCGGCGTCAATCATGCGAACTGCCGCATGGTGGCCAGGATTGGCCGCGCGGCGAATTCGCAAAAAGTATAAAAAAAAAAAAAGACAATTTGGCAAATTCGCTGCGCGGCGACCCCTTCGGTCGGGCGAACTGGGCGGCCCACCACGCCCAGTCAGAACACAGCATAAGTGTGCTTACATTTATAGATACATGGATGCAGTGATGGTGGTGAAAGAAATAGTCTACATTCTTCACTTGCTGTTGACTGACTGTTACATTAGTCGACTTTAGCCTACTTCATCAAAAGCCACATTAGCCTACTTTATTTACATCTACAGTAACAGTGACTATTAGTGGGGTTGTGAATATTAATGCGCAATTGGGCCATTGAAGTTAAGATATTGAATTGAGCAGCATGGCTTCCTATTGTCTGAGCCCTGCTTCAACTATCTTAATTTATCAGACAGAAAAAAAAACAGCCAAGCACATAAACCAGGCTGGACCTGGCTTAGTCGCCCGCCCATAACCCAGGCTCGACCTCGCCTGGTCGTAGTAGCAAAGAGACACTTGGCGAAGCGCGGTCTAAACCGTCTCTTGGCGTGCGCTCCGCTCACCAGTAGTTTAACTACCGATTACAGTAAAATTATACTTTTAAAAAGGACAGTTGCAACATTGCGCATCTATCTACCGTACATGCGCGAATTACATCACGAGTGCACAATAAAGTTGATGAAAATGAATGTTATTTGAAGCCTATATAACGCATCATGGGAATGTTGTGTTTTACAATTTTATTGAGCCAAATAAAATATAGGGACTATCCTTAGCCTAATATAATCCAATCTATGAACAACAACAATACCTTTTGCAAAGGGGAAATTTGATGGCTCCAACCGAGATTCCTCAGCTACATTTTAGATGCAAGTAACAACATTCCAAAAAGCATATCTTCATCTAGTCCGAATTCTAAGTAGGCTATTAGCCTACACATGATTACAAGAAAGGAAAACTGAGAATAGTCACTTTTGTCCAAAAATGTGTTATAGTTGTTAGCTTATATATATAGCCTATGCAGAATTAGAACTGACAGCATATATAAAATACAAACTTAAAGCCCTATTCGCACGGGACAAGTATTATCTGGGGACCTCGGTGATTTAGAAATTATCCCCTGTCGTCTGCATTTCGTTATGGCACATTGTCACTGGTTAAGCAAAGTCTGCGTTTTACTTGAATTTGCAGACATTATCTCCCGGTTATGATGCCACTGCACACTCTTTTTATGAAGTAAAAATCTACACATCATTAAGCCTATGGCTTCCGTATACAAAAAAGATGAGATTGTGAGCCTCAAGTTAGGCCTATTGCCGCAGCAGCGCAGGCATTTGGAAATGTACAGAGGCGCACCAAATGTTTCACAGACTCAACCAAATGATATCTGTAGTTGGCTGATAACAGCTGAAGTAAACATTTGGCAGATGGTGCGTGGAAATGTAGGCTACAGACATTACAGTATGTCAGGGAGCGTTCCGCTATTCGTTCATAGAGGGCCATGCCAACGTGCCTCGGGCATGACAATTCTCTCACCGTCACAATGTATATATATGGCCACCTTCATACTAAGCTGAACATAATGAACGTATACTTTATATGATATCCAATTGTAGGACAGTCGGTTACTTTTCCGTTGCAGTTTAAAATGCGGCTAGTACAATGCAGAAATTAATAATTGTCGCCGTTTTTGGCAGTTAATAGGGCCCTACTACTGTTGCTTTTATAGCCGATACCAAACCATAATGAGGACGAATATACTCGCAATTGGTAATGTCTCCGAATATGTATTTAAACCGGCCCTCTTTTTGTCATGTAATTCCTACATAGTAGACAAGGCTAAAAGCCGTTGGCAGGCGAATTCAAATGATGCAAGATCTCAAAGCTAACTATATGAAGCCCAATAGCCTGAAAGCTAATAGCAACAATTATAATAAATGAGCTACACAACACACTTTTAACACAAAGTAACCCTCACTCGTTTACAAATATAAAGACAAAATGTCGGAAAATGCCTAGCTAAGTTACACATTAGCTATCCAACAATAGCTAGGCTAGGCTAACAAGCTACCTTAGCTACACACTATAACGACACTCATTATTACTTACTGCGTTCTATCAAGTCCACGTAGTCCTCAAAAATCGATGTAAAGAAAGAAAAGAAGAAAGAAAGAAAGAAAGAGAGCTGCTGGAGATCGGGGGTTTGTGCTTGAAAGCTGTGTAATGCAAAAGCAGATACAGTCGCTATCTCGCTCGGTTATCACAGAAGTTCGAAAACTCAGTGACGCCGGTTGAGAGGAAGTGGACGGTATTTATAGGCTACGCTCAGAGGCGCTATTTTCAAAATTCAAATGAACCAATCAGGAGTGTCGTAGCCGAACAATCATTTTATTCAACACCACTACAATAATAATAATGATAATAATATTGATAATACACATATACTTAATAATTATACTACTACTAGGCTAATACTACTATGTATATCCCCTTGATGCCTGGATTTTTTAACAATTATATAAAAAAAAATATTTTTTTTTTTTTGCCTTCCAGCTGATGCTAAATTAAGTGGAGATTATTAATTTCACAATAGCACATAGAATAGATATACATTCGGCTATGATGCAAATTAGCAACAACAGGCATACAAAAGTAATTTGGGTATGATGCAAATTAGCGACAAGTCATAATTTATAAAGATTAAAAATATTATTTTATTATTTACTCATACTCACTTGACATGTTACATTTTTACTCATACTGTTTCACTGTCCTTATTACTGTAGGCCTATATGTTTACTAATACTCTGACTGTTCTTGTTACATGTTTACTCATACTGTTTGACTGGCCTTGGTACTGTACATGTTTACTAATACTGTTCTTGTTACATGTTTACTCATACTGTTTGACTGGCCTTGATACATCTTTACTCATTCTGTCTGTTTCACTGTCCTTGTTGTGATGTAGAGAGTGAGCATACAGTTACTGCTGACTCTTACATGTGGAATTCACAAAAGCAGTTGTTTTTGTTGAAGCACAGATGAACATTGCACTTTACACATTTTAATACGGTCTTGCCCTTACATTTTGGGAGTTTGCAGCGTTGCCTCCCACTTTCAACCACTGGCCAGTAACCCACAGCATCTGAATGGACTTCCTGTATTGGAATAGCCTTAGTTGGACCTCGACGTTTCTGCTTTCAAACTCCTTTCAACATCAGATGAAGGCCGTCCACTCTTCTTCTGTGACAGATCCTTGCCTTGCATGCAGAGTGCCTGTGCAATAGATGTTCTGAAAGCAAGCAAATCCTTCTGATTCTTTCTTTCTCACAATTCACGCCGATACAGCAACCAGCTGTTGACAATGGCCATATCGACAAAGTGAAAAAAAACCAACTGTGGTAGTACTTTTTAGACCTGATGTGGATTAATATGCAATCAGTGCATCAAGTGCATTGTTCGATTTTGTTTGCCTGTAAAAGTGGCCACACATGGCCATTTTGTAAAGTCACGTAATAAAGGCAAATAAATCACGTTTAAATATAACACCTGCTGTCATAATCACGACTTTAACAAGAATAGAATCCTACATTTCACAAAAGGAAAAACGTAGATGCAACCGCGACAGAACAGCAAAGGCCCTATTGGCCAATCCCTATATATTAAAAAAGGCCTCCGCTACAGATCCTGCCTAGAACTTAGATGCATAATAATTAGCCTATCTAATACAATTAATAATCATCTAATATATCATAAAATCATAAGCCGTTTTATTGGCTGTAGGCTACACGAGTTGGTCTATATCCATCTGGCAACGGCGCGCATAGCAGAGAGCATCAACTCGTGTAGCCTGTGAATCTATCAAGATGCTACTTTACTCATCCCTTGGGCAAATTAGGCCTACAACGCTTGACAAAGCGATGAAATGATAGAGAACAGACATTCAAGATCACGTCACAATATTTTGTCCGAAACGCTCAGTCCGTGAGCGCATGGAGATGAGCCGTCCACGGCTGCTCTGCACTGGAGGGAAGCTGTCGCTCTGTAGGCTATGCGTCTCTCCACCACAGTCCCCAGCAAGTCCAAGCTCCCCCAATGAATAATACTTATAAACATATGCACACGTGATGTCCCAATGGCCTCACATGGCACTTATATGTAAACACAGTAGCAAAATTAAGAAATGAGTGTCAGTTTACATTCTAAATGCCACTCAAAATGATGCGTTGCTGCTGTGAGTTCCATGTACAGTAGGCCTATGACATCACATGCAGTCACACCACAACACCACTAATCATCACCACCAAGAAGAATAACATTCTATACTCTACTTACACAATGACTTGGAACTTAAGAGCTCTAGACTAGAGCTACTTCTAGCCACACTGCACAGATTACATTTCCAATGTTGTTTAAGATACGAAAGTAGAGCAAGAGGGTCACAATTTTACAAATAAAAATGAAATTGACAACAATCATAAAGTTAACATGTATTTATTGGACATTTTCTTCAGCCAAACTGAGGAGAGAAAAAAACCACAAATTAGTACATTGAAATGATTTTATAAACTTATATATACCTAGGACACCATGGCTAACTAAAATATATGAATAATACAAAAAGAGAAAATCTTAACATTACAAATGCAGAGGAGCGGTCATTTCACCCATGCAACTACATTTAAAGTAATTCCCTGCACCCCTTCAACTTACAATACCCGGCTTCTATGCTCTCCTAGGCATGTGCATTTTACCTGCCACTGTTTTTGACACTTCAAAATCACATGAGGAAAAAGTATTTTGGACTTAAAATCCAATCCATTAATTTTCCCCTTGACATTTACTGTAGGCTGCAACACTACTTTCTCCCGGTAGATATTGCCAAGGTTCATCAATACAGTCGTTATGTAGTCAAGCTCAAATGTATATGAATAATCAATACTAGGTATCATAGGCATATGAATACACAGAAATAATATTTTCTGTGGTATACAACTTCAGACTTGCTCTCACATAATGAGTCATAGCCTACTCTAAAGTGCCATGTGTCAGTAACAGCCTCACTTCTAAAGACTACAGGATGACTTGACCTACTCCACAGCACTTCTAGTAAGTTTATACAGCACATCTAGTGTTAAGACTATAAAGGATAAAACAATACTCACACAGGGACTCCTTCCACAAGGGGGAGCTCCACTGGAGCCTCCATCGGTTCAATGCACTCTATTAATCATAATGTAAACAGAAAGAAAAACATTAGTTGTGAGATACAACACCTTTATTAATGGTGTTGGGTTGATAAACACAGCATAAACAGTACTAATGTGTACATTGGCAATAATACCCCTCATATTAATCCCATTCAATATGATATATCTACGCCAAACACAAAGAGACTATACATTCTGTATTATTCCTGCAGTATGGTAAGGATGGTGACTGCAACTATGAAAAAGTTTGAAAACTACAGCTCCACCCTCAGTAGGCTATAGGCAGACAACCTTAAGCGTGATTTATGGTTGAACGCCTGTACCCTACAGCGCTGTCAGTCATTTATGCTTCTAGGTTCATGTGTTACAAACCACATCGCATTGTGCGCATTGTGTTGCCTCTGGGTATGAAATGCGCTATACAAATAAAGCTTTGATTGATTGATTGATTGACATCACCATGACGCATAGTTATATTTTTGGGAAGGTGCACGTCAGGCTACAATTTAGCTTAAGCCATAACGACTGACCTACAGCTAGCAACCCATAACCTACACAATCGATTCAACATGGAGGCATAATTCACACTTAACGCATATACCTCGCCCCTGACTAAACAAGGGAGACACACAAAGGCATGGAGACAGGCATGGCGAATCAAACTTGACAACTTCAACACAACAGACCTCATCACTCGCTGGACACTTACGAGAGAGCGCAGTGGCCTGGTCCTCTGCCTGTGCTGCCTCCTCAAAATCACTGTCAGCTGAGATTCACATGGAATAATATATTGAATAAACATTAGTTCTGGAAAGATTGTTGACATTGCCCACAGAATAAAAACACTCACAATGCCTTATCTTGTAAAATAGCCTACACAAACAGACAATCAGTTGTGTCATGATTTCCTGTATAGTAATTCACAGCTGATATTTTCTTGTAATTGGAAGTTAAATACATTCTAAATGTTACTCAAGTAAACACCACAGCTATTGTCAAATTCATTTCAAAACAATTCACAAAACTGTGGATGAGGTGAATAACCTCATATCATTAAATTATTACCTATTGGCTATGTAACAGCAAACTATAGGCCCTATGCCTACTGCACCTCACAGCCATGTTCAAGCTGCTTATATAAATTGGCACACACAGATTATAGGCAATATGCCAGCTATTTCATCATTGAGATTTTTTGATGGTAGAGTACAATAAATCCACTCTATGTTGTGTTGAGATATGTCATTAATATTTTCAGTATAAAAATTAAATGTATTATTGTTATATTTTAGAACTCAAAGTGCAACAGTAGTATAATGGTGTAGAGAAAAATAACATCAGTAATTTTCAAACAGTAACAAAGCCTGGGAAAAATCGAATCTAAAGTCAACAAATAAATATCATTCAATGACATAAACACTTACCAAACACAGCAGAGGTCTCCAGGACCTCTGCTCTCTCTCTCTCGGCAGCCAGCTGCCCCTCCAGGTACTCCAGGCGCTGATCACGGGCACGTACACACCTGACCTGGCGGATCAGCGCCTGGAGTACCTCTGTGGCCAGTGAGTGCCCCTCTCCATGCAGGTACTCCCGCGTCGCCCAGGGATTCATAATTTGTAGCTGTAAAAAACACAATACATTTAAGGACACGTGAATGAAAAAAGCTAAAATAATAACACAATAAGGAACAAAAATGTCCACTGTATCCATGCTTCAGGTAACATTGATTTGCCTGATGCACAACAGCAACAGATATGTTTGCCACACGCAGACCACCCTGGGCCTGATAGATGACCCCCATGTCTGCTTAGATGCTATACTAATCCTGTCTTCCTCTCTCCTCCCTAGTATCTCCCCCTTTCAATCTAAACAGGTCCTGTGAACACCTCCCTGTCTCCTGTAGCATACCTGGTAACTTGTCCCAGCGAACCTCCCACCCTGTCCTCAGCCAAGGTCCCCCTTAAGACTTGCAGATCAATCTCCTGCTCTGCTCATGCAAATTTAACTCTGTAAATTCAAATATATTACCCTGTATATTGTTCCTTAGCCAATGCCATGTCACCTATTTTTAATTAAAACAAAAATGTATAAAAACACACTATCTTTGGTGACATCTATGTAGCCTACTTTGGTAGGTAAACATGTTCTAAACAATTCCGGGTTTTAAATATACAGTAACTGCGTTTGTCGGTTTGTAACTTGGTTGCTAATCTTCAACATAGCGCTGCATTTTACAATGTTAATGTCAATACGTTATTTTTTTTTCAAGCGACTAACTTAATGAAAACAACATTGTATGTTGATAGTTTGGTGTTTAGATGTGAAAAGGTAAAATGTGAAAACATTACAGCCAATAGCCTAACCACGAGCCTAGCCTAATGTTAGGGGCCGACTTTTTTGACGACAAATGACAAATTGAATTAATTCGATGGAAATGCCATCACCAAATAATGCACGTGGTTTAACGCAGGCCACTATGGTCTAATCAAAACCATGAATTTGTTCATGCGAATTATAAATAGTGCAAGCATATGATACATGCAGTCATAGCACGTGTTATAAACGTAGGCTATCCAAACCATTAGCCTAATTTGTCAACGCCAATTACAAATGCGTGATAGCATATGATAAACGCAGTAGCCTAATTATCACGAACACCCTCTTCATAAATAGGCCTACTACAATTTACTCTTAATCACTCACGTTGAACATCTCCAATTTTTGAGCCAGCTGGATGACCTCTGGCTCATTTATGGTGGGCAGCGCCGGGGGAGCAGTTGGTCTGGCAGCCATGATCTCATGTGATCTCTGATAATGATCATGTGTCGGTCGCCTCTTTTAACAGACCGATGGAGCCGCCTCCCGTCAGAGCCGTTTTTTGGGTTATTTAGTTTTGAAAAGCTGATTGATAGGACGATAATCTATATCTTTTGCATATTACATGAAATTTCTATAGCTTTACTGGACTTGAAAATATATATATTAAAATAATACCCTTGATTGTGATTGTGTGTGTGTATAGCCTATAGGCCGAAATGAAATAGCATAAAACTAAGAACCATAGCACTTCGGTCATTTTATTGTGTAATAGCCTACACCACTCATGACTGCAAGAGCATATTGCATGTTGATTTAAAATATTAATTTAAAATGTTCTCCCATAATTAGGCCAGCATCCAAGCTATCATCAATATTAGCCTACTATTATTATTTTTATTTATATTATTGTTATTACTGTTACGATGCTCCAAATACACATAAATGATGAGTGCTATATTGATGAGTGCTATATTTCTATAATAAGTTCCTAATATGTTTATTTAGTCCCCTCAGCTCCTCCCCCAGTGCGATCTTAGAAATCTCGTTCTTTGATCAGTCTTTTAAGTTAGTTCTTTGATATCTTTCATTGACAGTTCTTTGATATTGAAGTTCTTTGAAGTTCAGTGAAGACCTATTTCTCCCCAACCGACGGGCGCGCGCACCACATTAACAAGTAGGACTGCTACATCTAGCAACTGACGGTCGTGGACACACTCGATTCGTCGTTGCCATTATTCGCCAGCCCGAGCAGCACTATCTCCCCATTCTTCATATTGTAATAAACCTTTGTAGAAAGGGTCCTGGGGATTATACCCGATAGCTGTAGCTGCCACCACCTTTGTTTACCGGTATGGTCCGGTGCCAAACCCCAGAGAACCACCACAACGACAGGGTAGAAAAGGAATAATATTTTATTAATTCAGTATTTAAAAAGGAGCCAGGGAAACAAGGCCAGCCTACTCCACTACTACTGGCCAGCTGTGGCCAACAAAAGGCCGCACAAATCTATAGGCTGGGTATGAAAACCGTGATAATAAACCGCACACACGCGTAACACTGGTGCCACACTTAAGGCTCGCAAGAGCTTTACACTGCACGCCTCCACTACACCGCACAGCACACACAGAAGCTGGGGGTTCACACCACCGCCAGACAACCACTACAATCTTAGAACATGATACCCCACACAGGCCTATACACAGAGCTCCCTCTAGCCCCACAGCTCACCAAACGCGTCGGACTGCCCCTGACCTCCCGTTCCTAACTAATTTCATGGATAGCCTACAAAATAGGCATTAAAAACTATACCGCTAGCTATGGATGTATTGAAAGACACACAAGACATGCATTAAACATTACACATTAACAAATAGGCATTGATTAAAGACTATAACTTAACTCTCGCGAGTTGGTGCGACCCCCCCCCCAGGGTCTAGGCTTTGCGCACCGCGCCGACCAATTCAGTCCAGGCAAGGGGGGAAAGGACGTCGGTGCGGTGAGGCAGACAGGGACTCGCGACGGCAGGCCGGGTGTCCCAACTCGGCCAGGGAGCAGGTAGGCAGACCAGACAGTAGGCACTCCTAACAAACCCGTCCCTCACGCTGGCTGTCCCCTGCCCACTCTGGCTCACTATCTTCCCCGTCGGTGGCCCTAACCAGCCACGAACGGATCCCTCCCCCCGCGAATGCAATAACAAACATACAATATACTGGTATGGTCCTACTCCCGGGCACCCCCTCACACTCCCGGCTCTGTTCCTTATAGAGTCCCTGCCAGAGCGTGAGTCACAGGTGATCAGTGTTAACGTCAATTAGCCCCACTAGGCCAGGTGATCAGCGTTAAGTCAATGCTGGTGGGCAAAGCTCCACCACAATATTCAGACAGCATCTAATAATGGGAGCGCCCATTTAAAGGGATAGTGTGCTATTTCAGATCTCACGCTTCATGAAGGTTCTGTCCTGAACACATCTATGTGTCAGTATTGTGTCATACTTATAGCGCCACCTATTGGTGAAACAGGAAGTCCTCATAACTCCGGCATACATCATCCGATTTGCACCAAATTGCTGACGCTTGAGTTTCACCTACTGGTGAAACAGGAAGTACTCATAACTCCTCCATACATTATCCAATTTGTCCGATATATCTCACGCTTCATGACGGTTCTGTCCCGAACACATATATGTGTCAGTATTGCGTCATACGTATAGCGCCACCTATTGGTGAAACAGGAAGTCCTCATAACTCCTGCATACATCATCCGATTTGCACCAAATTGCTGACGCTTCATGAAGGTCACCTTCTGAACACATCTATGCGTCGGTATTGAGTTACACTTACAGCGCCACCTACTGGTGAAACAGGAAGTACTCATAACTCCTACATACATTATCCGATTTACTCCAAATTGCTCATGCTTGATGAAGGTCGCATCTTGAACACATCTGTAGGTCAGTATTGCGTCATACCTACAGCGCCACCTACTGCTTACAGGAAGTCCTCATAACTCCTACATACTTTGTCCGATTTACACAACATTTCTCACGCTTCATCAAGGTAGCGTCCTGAACACATCTATGCTTCGGTATTGTCACGCTTAGAGCGCCACCTACTGGTGACAGGAAGTTTCTTTCAGCACAGGACACCGAAATAGCACACCCTTTAACGGCGCCCCACCCCGACACGCGTGGGGTGCGAGGGCCCGCTCACTGCTGCTCGCAGCCCTAGTTAGGGCCCGAGCACTGGCGGTGCGAGGCCCTATTGAAACTCGAAGGATTATTATTATTCTCCTTATTCTCCTTCTTCTCCTTCTTCTTCCGAAACAAATGCCTTTTTGGCGGCCTAAACATCAATGAAAACGGATGAAACTTTGCAGATACATCAGTCCCGGTGAAAATCGGATATATCATTGGTGACGGAAATGGGCGTGGCAAAACGGCTCAAGAGCGCCCCCTGGAAAGTTTAAAATGGCGAGCCCCACCTTTCAGTTTGATGTAGGCGAACGAAATTCGGAGGGCATATGTATTTCATCGAGACACACTAAAATGTCTCTTGAAACTATACCCAACATGCAACAGGAAGTCCGCCATTTTGCTCTTAATGTGCCATTTTGTCCTTGTTTTGACCATTTCCATGCCTCGTACTTCGACGAACTCCTCCTACAGATTTCATCCGATCAACTTCATATCGGGTCAGCTTCATCTTAAGACCTTTGTGATCAAAAGTTATCAAAAAAATTGAGTTTTCACCAAACACCCTTGCCGTGGCGCCCCGCCAAAGTTTGACATTTCGCCATAAAACACGAAGTCCTCATAACTCCTCCATACATTATCCAATTTGTCCGATATATCTCACGCTTCATGACGGTTCTGTCCTGAACACATCTATGTGTCAGTATTGCATCATACTTATAGCGCCACCTATTGGTGAAACAGGAAGTCCTCATAACTCCTCCATACATTATCCGATTTGTCCGATATATCTCACGCTTCATGACGGTTCTGTCCTGAACACATCTATGTGTCAGTATTGCGTCATACTTATAGCGCCACCTATTGGTGAAACAGGAAGTCCTCATAACTCCTCCATACATTATCCGATTTGTCTGATATATCTCACGCTTCATGACGGTTCTGTCCTGAACACATCTATGTGTCAGTATTGCGTCATACTTATAGCGCCACCTATTGGTGAAACAGGAAGTCCTCATAACTCCTCCATACATTATCCGATTTGTCCGATTTATCTCACGCTTCATGACGGTTCTGTCCTGAACACATCTATGTGTCAGTATTGCGTCATACTTATAGCGCCACCTATTGGTGAAACAGGAAGTCCTCATAACTCCTGCATACATTATCCGATTTGCACCAAATTGCTGACGCTTCATGAAGGTCACCTTCTGAACACATCTATGCGTCGGTATTGAGTTACACTTACAGCGCCACCTACTGGTGAAACAGGAAGTACTCATAACTCCTACATACATTATCCGATTTACTCCAAATTGCTCACGCTTGATGAAGGTCGCATCTTGAACACATCTGTAGGTCAGTATTGCGTCATACCTACAGCGCCACCTACTGCTTACAGGAAGTCCTCATAACTCCTACATACTTTGTCCGATTTACACAACATTTCTCACGCTTCATCAAGGTACCGTCCTGAACACATCCATGCGTCGGTATTGAGTCACGCTTAGAGCGCCACCTACTGGTGACAGGAAGTTTCTGTCAGTACTGGACACCGAAATAGCACACCCTTTAACGGCGCCACACCCCGACACGCGTGGGGTGCGAGGGCCCGCTCACTGCTGCTCGCAGCCCTAGTTCTTCTTTTACCTTCTTCTTTTCCCCAAACAAATGCCTTTTTGACGGCCTAAACATCAATGAAAACGGATGAAACTTTGCAGATACGTCAGTCCCGGTGAAAAATTTGATAATTCATGGGTGACAGAAATGGGTGTGGCAAAACGGCTCAAGAGCGCCCCCTGGAAAATCTAAAATGGCGAGCCCCACCTTTCAGTTTAATGTAGGCGAACAAAATTCGGTGGGCATATGTAGTTCATCGAGACGCACTAAAATGTCTCTTGGAGCTATACCCAACATGCAACAGGAAGGCCGCCATTTTGATTTTAATGTGCCATTTTGTCCTTGTTTTGACCATTTCCATGCCTCGTACTTCGACGAACTCCTCTTACAGATTTCATCCGATCAACTTCATATCGGGTCAGCTTCATCTTAAGACCTTTGTGATCAAAAGTTATCAAAAAAATTGAGTTTTCACCAAACACCCTTGCCGTGGCGCCCCGCCAAAGTTTGACATTTCGCCATAAAACACGAAGTCCTCATAACTCCTCCATACATTATCCAATTTGTCCAATATATCTCACGCTTCATGACGGTTCTGTCCTGAACACATCTATGTGTCAGTATTGCATCATACTTATAGCGCCACCTATTGGTGAAACAGGAAGTCCTCATAACTCCTCCATACATTGTCCGATTTGTCCGATATATCTCACGCTTCATGACGGTTCTGTCCTGAACACATCTATGTGTCAGTATTGCATCATACTTATAGCGCCACCTATTGGTGAAACAGGAAGTCCTCATAACTCCTCCAAACATTATCCAATTTGTCCGATATATCTCACGCTTCATGACGGTTGTGTCCCGAATAGATCTATGTGTCAGTATTGCGTCATACTTATAGCGCCACCTATTGGTGAAACAGGAAGTCCTCATAACTCCTGCATACATCATCCGATTTGCACCAAATTGCTGACGCTTCGTGAAGGTCACCTTCTGAACACATCTATGCGTCGGTATTGAGTCACACTTACAGCGCCACCTACTGGTGAAACAGGAAGTACTCATAACTCCTACATATGTTATCCGATTAACTCCAAATTGCTCATGCTTGATGAAGGTCGCATCTTGAACACTTCTGTAAGTCAGTATTGCGTCATACCTACAGCGCCACCTACTGGTGAAACAGGAAGTCCTCATAACTCCTACATACGTTATCCAATTTACTCAACATTTCTCACGCTTCATCAAGGTACCGTCCTGAACACATCTATGCTTCGGTATTGAGTCACGCCTACTCACAGCTCACTGCTGCTATGTGTCAGTATTGCGTCATACGTATAGCGCCACCTATTGGTGAAACAGGAAGTCCTCATAACTCCTACATACATTATCCAATTTGTCCGATATATCTCACGCTTCATGACCGTTCTGTCCTGAACACATCTATGCATCGGTATTGAGTAACACTTACAGCGCCACGTACTGGTGAAACAGGAAGTCCTCATAACTCCTCCATAAATTATCCAATTCGTCCAATATATCTCACGCTTCATGAAGGTTCTGTCCTGAACACATCTATGTGTCAGTATTGCGTCATACGTATAGCGCCACCTATTGGTGAAACAGGAAGTCCTCATAACTCCTGCATACATCATCCGATTTGCACCAAATTGCTGACGCTTCACGAAGGTCGCCTTCTGAACCCATCAATGTGTCGGTATTGAGTCACACTTACAGTGCCACCTACTGGTGAAACAGGAAGTCCTCATAACTCCTACATACGTTATCCGATTTACTCAACATTTCTCACGCTTCATCAAGGTACCGTCCTGAACACATCTATGCTTCGGTATTGAGTCACGCCTAGAGCGCCACCTACTGGTGACAGGAAGTTTCTCTCAGTACTGCACACCGAAATAGCACAGCCTTTAACGGCGCCACACCCCGACACGCGTGGGGTGCGAGGGCCCGCTCACTGCTGCTCGCAGCCCTAGTTCTTCTTTTACCTTCTTCTTTTCCCCAAACAAATGCCTTTTTGACGGCCTAAACATCAATGAAAACGGATGAAACTTTGCAGATACGTCAGTCCCGGTGAAAAATTTGATAATTCATGGGTGACAGAAATGGGTGTGGCAAAACGGCTCAAGAGCGCCCCCTGGAAAATCTAAAATGGCGAGCCCCACCTTTCAGTTTAATGTAGGCGAACAAAATTCGGTGGGCATATGTAGTTCATCGAGACGCACTAAAATGTCTCTTGGAGCTATACCCAACATGCAACAGGAAGGCCGCCATTTTGATTTTAATGTGCCATTTTGTCCTTGTTTTGACCATTTCCATGCCTCGTACTTCGACGAACTCCTCTTACAGATTTCATCCGATCAACTTCATATCGGGTCAGCTTCATCTTAAGACCTTTGTGATCAAAAGTTATCAAAAAAATTGAGTTTTCACCAAACACCCTTGCCGTGGCGCCCCGCCAAAGTTTGACATTTCGCCATAAAACACGAAGTCCTCATAACTCCTCCATACATTATCCAATTTGTCCAATATATCTCACGCTTCATGACGGTTCTGTCCTGAACACATCTATGTGTCAGTATTGCATCATACTTATAGCGCCACCTATTGGTGAAACAGGAAGTCCTCATAACTCCTCCATACATTGTCCGATTTGTCCGATATATCTCACGCTTCATGACGGTTCTGTCCTGAACACATCTATGTGTCAGTATTGCATCATACTTATAGCGCCACCTATTGGTGAAACAGGAAGTCCTCATAACTCCTCCAAACATTATCCAATTTGTCCGATATATCTCACGCTTCATGACGGTTCTGTCCTGAACACATCTTTGTGTCAGTATTGCATCATACTTATAGCGCCACCTGTTGGTAATACAGGAAGTACTCATAACTCCTCCATACATTATCCGATTTGTCCGATATTTCTCACGCTTCATGACGGTTCTGTCCTGAACACATCTATGTGTCAGTATTGCGTCATACTTATAGCGCCACCTATTGGTGAAACAGGAAGTCCCCATAACTCCTCCATACATTATCCAATTTGTCCGATATATCTCACGCTTCATGACGGTTCTGTCCTGAACACATCTATGTGTCAGTATTGCGTCATACTTATAGCGCCACCTATTGGTGAAACAGGAAGTCCTCATAACTCCTCCATACATTATCCAATTTGTCCGATATATCTCACGCTTCATGACGGTTCTGTCCTGAACACATCTATGTGTCAGTATTGCGTCATACTTATAGCGCCACCTATTGGTGAAACAGGAAGTCCTCATATCTCCTCCATACATAATCCAATTTGTCCCATATATCTCACGCTTCATGACGGTTCTGTCCTGAACACATCTATGTGTCAGTATTGCATCATACTTATAGTGCCACCTATTGGTGAAACAGGAAGTCCTCATAACTCCTACATACATTATCCAATTTGTCCGATATATCTCACGCTTCATGACGGTTCTGTCCTGAACACATCTATGTGTCAGTATTGCGTCATACTTATAGCGCCACCTATTGGTGAAACAGGAAGTCCTCATAACTCCTACATACATTAGCCAATTCGTCCGATATATCTCACGCTTCATGACGGTTCTGTCCTGAACACATCTATGTGTCAGTATTACATCATACTTATAGCACCACCTATTGGTGAAACAGGAAGTCCCCATAACTCCTCCATACATTATCGGATTTGTCCGATATATCTCACGCTTCATGACGGTTCTGTCCTGAACACATCTATGTGTCAGTATTGCGTCATACTTATAGCGCCACCTATTGGTGAAACAGGAAGTCCTCATAACTCCTCCATACATTATCCAATTTGTCCGATATATCTCACGCTTCATGACGGTTCTGTCCTGAACACATCTATGTGTCAGTATTGCGTCATACTTATAGCGCCACCTATTGGTGAAACAGGAAGTCCTCATAACTTCTCCATACATTATCCAATTTGTCCGATATATCTCACGCTTCATGACGGTTCTGTCCTGAACACATCTATGTGTCAGTATTGCGTCATACGTATAGCGCCACCTATTGGTGAAACAGGAAGTCCTCATAACTCCTGCATACATCATCCGATTTGCACCAAATTGCTGACGCTTCATGAAGGTGGCCTTCTGAACCCATCTATGTGTCGGTATTGAGTCACACTTACAGCGCCACCTACTGGTGAAACAGGAAGTCCTCATAACTCCTACATACTTTGTCCGATTTACACAACATTTCTCACGCTTCATCAAGGTACCGTCCTGAACACATCTATGCGTCGGTATTGAGTCACGCTTAGAGCGCCACCTACTGGTGACAGGAAGTTTCTGTCAGTACTGGACACCGAAATAGCACACCCTTTAACTGCGCCACACCCCGACCCGCGTGGGGTGCGAGGGCCCGCTCACTGCTGCTCGCAGCCCTAGTTAGGGCCCGAGCACTGGCGGTGCGAGGCCCTATTGAAACTCGAAGGATTATTATTCTCCTTCTCCTTCTTCTCCTTCTTCTCCTTCTTCTCCTTTACTCCAAACAAATGCCTTTTAGGCGGCCTGAACATCGATGAAAACGGATGAAACTTTGCAGATACGTCAGTCCCGGTGAAAAATTTGATAATTCATGGGTGACGGAAATGGGCGTGGCAAAACGGCTCAAGAGCGCCCCCTGGAAAGTTTAAAATGGCGAGCCCCACCTTTCAGTTTGATGTAGGCTAACGAAATTCGGTGGGCATATGTATTTCATCGAGCCACACTTAAATGTCTCTTGGAGCTATACCCAACATGCAACAGGAAGTCCGCCATTTTGCTCTTAATGTGCCATTTTGTCCTTGTTTTGACCATTTCCATGCCTCGTACTTCGACGAACTCCTCCTACAGATTTCATCCGATCAACTTCATATCGGGTCAGCTTCATCTTAAGACCTTTGTGATCAAAAGTTATCAAAAAAATTGAGTTTTCACCAAACACCCTTGCCGTGGCGCCCTGCCAAAGTTTGACATTTCGCCATAAAACACGAAGTCCTCATAACTCCTCCATACATTATCCAATTTGTCCGATATATCTCACGCTTCATGACGGTTCTGTCATGAACACATCTATGTGTCAGTATTGCGTCATACTTATAGCGCCACCTATTGCTGAAACAGGAAGTCCTCATAACTCCTACATACATTATCCAATTTGTCCGATATATCTCACGCTTCATGACGGTTCTGTCCTGAACACATCTATGTGTCAGTATTGCGTCATACTTATAGCGCCACCTATTGGTGAAACAGGAAGTCTCCATAACTCCTCCATACATTATCGGATTTGTCCGATATATCTCACGCTTCATGACGGTTCTGTCCTGAACACATCTATGTGTCAGTATTACATCATACTTATAGCGCCACCTATTGGTGAAACAGGAAGTCCTCATAACTCCTCCATACATTATCCGATTTGTCCGATTTATCTCACGCTTCATGACGGTTCTGTCCTGAACACATCTATGTGTCAGTATTGCGTCATACTAATAGCGCCACCTATTGGTGAAACAGGAAGTCCTCATAACTCCTCCATACATTATCCAATTTGTCCGATATATCTCACGCTTCATGACGGTTCTGTCCTGAACACATCTATGTGTCAGTATTGCGTCATACTTATAGCGCCACCTATTGGTGAAACAGGAAGTCCTCATAACTCCTCCATACATTATCCAATTCGTCCGATATATCTCACGCTTCATGAAGGTTCTGTCCTGAACACATCTATGTGTCAGTATTGCGTCATACTTATAGCGCCACCTATTGGTAAAACAGGAAGTCCTCATAACTCCTCCATACATTATCCGATTTGTCCGATATATCTCACGCTTCATGAGGGTTCTGTCCTGAACACATCTATGTGTCAGTATTGCGTCATACTTATAGCGCCACCTATTGGTGAAACAGGAAGTCCTCATAACTCCTCCATACATTATCCGATTTGTCCGATATGTCTCACGCTTCATGACAGTTCTGTCCTGAACACATCTATGTGTCAGTATTGCGTCATACTTATAGCGCCACCTATTGGTGAAACAGGAAGTCCTCATAACTCCTCCATACATTATCCAATTCGTCCGATATATCTCACGCTTCATGAAGGTTCTGTCCTGAACACATCTATGTGTCAGTATTGCGTCATACTTATAGCGCCACCTATTGGTAAAACAGGAAGTCCTCATAACTCCTCCATACATTATCCGATTTGTCCGATATATCTCACGCTTCATGAGGGTTCTGTCCTGAACACATCTATGTGTCAGTATTGCGTCATACTTATAGCGCCACCTATTGGTGAAACAGGAAGTCCTCATAACTCCTCCATACATTATCCGATTTGTCCGATATGTCTCACGCTTCATGACAGTTCTGTCCTGAACACATCTATGTGTCAGTATTGCGTCATACTTATAGCGCCACCTATTGGTGAAACAGGAAGTCCTCATAACTCCTCCATACATTATCCGATTTGTCCGATTTATCTCACGCTTCATGACGGTTCTGTCCTGAACACATCTATGTGTCAGTATTGCTTCATACTTATAGCGCCACCTATTGGTGAAACAGGAAGTCCTCATAACTCCTGCATACATCATCCAATTTGCACCAAATTGCTGACGCTTCATGAAGGTCACCTTCTGAACACATCTATGCGTCGGTATTGAGTTACACTTACAGCGCCACCTACTGGTGAAACAGGAAGTACTCATAACTCCTACATACGTTATCCGATTTACTCCAAATTGCTCATGCTTGATGAAGGTCGCATCTTGAACACATCTGTAGGTCACTATTGCGTCATACCTACAGCACCACCTACTGGTGAAACAGGAAGTCCTCATAACTCCTACATACGTTATCCGATTTACACAACATTTCTCACGCTTCATCAAGGTACTGTCCTGAACACATCTATGCGTCGGTATTGAGTCACGCTTAGAGCGCCACCTACTGGTGACAGGAAGTTTCTGTCAGTACTGGACACCGAAATAGCACACCCTTTAACGGCGCCACACCCCGACCCGTGTGGGGTGCGAGGGCCCGCTCACTGCTGCTCGCAGCACTAGTTAGGGCCCGAGCACTGGCGGTGCGAGGCCCTATTGTATTTCGAAGGATTATTATTATTCTCCCTTCTCCTTCTTCTTCTCCCCAAACAAATGCCTTTTTGGCGGCCTAAACATCGATGAAAACGGATGAAACTTTGCAGATACGTCAGACCCGGTGAAAAATTTGATAATTCATGGGTGACGGAAATGGGCGTGGCAAAACGGCTCAAGAGCGCCCCCTGGAAAATTTAAAATGGCGAGCCCCACCTTTCAGTTTGATGTAGGCGAACGAAATTCAGTGGGCATATGTAGTTCATCGAGACACACTAAAATGTCTCTTGGACGTATACCCAACATGCAACAGGAAGTCAGCCATTTTGCTTTTAATGTGCCATTTTGTCCTTGTTTTGACCATTTCCATGCCTCGTACTTCGACGAACTCCTCCTACAGATTTCATCCGATCAACTTCATATCGGGTCAGCTTCATCTTAAGGCCTTTGTGATCAAAAGTTATCAAAAAAATTGAGTTTTCACCAAACACCCTTGCCGTAGCGCCCCGCCAAAGTTTGACATTTCGCCATAAAACACGATGTCCTCATAACTCCTCCATACATTATCCAATTTGTCCGATATATCTCACGCTTCATGACGGTTCTGTCCTGAACACATCTATGGGTCAGTATTGCGTCATACTTATTGCGCCACCTATTGGTGAAACAGGAAGTCCTCATAACTCCTCCATACATTATCCGATTTGTCCGATATTTCTCACGCTTCATGACGGTTCTGTCCTGAACACATCTATGTGTCAGTATTGCGTCATACTTATAGCGCCACCTATTGGTGAAACAGGAAGTCCTCATATCTCCTCCATACATTATCCGATTTGTCCGATATATCTCACGCTTCATGACGGTTCTGTCCTGAACACATCTATGTGTCAGTATTGCGTCATACTTATAGCGCCACCTATTGGTGAAACAGGAAGTCCTCATAACTCCTCCATACATTATCCGATTTGTCCGATATTTCTCACGCTTCATGACGGTTCTGTCCTGAACACATCTATGTGTCAGTATTGCGTCATACTTATAGCGCCACCTATTGGTGAAACAGGAAGTCCTCATAACTCCTCCATACATTATCCAATTTGTCCGATATATCTCACGCTTCATGACGGTTCTGTCCTGAACACATCTATGTGTCAGTATTGCGTCATACTTATAGCGCCACCTATTGGTGAAACAGGAAGTCCTCATAACTCCTCCATACATTATCCAATTTGTCCGATATATCTCACGCTTCATGACGGTTCTGTCCTGAACACATCTATGTGTCAGTATTGCGTCATACTTATAGCGCCACCTATTGGTGAAACAGGAAGTCCTCATAACTCCTGCATACATCATCCGATTTGCACCAAATTGCTGACGCTTCGTGAAGGTCACCTTCTGAACACATCTATGCGTCGGTATTGAGTCACACTTACAGCGCCACCTACTGGTGAAACAGGAAGTACTCATAACTCCTACATATGTTATCCGATTAACTCCAAATTGCTCATGCTTGATGAAGGTCGCATCTTGAACACTTCTGTAAGTCAGTATTGCGTCATACCTACAGCGCCACCTACTGGTGAAACAGGAAGTCCTCATAACTCCTACATACGTTATCCAATTTACTCAACATTTCTCACGCTTCATCAAGGTACCGTCCTGAACACATCTATGCTTCGGTATTGAGTCACGCCTACTCACAGCTCACTGCTGCTATGTGTCAGTATTGCGTCATACGTATAGCGCCACCTATTGGTGAAACAGGAAGTCCTCATAACTCCTACATACATTATCCAATTTGTCCGATATATCTCACGCTTCATGACCGTTCTGTCCTGAACACATCTATGCATCGGTATTGAGTAACACTTACAGCGCCACGTACTGGTGAAACAGGAAGTCCTCATAACTCCTCCATAAATTATCCAATTCGTCCAATATATCTCACGCTTCATGAAGGTTCTGTCCTGAACACATCTATGTGTCAGTATTGCGTCATACGTATAGCGCCACCTATTGGTGAAACAGGAAGTCCTCATAACTCCTGCATACATCATCCGATTTGCACCAAATTGCTGACGCTTCACGAAGGTCGCCTTCTGAACCCATCAATGTGTCGGTATTGAGTCACACTTACAGTGCCACCTACTGGTGAAACAGGAAGTCCTCATAACTCCTACATACGTTATCCGATTTACTCAACATTTCTCACGCTTCATCAAGGTACCGTCCTGAACACATCTATGCTTCGGTATTGAGTCACGCCTAGAGCGCCACCTACTGGTGACAGGAAGTTTCTCTCAGTACTGCACACCGAAATAGCACAGCCTTTAACGGCGCCACACCCCGACACGCGTGGGGTGCGAGGGCCCGCTCACTGCTGCTCGCAGCCCTAGTTCTTCTTTTACCTTCTTCTTTTCCCCAAACAAATGCCTTTTTGACGGCCTAAACATCAATGAAAACGGATGAAACTTTGCAGATACGTCAGTCCCGGTGAAAAATTTGATAATTCATGGGTGACAGAAATGGGTGTGGCAAAACGGCTCAAGAGCGCCCCCTGGAAAATCTAAAATGGCGAGCCCCACCTTTCAGTTTAATGTAGGCGAACAAAATTCGGTGGGCATATGTAGTTCATCGAGACGCACTAAAATGTCTCTTGGAGCTATACCCAACATGCAACAGGAAGGCCGCCATTTTGATTTTAATGTGCCATTTTGTCCTTGTTTTGACCATTTCCATGCCTCGTACTTCGACGAACTCCTCTTACAGATTTCATCCGATCAACTTCATATCGGGTCAGCTTCATCTTAAGACCTTTGTGATCAAAAGTTATCAAAAAAATTGAGTTTTCACCAAACACCCTTGCCGTGGCGCCCCGCCAAAGTTTGACATTTCGCCATAAAACACGAAGTCCTCATAACTCCTCCATACATTATCCAATTTGTCCAATATATCTCACGCTTCATGACGGTTCTGTCCTGAACACATCTATGTGTCAGTATTGCATCATACTTATAGCGCCACCTATTGGTGAAACAGGAAGTCCTCATAACTCCTCCATACATTGTCCGATTTGTCCGATATATCTCACGCTTCATGACGGTTCTGTCCTGAACACATCTATGTGTCAGTATTGCATCATACTTATAGCGCCACCTATTGGTGAAACAGGAAGTCCTCATAACTCCTCCAAACATTATCCAATTTGTCCGATATATCTCACGCTTCATGACGGTTGTGTCCCGAATAGATCTATGTGTCAGTATTGCGTCATACTTATAGCGCCACCTATTGGTGAAACAGGAAGTCCTCATAACTCCTGCATACATCATCCGATTTGCACCAAATTGCTGACGCTTCGTGAAGGTCACCTTCTGAACACATCTATGCGTCGGTATTGAGTCACACTTACAGCGCCACCTACTGGTGAAACAGGAAGTACTCATAACTCCTACATATGTTATCCGATTAACTCCAAATTGCTCATGCTTGATGAAGGTCGCATCTTGAACACTTCTGTAAGTCAGTATTGCGTCATACCTACAGCGCCACCTACTGGTGAAACAGGAAGTCCTCATAACTCCTACATACGTTATCCAATTTACTCAACATTTCTCACGCTTCATCAAGGTACCGTCCTGAACACATCTATGCTTCGGTATTGAGTCACGCCTACTCACAGCTCACTGCTGCTATGTGTCAGTATTGCGTCATACGTATAGCGCCACCTATTGGTGAAACAGGAAGTCCTCATAACTCCTACATACATTATCCAATTTGTCCGATATATCTCACGCTTCATGACCGTTCTGTCCTGAACACATCTATGCATCGGTATTGAGTAACACTTACAGCGCCACGTACTGGTGAAACAGGAAGTCCTCATAACTCCTCCATAAATTATCCAATTCGTCCAATATATCTCACGCTTCATGAAGGTTCTGTCCTGAACACATCTATGTGTCAGTATTGCGTCATACGTATAGCGCCACCTATTGGTGAAACAGGAAGTCCTCATAACTCCTGCATACATCATCCGATTTGCACCAAATTGCTGACGCTTCACGAAGGTCGCCTTCTGAACCCATCAATGTGTCGGTATTGAGTCACACTTACAGTGCCACCTACTGGTGAAACAGGAAGTCCTCATAACTCCTACATACGTTATCCGATTTACTCAACATTTCTCACGCTTCATCAAGGTACCGTCCTGAACACATCTATGCTTCGGTATTGAGTCACGCCTAGAGCGCCACCTACTGGTGACAGGAAGTTTCTCTCAGTACTGCACACCGAAATAGCACAGCCTTTAACGGCGCCACACCCCGACACGCGTGGGGTGCGAGGGCCCGCTCACTGCTGCTCGCAGCCCTAGTTCTTCTTTTACCTTCTTCTTTTCCCCAAACAAATGCCTTTTTGACGGCCTAAACATCAATGAAAACGGATGAAACTTTGCAGATACGTCAGTCCCGGTGAAAAATTTGATAATTCATGGGTGACAGAAATGGGTGTGGCAAAACGGCTCAAGAGCGCCCCCTGGAAAATCTAAAATGGCGAGCCCCACCTTTCAGTTTAATGTAGGCGAACAAAATTCGGTGGGCATATGTAGTTCATCGAGACGCACTAAAATGTCTCTTGGAGCTATACCCAACATGCAACAGGAAGGCCGCCATTTTGATTTTAATGTGCCATTTTGTCCTTGTTTTGACCATTTCCATGCCTCGTACTTCGACGAACTCCTCTTACAGATTTCATCCGATCAACTTCATATCGGGTCAGCTTCATCTTAAGACCTTTGTGATCAAAAGTTATCAAAAAAATTGAGTTTTCACCAAACACCCTTGCCGTGGCGCCCCGCCAAAGTTTGACATTTCGCCATAAAACACGAAGTCCTCATAACTCCTCCATACATTATCCAATTTGTCCAATATATCTCACGCTTCATGACGGTTCTGTCCTGAACACATCTATGTGTCAGTATTGCATCATACTTATAGCGCCACCTATTGGTGAAACAGGAAGTCCTCATAACTCCTCCATACATTGTCCGATTTGTCCGATATATCTCACGCTTCATGACGGTTCTGTCCTGAACACATCTATGTGTCAGTATTGCATCATACTTATAGCGCCACCTATTGGTGAAACAGGAAGTCCTCATAACTCCTCCAAACATTATCCAATTTGTCCGATATATCTCACGCTTCATGACGGTTCTGTCCTGAACACATCTTTGTGTCAGTATTGCATCATACTTATAGCGCCACCTGTTGGTAATACAGGAAGTACTCATAACTCCTCCATACATTATCCGATTTGTCCGATATTTCTCACGCTTCATGACGGTTCTGTCCTGAACACATCTATGTGTCAGTATTGCGTCATACTTATAGCGCCACCTATTGGTGAAACAGGAAGTCCCCATAACTCCTCCATACATTATCCAATTTGTCCGATATATCTCACGCTTCATGACGGTTCTGTCCTGAACACATCTATGTGTCAGTATTGCGTCATACTTATAGCGCCACCTATTGGTGAAACAGGAAGTCCTCATAACTCCTCCATACATTATCCAATTTGTCCGATATATCTCACGCTTCATGACGGTTCTGTCCTGAACACATCTATGTGTCAGTATTGCGTCATACTTATAGCGCCACCTATTGGTGAAACAGGAAGTCCTCATATCTCCTCCATACATAATCCAATTTGTCCCATATATCTCACGCTTCATGACGGTTCTGTCCTGAACACATCTATGTGTCAGTATTGCATCATACTTATAGTGCCACCTATTGGTGAAACAGGAAGTCCTCATAACTCCTACATACATTATCCAATTTGTCCGATATATCTCACGCTTCATGACGGTTCTGTCCTGAACACATCTATGTGTCAGTATTGCGTCATACTTATAGCGCCACCTATTGGTGAAACAGGAAGTCCTCATAACTCCTACATACATTAGCCAATTCGTCCGATATATCTCACGCTTCATGACGGTTCTGTCCTGAACACATCTATGTGTCAGTATTACATCATACTTATAGCACCACCTATTGGTGAAACAGGAAGTCCCCATAACTCCTCCATACATTATCGGATTTGTCCGATATATCTCACGCTTCATGACGGTTCTGTCCTGAACACATCTATGTGTCAGTATTGCGTCATACTTATAGCGCCACCTATTGGTGAAACAGGAAGTCCTCATAACTCCTCCATACATTATCCAATTTGTCCGATATATCTCACGCTTCATGACGGTTCTGTCCTGAACACATCTATGTGTCAGTATTGCGTCATACTTATAGCGCCACCTATTGGTGAAACAGGAAGTCCTCATAACTTCTCCATACATTATCCAATTTGTCCGATATATCTCACGCTTCATGACGGTTCTGTCCTGAACACATCTATGTGTCAGTATTGCGTCATACGTATAGCGCCACCTATTGGTGAAACAGGAAGTCCTCATAACTCCTGCATACATCATCCGATTTGCACCAAATTGCTGACGCTTCATGAAGGTGGCCTTCTGAACCCATCTATGTGTCGGTATTGAGTCACACTTACAGCGCCACCTACTGGTGAAACAGGAAGTCCTCATAACTCCTACATACTTTGTCCGATTTACACAACATTTCTCACGCTTCATCAAGGTACCGTCCTGAACACATCTATGCGTCGGTATTGAGTCACGCTTAGAGCGCCACCTACTGGTGACAGGAAGTTTCTGTCAGTACTGGACACCGAAATAGCACACCCTTTAACTGCGCCACACCCCGACCCGCGTGGGGTGCGAGGGCCCGCTCACTGCTGCTCGCAGCCCTAGTTAGGGCCCGAGCACTGGCGGTGCGAGGCCCTATTGAAACTCGAAGGATTATTATTCTCCTTCTCCTTCTTCTCCTTCTTCTCCTTCTTCTCCTTTACTCCAAACAAATGCCTTTTAGGCGGCCTGAACATCGATGAAAACGGATGAAACTTTGCAGATACGTCAGTCCCGGTGAAAAATTTGATAATTCATGGGTGACGGAAATGGGCGTGGCAAAACGGCTCAAGAGCGCCCCCTGGAAAGTTTAAAATGGCGAGCCCCACCTTTCAGTTTGATGTAGGCTAACGAAATTCGGTGGGCATATGTATTTCATCGAGCCACACTTAAATGTCTCTTGGAGCTATACCCAACATGCAACAGGAAGTCCGCCATTTTGCTCTTAATGTGCCATTTTGTCCTTGTTTTGACCATTTCCATGCCTCGTACTTCGACGAACTCCTCCTACAGATTTCATCCGATCAACTTCATATCGGGTCAGCTTCATCTTAAGACCTTTGTGATCAAAAGTTATCAAAAAAATTGAGTTTTCACCAAACACCCTTGCCGTGGCGCCCTGCCAAAGTTTGACATTTCGCCATAAAACACGAAGTCCTCATAACTCCTCCATACATTATCCAATTTGTCCGATATATCTCACGCTTCATGACGGTTCTGTCATGAACACATCTATGTGTCAGTATTGCGTCATACTTATAGCGCCACCTATTGCTGAAACAGGAAGTCCTCATAACTCCTACATACATTATCCAATTTGTCCGATATATCTCACGCTTCATGACGGTTCTGTCCTGAACACATCTATGTGTCAGTATTGCGTCATACTTATAGCGCCACCTATTGGTGAAACAGGAAGTCTCCATAACTCCTCCATACATTATCGGATTTGTCCGATATATCTCACGCTTCATGACGGTTCTGTCCTGAACACATCTATGTGTCAGTATTACATCATACTTATAGCGCCACCTATTGGTGAAACAGGAAGTCCTCATAACTCCTCCATACATTATCCGATTTGTCCGATTTATCTCACGCTTCATGACGGTTCTGTCCTGAACACATCTATGTGTCAGTATTGCGTCATACTAATAGCGCCACCTATTGGTGAAACAGGAAGTCCTCATAACTCCTCCATACATTATCCAATTTGTCCGATATATCTCACGCTTCATGACGGTTCTGTCCTGAACACATCTATGTGTCAGTATTGCGTCATACTTATAGCGCCACCTATTGGTGAAACAGGAAGTCCTCATAACTCCTCCATACATTATCCAATTCGTCCGATATATCTCACGCTTCATGAAGGTTCTGTCCTGAACACATCTATGTGTCAGTATTGCGTCATACTTATAGCGCCACCTATTGGTAAAACAGGAAGTCCTCATAACTCCTCCATACATTATCCGATTTGTCCGATATATCTCACGCTTCATGAGGGTTCTGTCCTGAACACATCTATGTGTCAGTATTGCGTCATACTTATAGCGCCACCTATTGGTGAAACAGGAAGTCCTCATAACTCCTCCATACATTATCCGATTTGTCCGATATGTCTCACGCTTCATGACAGTTCTGTCCTGAACACATCTATGTGTCAGTATTGCGTCATACTTATAGCGCCACCTATTGGTGAAACAGGAAGTCCTCATAACTCCTCCATACATTATCCAATTCGTCCGATATATCTCACGCTTCATGAAGGTTCTGTCCTGAACACATCTATGTGTCAGTATTGCGTCATACTTATAGCGCCACCTATTGGTAAAACAGGAAGTCCTCATAACTCCTCCATACATTATCCGATTTGTCCGATATATCTCACGCTTCATGAGGGTTCTGTCCTGAACACATCTATGTGTCAGTATTGCGTCATACTTATAGCGCCACCTATTGGTGAAACAGGAAGTCCTCATAACTCCTCCATACATTATCCGATTTGTCCGATATGTCTCACGCTTCATGACAGTTCTGTCCTGAACACATCTATGTGTCAGTATTGCGTCATACTTATAGCGCCACCTATTGGTGAAACAGGAAGTCCTCATAACTCCTCCATACATTATCCGATTTGTCCGATTTATCTCACGCTTCATGACGGTTCTGTCCTGAACACATCTATGTGTCAGTATTGCTTCATACTTATAGCGCCACCTATTGGTGAAACAGGAAGTCCTCATAACTCCTGCATACATCATCCAATTTGCACCAAATTGCTGACGCTTCATGAAGGTCACCTTCTGAACACATCTATGCGTCGGTATTGAGTTACACTTACAGCGCCACCTACTGGTGAAACAGGAAGTACTCATAACTCCTACATACGTTATCCGATTTACTCCAAATTGCTCATGCTTGATGAAGGTCGCATCTTGAACACATCTGTAGGTCACTATTGCGTCATACCTACAGCACCACCTACTGGTGAAACAGGAAGTCCTCATAACTCCTACATACGTTATCCGATTTACACAACATTTCTCACGCTTCATCAAGGTACTGTCCTGAACACATCTATGCGTCGGTATTGAGTCACGCTTAGAGCGCCACCTACTGGTGACAGGAAGTTTCTGTCAGTACTGGACACCGAAATAGCACACCCTTTAACGGCGCCACACCCCGACCCGTGTGGGGTGCGAGGGCCCGCTCACTGCTGCTCGCAGCACTAGTTAGGGCCCGAGCACTGGCGGTGCGAGGCCCTATTGTATTTCGAAGGATTATTATTATTCTCCCTTCTCCTTCTTCTTCTCCCCAAACAAATGCCTTTTTGGCGGCCTAAACATCGATGAAAACGGATGAAACTTTGCAGATACGTCAGACCCGGTGAAAAATTTGATAATTCATGGGTGACGGAAATGGGCGTGGCAAAACGGCTCAAGAGCGCCCCCTGGAAAATTTAAAATGGCGAGCCCCACCTTTCAGTTTGATGTAGGCGAACGAAATTCAGTGGGCATATGTAGTTCATCGAGACACACTAAAATGTCTCTTGGACGTATACCCAACATGCAACAGGAAGTCAGCCATTTTGCTTTTAATGTGCCATTTTGTCCTTGTTTTGACCATTTCCATGCCTCGTACTTCGACGAACTCCTCCTACAGATTTCATCCGATCAACTTCATATCGGGTCAGCTTCATCTTAAGGCCTTTGTGATCAAAAGTTATCAAAAAAATTGAGTTTTCACCAAACACCCTTGCCGTAGCGCCCCGCCAAAGTTTGACATTTCGCCATAAAACACGATGTCCTCATAACTCCTCCATACATTATCCAATTTGTCCGATATATCTCACGCTTCATGACGGTTCTGTCCTGAACACATCTATGGGTCAGTATTGCGTCATACTTATTGCGCCACCTATTGGTGAAACAGGAAGTCCTCATAACTCCTCCATACATTATCCGATTTGTCCGATATTTCTCACGCTTCATGACGGTTCTGTCCTGAACACATCTATGTGTCAGTATTGCGTCATACTTATAGCGCCACCTATTGGTGAAACAGGAAGTCCTCATATCTCCTCCATACATTATCCGATTTGTCCGATATATCTCACGCTTCATGACGGTTCTGTCCTGAACACATCTATGTGTCAGTATTGCGTCATACTTATAGCGCCACCTATTGGTGAAACAGGAAGTCCTCATAACTCCTCCATACATTATCCGATTTGTCCGATATTTCTCACGCTTCATGACGGTTCTGTCCTGAACACATCTATGTGTCAGTATTGCGTCATACTTATAGCGCCACCTATTGGTGAAACAGGAAGTCCTCATAACTCCTCCATACATTATCCAATTTGTCCGATATATCTCACGCTTCATGACGGTTCTGTCCTGAACACATCTATGTGTCAGTATTGCGTCATACTTATAGCGCCACCTATTGGTGAAACAGGAAGTCCTCATAACTCCTCCATACATTATCCAATTTGTCCGATATATCTCACGCTTCATGACGGTTCTGTCCTGAACACATCTATGTGTCAGTATTGCGTCATACTTATAGCGCCACCTATTGGTGAAACAGGAAGTCCTCATAACTCCTCCATACATTATCCGATTTGTCCGATATATCTCACGCTTCATGACGGTTCTGTCCTGAACACATCTATGTGTCAGTATTGCGTCATACTTATAGCGCCACCTATTGGTGAAACAGGACGTCCTCATAACTCCTCCATACATTATCCGATTTGTCCGATTTATCTCACGCTTCATGACGGTTCTGTCCTGAACACATCTGTGTCAGTATTGCGTCATACTTATAGCGCCACCTATTGGTGAAACAGGAAGTCCTCATAACTCCTGCATACATCATCCGATTTGCACCAAATTGCTGACGCTTCATGAAGGTCACCTTCTGAACACATCTATGCGTCGGTATTGAGTTACACTTACAGCGCCACCTACTGGTGAAACAGGAAGTACTCATAACTCCTACATACATTATCCGATTTACTCCAAATTGCTCATGCTTGATGAAGGTCGCATCTTGAATACATCTGTAGGTCAGTATTGCGTCATACCTACAGCGCCATCTACTGCTAACAGGAAGTCCTCATAACTCCTACATACTTTGTCCGATTTACACAACATTTCTCACGCTTCATCAAGGTACTGTCCTGAACACATCTATGCGTCGGTATTGAGTCACGCTTAGAGCGCCACCTACTGGTGACAGGAAGTTTCTGTCAGTACTGGACACCGAAATAGCACACCCTTTAACGGCGCCGCACCCCGACCCGCATGGGGTGCGAGGGCCCGCTCACTGCTGCTCGCAGCACTAGTTAGGGCCCGAGCACTGGCGGTGCGAGGCCCTATTGAAACTCGAAGGATTATTATTATTAGGGCCCGAGCACTGGCGGTGCGAGGCCCTATTGAAACTCGAAGGATTATTATTATTCTCCTTATTCTCCTTCTTCTCCTTCTTCTTCCGAAACAAATGCCTTTTTGGCGGCCTAAACATCAATGAAAACGGATGAAACTTTGCAGATACATCAGTCCCGGTGAAAATCGGATATATCATTGGTGACGGAAATGGGCGTGGCAAAACGGCTCAAGAGCGCCCCCTGGAAAGTTTAAAATGGCGAGCCCCACCTTTCAGTTTGATGTAGGCGAACGAAATTCGGAGGGCATATGTATTTCATCGAGACACACTAAAATGTCTCTTGAAACTATACCCAACATGCAACAGGAAGTCCGCCATTTTGCTCTTAATGTGCCATTTTGTCCTTGTTTTGACCATTTCCATGCCTCGTACTTCGACGAACTCCTCCTACAGATTTCATCCGATCAACTTCATATCGGGTCAGCTTCATCTTAAGACCTTTGTGATCAAAAGTTATCAAAAAAATTGAGTTTTCACCAAACACCCTTGCCGTGGCGCCCCGCCAAAGTTTGACATTTCGCCATAAAACACGAAGTCCTCATAACTCCTCCATACATTATCCAATTTGTCCGATATATCTCACGCTTCATGACGGTTCTGTCCTGAACACATCTATGTGTCAGTATTGCATCATACTTATAGCGCCACCTATTGGTGAAACAGGAAGTCCTCATAACTCCTCCATACATTATCCGATTTGTCCGATATATCTCACGCTTCATGACGGTTCTGTCCTGAACACATCTATGTGTCAGTATTGCGTCATACTTATAGCGCCACCTATTGGTGAAACAGGAAGTCCTCATAACTCCTCCATACATTATCCGATTTGTCTGATATATCTCACGCTTCATGACGGTTCTGTCCTGAACACATCTATGTGTCAGTATTGCGTCATACTTATAGCGCCACCTATTGGTGAAACAGGAAGTCCTCATAACTCCTCCATACATTATCCGATTTGTCCGATTTATCTCACGCTTCATGACGGTTCTGTCCTGAACACATCTATGTGTCAGTATTGCGTCATACTTATAGCGCCACCTATTGGTGAAACAGGAAGTCCTCATAACTCCTGCATACATTATCCGATTTGCACCAAATTGCTGACGCTTCATGAAGGTCACCTTCTGAACACATCTATGCGTCGGTATTGAGTTACACTTACAGCGCCACCTACTGGTGAAACAGGAAGTACTCATAACTCCTACATACATTATCCGATTTACTCCAAATTGCTCACGCTTGATGAAGGTCGCATCTTGAACACATCTGTAGGTCAGTATTGCGTCATACCTACAGCGCCACCTACTGCTTACAGGAAGTCCTCATAACTCCTACATACTTTGTCCGATTTACACAACATTTCTCACGCTTCATCAAGGTACCGTCCTGAACACATCCATGCGTCGGTATTGAGTCACGCTTAGAGCGCCACCTACTGGTGACAGGAAGTTTCTGTCAGTACTGGACACCGAAATAGCACACCCTTTAACGGCGCCACACCCCGACACGCGTGGGGTGCGAGGGCCCGCTCACTGCTGCTCGCAGCCCTAGTTATTATTCTACCTTCTCCTACCTTCTTCTTCCAAAACAAATGCCTTTTTGGCGGCCTAAACATCGATGAAAACGGATGATACTTTGCAGATACGTCAGTCCCGGTGAAAAATTTGATAATTCATGGATGACGGAAATGGGCGTGGCAAAACGGCTCAAGAGCGCCCCCTGGAAAGTTTCAAATGGCGAGCCCCACCTTTCAGTTTGATGTAGGCGAACGAAATTCGGAGGGCATATGTATTTCATCGAGCCACACTAAAATGTCTCTTGGAGCTGTACCCAACATGCAACAGGAAGGCCGCCATTTTGCTTTTAATGTGCCATTTTGTCCTTGTTTTGACCATTTCCATGCCTCGTATTTCAACAAACTCCTCCTACAGATTTCATCCGATCAACTTCATACTCGGTCAGCTTCATCTTAAGCCCTTTGTGATCAAAAGTTATCAAGAAAATTGAGTTTTCACCAAACACCCTTGCCGTGGCGCCCCGCCAAAGTTTGACATTTCGCCATAAAACACGATGTCCTCATAACTTCTCCATACATTATCCGATTTGTCCGATATATCTCACGCTTCATGACGGTTCTGTCCTGAACACATCTATGTGTCAGTATTGCGTCATACTTATAGCGCCACCTATTGGTGAAACAGGAAGTCCTCATAACTCCTCCATACATTATCAAATTTGTCCGATATATCTCACGCTTCATGACGGTTCTGTCCTGAACACATCTATGTTTCAGTATTGCGTCATACTTATAGCGCCACCTATTGGTGAAACAGGAAGTCCTCATAACTCCTCCATACATTATCCAATTTGTCCGATATATCTCACGCTTCATGACGGTTCTGTCCTGAACACATCTATGTTTCAGTATTGTGTCATACTTATAGCGCCACCTATTGGTGAAACAGGAAGTCCTCATAACTCCTCCATACATTATCCAATTTGTCCGATATATCTCACGCTTCATGACGGTTCTGTCCTGAACACATCTATGTTTCAGTATTGCGTCATACTTATAGCGCCACCTATTGGTGAAACAGGAAGTCCTCATAACTCCTCCATACATTATCCAATTTGTCCGATATATCTCACGCTTCATGACGGTTCTGTCCTGAACACATCTATGTGTCAGTATTGCGTCATACTTATAGCGCCACCTATTGGTGAAACAGGAAGTCCTCATAACTCCTCCATACATTATCCGATTTGTCCGATTTATCTCACGCTTCATGACGGTTCTGTCCTGAACACATCTATGTGTCAGTATTGCGTCATACTTATAGCGCCACCTATTGGTGAAACAGGAAGTCCTCATAACTCCTGCATACATCATCCGATTTGCACCAAATTGCTGACGCTTCATGAAGGTCACCTTCTGAACACATCTATGCGTCGGTATTGAGTTACACTTACAGCGCCACCTACTGGTGAAACAGGAAGTACTCATAACTCCTACATACATTATCTGATTTACTCCAAATTGCTCATGCTTGATGAAGGTCGCATCTTGAACACATCTGTAGGTCAGTATTGCGTCATACCTACAGCGCCACCTACTGCTTACAGGAAGTCCTCATAACTCCTACATACTTTGTCCGATTTACACAACATTTCTCACGCTTCATCAAGGTACTGTCCTGAACACATCTATGCGTCGGTATTGAGTCACGCTTAGAGCGCCACCTACTGGTGACAGGAAGTTTCTGTCAGTACTGGACACCGAAATAGCACACCCTTTAACGGCGCCACACCCCGACGCGCGTGGGGTGCGAGGGCCCGCTCACTGCTGCTCGCAGCACTAGTTATTATTATTATTCTTCTCCTTCTTTACTCCAAACAAATGCCTTTTAGGCGGCCTGAACATCGATGAAAACGGATGAAACTTTGCAGATACGTCAGTCCCGGTGAAAAATTTGATAATTCATGGGTGACGGAAATGGGCGTGGCAAAACGGCTCAAGAGCGCCCCCTGGAAAATCTAAAATGGCAAGCCCCACCTTTCAGTTTGATGTAGGCGAACGAAATTCGGTGGGCATATGTATTTCATCGAGCCACACTTAAATGTCTCTTGGAGCTATACCCAACATGCAACAGGAAGTCCGCCATTTTGCTTTTAATGTGCCATTTTGTCCATGTTTTGACCATTTCCATGCCTCGTACTTCGACGAACTCCTCCTACAGATTTCATCCGATCAACTTCATATCGGGTCAGCTTCATCTTAAGACCTTTGTGATCAAAAGTTATCAAAAAAATTGAGTTTTCACCAAACACCCTTGCCGTGGCGCCCCGCCAAAGTTTGACATTTCGCCATAAAACACGAAGTCCTCATAACTCCTCCATACATTATCCAATTTGTCCGATATATCTCACGCTTCATGACGGTTCTGTCCTGAACACATCTATGTGTCAGTATTGCGTCATACTTATAGCGCCACCTATTGGTGAAACAGGAAGTCCTCATAACTCCTCCATACATTATCCAATTTGTCCGATATATCTCACGCTTCATGACGGTTCTGTCCTGAACACATCTATGTGTCAGTATTGCGTCATACTTATAGCGCCACCTATTGGTGAAACAGGAAGTCCTCATAACTCCTCCATACATTATCCAATTTGTCCGATATAGCTCACGCTTCATGACGGTTCTGTCCTGAACACATCTATGTGTCAGTATTGCGTCATACTTATAGCGCCACCTATTGGTGAAACAGGAAGTCCTCATACCTCCTGCATACATCATCCGATTTGCACCAAATTGCTGACGCTTCATGAAGGTCACCTTCTGAACACATCTATGCGTCGGTATTGAGTTACACTTACAGCGCCACCTACTGGTGAAACAGGAAGTACTCATAACTCCTACATACATTATCCGATTTACTCCAAATTGCTCATGCTTGATGAAGGTCGCATCTTGAACACATATGTAGGTCAGTATTGCGTCATACCTACAGCGCCACCTACTGCTTACAGGAAGTCCTCATAACTCCTACATACTTTGTCCGATTTACACATTTCTCACGCTTCATCAAGGTACTGTCCTGAACACATCTATGCGTCGGTATTGAGTCACGCTTAGAGCGCCACCTACTGGTGACAGGAAGTTTCTGTCAGTACTGGACACCGAAATAGCACAGCCTTTAACGGCGCCACACCCCGACCCGCGTGGGGTGCGAGGGCCCGCTCACTGCTGCTCGCAGCACTAGTTAGGGCCCGAGCACTGGCGGTGCGAGGCCCTATTGAAACTCGAAGGATTATTATTATTCTCCTTATTCTCCTTCTTCTCCTTCTTCTTCCGAAACAAATGCCTTTTTGGCGGCCTAAACATCAATGAAAACGGATGAAACTTTGCAGATACATCAGTCCCGGTGAAAATCGGATATATCATTGGTGACGGAAATGGGCGTGGCAAAACGGCTCAAGAGCGCCCCCTGGAAAGTTTAAAATGGCGAGCCCCACCTTTCAGTTTGATGTAGGCGAACGAAATTCGGAGGGCATATGTATTTCATCGAGACACACTAAAATGTCTCTTGAAACTATACCCAACATGCAACAGGAAGTCCGCCATTTTGCTCTTAATGTGCCATTTTGTCCTTGTTTTGACCATTTCCATGCCTCGTACTTCGACGAACTCCTCCTACAGATTTCATCCGATCAACTTCATATCGGGTCAGCTTCATCTTAAGACCTTTGTGATCAAAAGTTATCAAAAAAATTGAGTTTTCACCAAACACCCTTGCCGTGGCGCCCCGCCAAAGTTTGACATTTCGCCATAAAACACGAAGTCCTCATAACTCCTCCATACATTATCCAATTTGTCCGATATATCTCACGCTTCATGACGGTTCTGTCCTGAACACATCTATGTGTCAGTATTGCATCATACTTATAGCGCCACCTATTGGTGAAACAGGAAGTCCTCATAACTCCTCCATACATTATCCGATTTGTCCGATATATCTCACGCTTCATGACGGTTCTGTCCTGAACACATCTATGTGTCAGTATTGCGTCATACTTATAGCGCCACCTATTGGTGAAACAGGAAGTCCTCATAACTCCTCCATACATTATCCGATTTGTCTGATATATCTCACGCTTCATGACGGTTCTGTCCTGAACACATCTATGTGTCAGTATTGCGTCATACTTATAGCGCCACCTATTGGTGAAACAGGAAGTCCTCATAACTCCTCCATACATTATCCGATTTGTCCGATTTATCTCACGCTTCATGACGGTTCTGTCCTGAACACATCTATGTGTCAGTATTGCGTCATACTTATAGCGCCACCTATTGGTGAAACAGGAAGTCCTCATAACTCCTGCATACATTATCCGATTTGCACCAAATTGCTGACGCTTCATGAAGGTCACCTTCTGAACACATCTATGCGTCGGTATTGAGTTACACTTACAGCGCCACCTACTGGTGAAACAGGAAGTACTCATAACTCCTACATACATTATCCGATTTACTCCAAATTGCTCACGCTTGATGAAGGTCGCATCTTGAACACATCTGTAGGTCAGTATTGCGTCATACCTACAGCGCCACCTACTGCTTACAGGAAGTCCTCATAACTCCTACATACTTTGTCCGATTTACACAACATTTCTCACGCTTCATCAAGGTACCGTCCTGAACACATCCATGCGTCGGTATTGAGTCACGCTTAGAGCGCCACCTACTGGTGACAGGAAGTTTCTGTCAGTACTGGACACCGAAATAGCACACCCTTTAACGGCGCCACACCCCGACACGCGTGGGGTGCGAGGGCCCGCTCACTGCTGCTCGCAGCCCTAGTTATTATTATTCTCCTCCTTCTTCCAAAACAAATGCATTTTTGGCGGCCTAAACATCGATGAAAACGGATGAAACTTTGCAGATACGTCAGTCCCCGTGAAAAATTTGATAATTCATGGGTGACGGAAATGGGCGTGGCAAAACGGCTCAAGAGCGCCCCCTGGAAAATTTAAAATGGCGAGCCCCACCTTTCAGTTTGATGTAGGGGAACGAAATTCGGAGGGCATATGTATTTCATCGAGCCACACTTAAATGTCTCTTGGAGCTATACCCAACATGCAACAGGAAGTCCGCCATTTTGCTCTTAATGTGCCATTTTGTCCTTGTTTTGACCATTTCCATGCCTCGTACTTCGACGAACTCCTCCTACAGATTTCATCCGATCAACTTCATATCGGGTCATCTTCATCTTAAGACCTTTGTGATCAAAAGTTATCAAAAAAATTTAGTTTTCACCAAACACCCTTGCCGTGGCGCCCCGCCAAAGTTTGACATTTCGCCATAAAACACGAAGTCCTCATAACTCCTCCATACATTATCCAATTTGTCCGATATATCTCACGCTTCATGACGGTTCTGTCCTGAACACATCTATGTGTCAGTATTGCATCATACTTATAGCGCCACCTATTGGTGAAACAGGAAGTCCCCATAACTCCTCCATACACTATAGGATTTGTCCGATATATCTCACGCTTCATGACGGTTCTGTCCTGAACACATCTATGTGTCAGTATTGCGTCATACTTATAGCGCCACCTATTGGTGAAACAGGAAGTCCTCATAACTCCTACATACATTATCCGATTTGTCCGATATATCTCACGCTTCATGAGGGTTCTGTCCTGACCACATCTATGTGTCAGTATTGCGTCATACTTATAGCACCACCTATTGGTGAAACAGGAAGTCCTCATAACTCCTCCATACATTTACCGATTTGTCCGATATATCTCACGCTTCATGAGGGTTCTGTCCTGAACACATCTATGTGTCAGTATTGCGTCATACTTATAGCGCCACCTATTGGTGTAACAGGAAGTCCTCATAACTCCTCCATACATTATCCAATTTGTCCCATATATCTCACGCTTCATGAGGGTTCGGTCCTGAACAGATCTATGTGTCCGTATTGTGTCATACTTATAGCGCCACCTATTGGTGAAACAGGAAGTCCTCATAACTCCTCCATACATTATCCAATTTGTCCGATATATCTCACGCTTCATGACGGTTGTGTCCCGAATAGATCTATGTGTCAGTATTGCGTCATACTTATAGCGCCACCTATTGGTGAAACAGGAAGTCCTCATAACTCCTGCATACATCATCCGATTTGCACCAAATTGCTGACGCTTCGTGAAGGTCACCTTCTGAACACATCTATGCGTCGGTATTGAGTCACACTTACAGCGCCACCTACTGGTGAAACAGGAAGTACTCATAACTCCTACATATGTTATCCGATTAACTCCAAATTGCTCATGCTTGATGAAGGTCGCATCTTGAACACTTCTGTAAGTCAGTATTGCGTCATACCTACAGCGCCACCTACTGGTGAAACAGGAAGTCCTCATAACTCCTACATACGTTATCCAATTTACTCAACATTTCTCACGCTTCATCAAGGTACCGTCCTGAACACATCTATGCTTCGGTATTGAGTCACGCCTACTCACAGCTCACTGCTGCTATGTGTCAGTATTGCGTCATACGTATAGCGCCACCTATTGGTGAAACAGGAAGTCCTCATAACTCCTACATACATTATCCAATTTGTCCGATATATCTCACGCTTCATGACCGTTCTGTCCTGAACACATCTATGCATCGGTATTGAGTAACACTTACAGCGCCACGTACTGGTGAAACAGGAAGTCCTCATAACTCCTCCATAAATTATCCAATTCGTCCAATATATCTCACGCTTCATGAAGGTTCTGTCCTGAACACATCTATGTGTCAGTATTGCGTCATACGTATAGCGCCACCTATTGGTGAAACAGGAAGTCCTCATAACTCCTGCATACATCATCCGATTTGCACCAAATTGCTGACGCTTCACGAAGGTCGCCTTCTGAACCCATCAATGTGTCGGTATTGAGTCACACTTACAGTGCCACCTACTGGTGAAACAGGAAGTCCTCATTACTCCTACATACGTTATCCGATTTACTCAACATTTCTCACGCTTCATCAAGGTACCGTCCTGAACACATCTATGCTTCGGTATTGAGTCACGCCTAGAGCGCCACCTACTGGTGACAGGAAGTTTCTCTCAGTACTGCACACCGAAATAGCACAGCCTTTAACGGCGCCACACCCCGACACGCGTGGGGTGCGAGGGCCCGCTCACTGCTGCTCGCAGCCCTAGTTCTTCTTTTACCTTCTTCTTTTCCCCAAACAAATGCCTTTTTGACGGCCTAAACATCAATGAAAACGGATGAAACTTTGCAGATACGTCAGTCCCGGTGAAAAATTTGATAATTCATGGGTGACAGAAATGGGTGTGGCAAAACGGCTCAAGAGCGCCCCCTGGAAAATCTAAAATGGCGAGCCCCACCTTTCAGTTTAATGTAGGCGAACAAAATTCGGTGGGCATATGTAGTTCATCGAGACGCACTAAAATGTCTCTTGGAGCTATACCCAACATGCAACAGGAAGGCCGCCATTTTGATTTTAATGTGCCATTTTGTCCTTGTTTTGACCATTTCCATGCCTCGTACTTCGACGAACTCCTCTTACAGATTTCATCCGATCAACTTCATATCGGGTCAGCTTCATCTTAAGACCTTTGTGATCAAAAGTTATCAAAAAAATTGAGTTTTCACCAAACACCCTTGCCGTGGCGCCCCGCCAAAGTTTGACATTTCGCCATAAAACACGAAGTCCTCATAACTCCTCCATACATTATCCAATTTGTCCAATATATCTCACGCTTCATGACGGTTCTGTCCTGAACACATCTATGTGTCAGTATTGCATCATACTTATAGCGCCACCTATTGGTGAAACAGGAAGTCCTCATAACTCCTCCATACATTGTCCGATTTGTCCGATATATCTCACGCTTCATGACGGTTCTGTCCTGAACACATCTATGTGTCAGTATTGCATCATACTTATAGCGCCACCTATTGGTGAAACAGGAAGTCCTCATAACTCCTCCAAACATTATCCAATTTGTCCGATATATCTCACGCTTCATGACGGTTGTGTCCCGAATAGATCTATGTGTCAGTATTGCGTCATACTTATAGCGCCACCTATTGGTGAAACAGGAAGTCCTCATAACTCCTGCATACATCATCCGATTTGCACCAAATTGCTGACGCTTCGTGAAGGTCACCTTCTGAACACATCTATGCGTCGGTATTGAGTCACACTTACAGCGCCACCTACTGGTGAAACAGGAAGTACTCATAACTCCTACATATGTTATCCGATTAACTCCAAATTGCTCATGCTTGATGAAGGTCGCATCTTGAACACTTCTGTAAGTCAGTATTGCGTCATACCTACAGCGCCACCTACTGGTGAAACAGGAAGTCCTCATAACTCCTACATACGTTATCCAATTTACTCAACATTTCTCACGCTTCATCAAGGTACCGTCCTGAACACATCTATGCTTCGGTATTGAGTCACGCCTACTCACAGCTCACTGCTGCTATGTGTCAGTATTGCGTCATACTTATAGCGCCACCTATTGGTGTAACAGGAAGTCCTCATAACTCCTCCATACATTATCCAATTTGTCCGATATATCTCACGCTTCATGAGGGTTCGGTCCTGAACAGATCTATGTGTCCGTATTGTGTCATACTTATAGCGCCACCTATTGGTGAAACAGGAAGTCCTCATAACTCCTCCATACATTATCCAATTTGTCCGATATATCTCACGCTTCATGACGGTTGTGTCCCGAATAGATCTATGTGTCAGTATTGCGTCATACTTATAGCGCCACCTATTGGTGAAACAGGAAGTCCTCATAACTCCTGCATACATCATCCGATTTGCACCAAATTGCTGACGCTTCGTGAAGGTCACCTTCTGAACACATCTATGCGTCGGTATTGAGTCACACTTACAGCGCCACCTACTGGTGAAACAGGAAGTACTCATAACTCCTACATATGTTATCCGATTAACTCCAAATTGCTCATGCTTGATGAAGGTCGCATCTTGAACACTTCTGTAAGTCAGTATTGCGTCATACCTACAGCGCCACCTACTGGTGAAACAGGAAGTCCTCATAACTCCTACATACGTTATCCAATTTACTCAACATTTCTCACGCTTCATCAAGGTACCGTCCTGAACACATCTATGCTTCGGTATTGAGTCACGCCTACTCACAGCTCACTGCTGCTATGTGTCAGTATTGCGTCATACGTATAGCGCCACCTATTGGTGAAACAGGAAGTCCTCATAACTCCTACATACATTATCCAATTTGTCCGATATATCTCACGCTTCATGACCGTTCTGTCCTGAACACATCTATGCATCGGTATTGAGTAACACTTACAGCGCCACGTACTGGTGAAACAGGAAGTCCTCATAACTCCTCCATAAATTATCCAATTCGTCCAATATATCTCACGCTTCATGAAGGTTCTGTCCTGAACACATCTATGTGTCAGTATTGCGTCATACGTATAGCGCCACCTATTGGTGAAACAGGAAGTCCTCATAACTCCTGCATACATCATCCGATTTGCACCAAATTGCTGACGCTTCACGAAGGTCGCCTTCTGAACCCATCAATGTGTCGGTATTGAGTCACACTTACAGTGCCACCTACTGGTGAAACAGGAAGTCCTCATAACTCCTACATACGTTATCCGATTTACTCAACATTTCTCACGCTTCATCAAGGTACCGTCCTGAACACATCTATGCTTCGGTATTGAGTCACGCCTAGAGCGCCACCTACTGGTGACAGGAAGTTTCTCTCAGTACTGCACACCGAAATAGCACAGCCTTTAACGGCGCCACACCCCGACACGCGTGGGGTGCGAGGGCCCGCTCACTGCTGCTCGCAGCCCTAGTTCTTCTTTTACCTTCTTCTTTTCCCCAAACAAATGCCTTTTTGACGGCCTAAACATCAATGAAAACGGATGAAACTTTGCAGATACGTCAGTCCCGGTGAAAAATTTGATAATTCATGGGTGACAGAAATGGGTGTGGCAAAACGGCTCAAGAGCGCCCCCTGGAAAATCTAAAATGGCGAGCCCCACCTTTCAGTTTAATGTAGGCGAACAAAATTCGGTGGGCATATGTAGTTCATCGAGACGCACTAAAATGTCTCTTGGAGCTATACCCAACATGCAACAGGAAGGCCGCCATTTTGATTTTAATGTGCCATTTTGTCCTTGTTTTGACCATTTCCATGCCTCGTACTTCGACGAACTCCTCTTACAGATTTCATCCGATCAACTTCATATCGGGTCAGCTTCATCTTAAGACCTTTGTGATCAAAAGTTATCAAAAAAATTGAGTTTTCACCAAACACCCTTGCCGTGGCGCCCCGCCAAAGTTTGACATTTCGCCATAAAACACGAAGTCCTCATAACTCCTCCATACATTATCCAATTTGTCCAATATATCTCACGCTTCATGACGGTTCTGTCCTGAACACATCTATGTGTCAGTATTGCATCATACTTATAGCGCCACCTATTGGTGAAACAGGAAGTCCTCATAACTCCTCCATACATTGTCCGATTTGTCCGATATATCTCACGCTTCATGACGGTTCTGTCCTGAACACATCTATGTGTCAGTATTGCATCATACTTATAGCGCCACCTATTGGTGAAACAGGAAGTCCTCATAACTCCTCCAAACATTATCCAATTTGTCCGATATATCTCACGCTTCATGACGGTTGTGTCCCGAATAGATCTATGTGTCAGTATTGCGTCATACTTATAGCGCCACCTATTGGTGAAACAGGAAGTCCTCATAACTCCTGCATACATCATCCGATTTGCACCAAATTGCTGACGCTTCGTGAAGGTCACCTTCTGAACACATCTATGCGTCGGTATTGAGTCACACTTACAGCGCCACCTACTGGTGAAACAGGAAGTACTCATAACTCCTACATATGTTATCCGATTAACTCCAAATTGCTCATGCTTGATGAAGGTCGCATCTTGAACACTTCTGTAAGTCAGTATTGCGTCATACCTACAGCGCCACCTACTGGTGAAACAGGAAGTCCTCATAACTCCTACATACGTTATCCAATTTACTCAACATTTCTCACGCTTCATCAAGGTACCGTCCTGAACACATCTATGCTTCGGTATTGAGTCACGCCTACTCACAGCTCACTGCTGCTATGTGTCAGTATTGCGTCATACGTATAGCGCCACCTATTGGTGAAACAGGAAGTCCTCATAACTCCTACATACATTATCCAATTTGTCCGATATATCTCACGCTTCATGACCGTTCTGTCCTGAACACATCTATGCATCGGTATTGAGTAACACTTACAGCGCCACGTACTGGTGAAACAGGAAGTCCTCATAACTCCTCCATAAATTATCCAATTCGTCCAATATATCTCACGCTTCATGAAGGTTCTGTCCTGAACACATCTATGTGTCAGTATTGCGTCATACGTATAGCGCCACCTATTGGTGAAACAGGAAGTCCTCATAACTCCTGCATACATCATCCGATTTGCACCAAATTGCTGACGCTTCACGAAGGTCGCCTTCTGAACCCATCAATGTGTCGGTATTGAGTCACACTTACAGTGCCACCTACTGGTGAAACAGGAAGTCCTCATAACTCCTACATACGTTATCCGATTTACTCAACATTTCTCACGCTTCATCAAGGTACCGTCCTGAACACATCTATGCTTCGGTATTGAGTCACGCCTAGAGCGCCACCTACTGGTGACAGGAAGTTTCTCTCAGTACTGCACACCGAAATAGCACAGCCTTTAACGGCGCCACACCCCGACACGCGTGGGGTGCGAGGGCCCGCTCACTGCTGCTCGCAGCCCTAGTTCTTCTTTTACCTTCTTCTTTTCCCCAAACAAATGCCTTTTTGACGGCCTAAACATCAATGAAAACGGATGAAACTTTGCAGATACGTCAGTCCCGGTGAAAAATTTGATAATTCATGGGTGACAGAAATGGGTGTGGCAAAACGGCTCAAGAGCGCCCCCTGGAAAATCTAAAATGGCGAGCCCCACCTTTCAGTTTAATGTAGGCGAACAAAATTCGGTGGGCATATGTAGTTCATCGAGACGCACTAAAATGTCTCTTGGAGCTATACCCAACATGCAACAGGAAGGCCGCCATTTTGATTTTAATGTGCCATTTTGTCCTTGTTTTGACCATTTCCATGCCTCGTACTTCGACGAACTCCTCTTACAGATTTCATCCGATCAACTTCATATCGGGTCAGCTTCATCTTAAGACCTTTGTGATCAAAAGTTATCAAAAAAATTGAGTTTTCACCAAACACCCTTGCCGTGGCGCCCCGCCAAAGTTTGACATTTCGCCATAAAACACGAAGTCCTCATAACTCCTCCATACATTATCCAATTTGTCCAATATATCTCACGCTTCATGACGGTTCTGTCCTGAACACATCTATGTGTCAGTATTGCATCATACTTATAGCGCCACCTATTGGTGAAACAGGAAGTCCTCATAACTCCTCCATACATTGTCCGATTTGTCCGATATATCTCACGCTTCATGACGGTTCTGTCCTGAACACATCTATGTGTCAGTATTGCATCATACTTATAGCGCCACCTATTGGTGAAACAGGAAGTCCTCATAACTCCTCCAAACATTATCCAATTTGTCCGATATATCTCACGCTTCATGACGGTTCTGTCCTGAACACATCTTTGTGTCAGTATTGCATCATACTTATAGCGCCACCTGTTGGTAATACAGGAAGTACTCATAACTCCTCCATACATTATCCGATTTGTCCGATATTTCTCACGCTTCATGACGGTTCTGTCCTGAACACATCTATGTGTCAGTATTGCGTCATACTTATAGCGCCACCTATTGGTGAAACAGGAAGTCCCCATAACTCCTCCATACATTATCCAATTTGTCCGATATATCTCACGCTTCATGACGGTTCTGTCCTGAACACATCTATGTGTCAGTATTGCGTCATACTTATAGCGCCACCTATTGGTGAAACAGGAAGTCCTCATAACTCCTCCATACATTATCCAATTTGTCCGATATATCTCACGCTTCATGACGGTTCTGTCCTGAACACATCTATGTGTCAGTATTGCGTCATACTTATAGCGCCACCTATTGGTGAAACAGGAAGTCCTCATATCTCCTCCATACATAATCCAATTTGTCCCATATATCTCACGCTTCATGACGGTTCTGTCCTGAACACATCTATGTGTCAGTATTGCATCATACTTATAGTGCCACCTATTGGTGAAACAGGAAGTCCTCATAACTCCTACATACATTATCCAATTTGTCCGATATATCTCACGCTTCATGACGGTTCTGTCCTGAACACATCTATGTGTCAGTATTGCGTCATACTTATAGCGCCACCTATTGGTGAAACAGGAAGTCCTCATAACTCCTACATACATTAGCCAATTCGTCCGATATATCTCACGCTTCATGACGGTTCTGTCCTGAACACATCTATGTGTCAGTATTACATCATACTTATAGCACCACCTATTGGTGAAACAGGAAGTCCCCATAACTCCTCCATACATTATCGGATTTGTCCGATATATCTCACGCTTCATGACGGTTCTGTCCTGAACACATCTATGTGTCAGTATTGCGTCATACTTATAGCGCCACCTATTGGTGAAACAGGAAGTCCTCATAACTCCTCCATACATTATCCAATTTGTCCGATATATCTCACGCTTCATGACGGTTCTGTCCTGAACACATCTATGTGTCAGTATTGCGTCATACTTATAGCGCCACCTATTGGTGAAACAGGAAGTCCTCATAACTTCTCCATACATTATCCAATTTGTCCGATATATCTCACGCTTCATGACGGTTCTGTCCTGAACACATCTATGTGTCAGTATTGCGTCATACGTATAGCGCCACCTATTGGTGAAACAGGAAGTCCTCATAACTCCTGCATACATCATCCGATTTGCACCAAATTGCTGACGCTTCATGAAGGTGGCCTTCTGAACCCATCTATGTGTCGGTATTGAGTCACACTTACAGCGCCACCTACTGGTGAAACAGGAAGTCCTCATAACTCCTACATACTTTGTCCGATTTACACAACATTTCTCACGCTTCATCAAGGTACCGTCCTGAACACATCTATGCGTCGGTATTGAGTCACGCTTAGAGCGCCACCTACTGGTGACAGGAAGTTTCTGTCAGTACTGGACACCGAAATAGCACACCCTTTAACTGCGCCACACCCCGACCCGCGTGGGGTGCGAGGGCCCGCTCACTGCTGCTCGCAGCCCTAGTTAGGGCCCGAGCACTGGCGGTGCGAGGCCCTATTGAAACTCGAAGGATTATTATTCTCCTTCTCCTTCTTCTCCTTCTTCTCCTTCTTCTCCTTTACTCCAAACAAATGCCTTTTAGGCGGCCTGAACATCGATGAAAACGGATGAAACTTTGCAGATACGTCAGTCCCGGTGAAAAATTTGATAATTCATGGGTGACGGAAATGGGCGTGGCAAAACGGCTCAAGAGCGCCCCCTGGAAAGTTTAAAATGGCGAGCCCCACCTTTCAGTTTGATGTAGGCTAACGAAATTCGGTGGGCATATGTATTTCATCGAGCCACACTTAAATGTCTCTTGGAGCTATACCCAACATGCAACAGGAAGTCCGCCATTTTGCTCTTAATGTGCCATTTTGTCCTTGTTTTGACCATTTCCATGCCTCGTACTTCGACGAACTCCTCCTACAGATTTCATCCGATCAACTTCATATCGGGTCAGCTTCATCTTAAGACCTTTGTGATCAAAAGTTATCAAAAAAATTGAGTTTTCACCAAACACCCTTGCCGTGGCGCCCTGCCAAAGTTTGACATTTCGCCATAAAACACGAAGTCCTCATAACTCCTCCATACATTATCCAATTTGTCCGATATATCTCACGCTTCATGACGGTTCTGTCATGAACACATCTATGTGTCAGTATTGCGTCATACTTATAGCGCCACCTATTGCTGAAACAGGAAGTCCTCATAACTCCTACATACATTATCCAATTTGTCCGATATATCTCACGCTTCATGACGGTTCTGTCCTGAACACATCTATGTGTCAGTATTGCGTCATACTTATAGCGCCACCTATTGGTGAAACAGGAAGTCTCCATAACTCCTCCATACATTATCGGATTTGTCCGATATATCTCACGCTTCATGACGGTTCTGTCCTGAACACATCTATGTGTCAGTATTACATCATACTTATAGCGCCACCTATTGGTGAAACAGGAAGTCCTCATAACTCCTCCATACATTATCCGATTTGTCCGATTTATCTCACGCTTCATGACGGTTCTGTCCTGAACACATCTATGTGTCAGTATTGCGTCATACTAATAGCGCCACCTATTGGTGAAACAGGAAGTCCTCATAACTCCTCCATACATTATCCAATTTGTCCGATATATCTCACGCTTCATGACGGTTCTGTCCTGAACACATCTATGTGTCAGTATTGCGTCATACTTATAGCGCCACCTATTGGTGAAACAGGAAGTCCTCATAACTCCTCCATACATTATCCAATTCGTCCGATATATCTCACGCTTCATGAAGGTTCTGTCCTGAACACATCTATGTGTCAGTATTGCGTCATACTTATAGCGCCACCTATTGGTAAAACAGGAAGTCCTCATAACTCCTCCATACATTATCCGATTTGTCCGATATATCTCACGCTTCATGAGGGTTCTGTCCTGAACACATCTATGTGTCAGTATTGCGTCATACTTATAGCGCCACCTATTGGTGAAACAGGAAGTCCTCATAACTCCTCCATACATTATCCGATTTGTCCGATATGTCTCACGCTTCATGACAGTTCTGTCCTGAACACATCTATGTGTCAGTATTGCGTCATACTTATAGCGCCACCTATTGGTGAAACAGGAAGTCCTCATAACTCCTCCATACATTATCCAATTCGTCCGATATATCTCACGCTTCATGAAGGTTCTGTCCTGAACACATCTATGTGTCAGTATTGCGTCATACTTATAGCGCCACCTATTGGTAAAACAGGAAGTCCTCATAACTCCTCCATACATTATCCGATTTGTCCGATATATCTCACGCTTCATGAGGGTTCTGTCCTGAACACATCTATGTGTCAGTATTGCGTCATACTTATAGCGCCACCTATTGGTGAAACAGGAAGTCCTCATAACTCCTCCATACATTATCCGATTTGTCCGATATGTCTCACGCTTCATGACAGTTCTGTCCTGAACACATCTATGTGTCAGTATTGCGTCATACTTATAGCGCCACCTATTGGTGAAACAGGAAGTCCTCATAACTCCTCCATACATTATCCGATTTGTCCGATTTATCTCACGCTTCATGACGGTTCTGTCCTGAACACATCTATGTGTCAGTATTGCTTCATACTTATAGCGCCACCTATTGGTGAAACAGGAAGTCCTCATAACTCCTGCATACATCATCCAATTTGCACCAAATTGCTGACGCTTCATGAAGGTCACCTTCTGAACACATCTATGCGTCGGTATTGAGTTACACTTACAGCGCCACCTACTGGTGAAACAGGAAGTACTCATAACTCCTACATACGTTATCCGATTTACTCCAAATTGCTCATGCTTGATGAAGGTCGCATCTTGAACACATCTGTAGGTCACTATTGCGTCATACCTACAGCACCACCTACTGGTGAAACAGGAAGTCCTCATAACTCCTACATACGTTATCCGATTTACACAACATTTCTCACGCTTCATCAAGGTACTGTCCTGAACACATCTATGCGTCGGTATTGAGTCACGCTTAGAGCGCCACCTACTGGTGACAGGAAGTTTCTCTCAGTACTGCACACCGAAATAGCACAGCCTTTAACGGCGCAGCACCCCGACACGCATGGGGTGCGAGGGCCCGCTCACTGCTGCTCGCAGCCCTAGTTATTATTATTCTTCTCCTTCTTCTTCTCCTTTACTCCAAACAAATGCCTTTTAGGCGGCCTGAACATCGATGAAAACGGATGAAACTTTGCAGATACGTCAGACCCGGTGAAAAATTTGATAATTCATGGGTGACGGAAATGGGCGTGGCAAAACGGCTCAAGAGCGCCCCCTGGAAAATTTAAAATGGCGAGCCCCACCTTTCAGTTTGATGTAGGCGAACGAAATTCAGTGGGCATATGTAGTTCATCGAGACACACTAAAATGTCTCTTGGACGTATACCCAACATGCAACAGGAAGTCAGCCATTTTGCTTTTAATGTGCCATTTTGTCCTTGTTTTGACCATTTCCATGCCTCGTACTTCGACGAACTCCTCCTACAGATTTCATCCGATCAACTTCATATCGGGTCAGCTTCATCTTAAGGCCTTTGTGATCAAAAGTTATCAAAAAAATTGAGTTTTCACCAAACACCCTTGCCGTAGCGCCCCGCCAAAGTTTGACATTTCGCCATAAAACACGATGTCCTCATAACTCCTCCATACATTATCCAATTTGTCCGATATATCTCACGCTTCATGACGGTTCTGTCCTGAACACATCTATGGGTCAGTATTGCGTCATACTTATTGCGCCACCTATTGGTGAAACAGGAAGTCCTCATAACTCCTCCATACATTATCCGATTTGTCCGATATTTCTCACGCTTCATGACGGTTCTGTCCTGAACACATCTATGTGTCAGTATTGCGTCATACTTATAGCGCCACCTATTGGTGAAACAGGAAGTCCTCATATCTCCTCCATACATTATCCGATTTGTCCGATATATCTCACGCTTCATGACGGTTCTGTCCTGAACACATCTATGTGTCAGTATTGCGTCATACTTATAGCGCCACCTATTGGTGAAACAGGAAGTCCTCATAACTCCTCCATACATTATCCGATTTGTCCGATATTTCTCACGCTTCATGACGGTTCTGTCCTGAATACATCTATGTGTCAGTATTGCGTCATACTTATAGCGCCACCTATTGGTGAAACAGGAAGTCCTCATATCTCCTACATACATTATCCGATTTGTCCGATATTTCTCGCGCTTCATGACGGTTCTGTCCTGAACACATCTCTGTGTCAGTATTGCGTCATACTTATAGCGCCACCTATTGGTGAAACAGGAAGTCCTCATAACTCCTCCATACATTATCCAATTTGTCCGATATATCTCACGCTTCATGACGGTTCTGTCCTGAACACATCTATGTGTCAGTATTGCATCATACTTATAGCGCCACCTATTGGTGAAACAGGAAGTCCTCATAACTCCTCCATACATTATCCAATTCGTCCGATATATCTCACGCTTCATGAAGGTTCTGTCCTGAACACATCTATGTGTCAGTATTGCGTCATACTTATAGCGCCACCTATTGGTAAAACAGGAAGTCCTCATAACTCCTCCATACATTATCCGATTTGTCCGATATATCTCACGCTTCATGAAGGTTCTGTCCTGAACACATCTATGTGTCAGTATTGCGTCATACTTATAGCGCCACCTATTGGTGAAACAGGAAGTCCTCATAACTCCTCCATACATTATCCAATTTGTCCGATATATCTCACGCTTCATGACGGTTCTGTCCTGAACACATCTATGTGTCAGTATTGCGTTATACTTATAGCGCCACCTATTGGTGAAACAGGAAGTCCTCATAACTCCTGCATACATCATCCGATTTGCACCAAATTGCTGACGCTTCATGAAGGTGGCCTTCTGAACCCATCTATGTGTCGGTATTGAGTCACACTTACAGCGCCACCTACTGGTGAAACAGGAAGTCCTCATAACTCCTACATACGTTATCCAATTTACTCAACATTTCTCACGCTTCATCAAGGTACCGTCCTGAACACATCTATGCTTCGGTATTGAGTCACGCCTAGAGCGCCACCTACTGGTGACAGGAAGTTTCTCTCAGTACTGCACACCGATATAGCACAGCCTTTAACGGCGCAGCACCCCGACACGCATGGGGTGCGAGGGCCCGCTCACTGCTGCTCGCAGCCCTAGTTCTACCTTCTTGCTTCTCCTTCTCCCCAAACAAATGCCTTTTTGGCGGCCTAAACATCGATGAAAACGGATGAAACTTTGCAGAAACATCAGTCCCGGTGAAAAATTTGATAATTCATGGGTGACGGAAATGGGCGTGGCAAAACGGCTCAAGAGCGCCCCCTGGAAAATTTAAAATGGCGAGCCCCACCTTCCAGTTTGATGTAGGCGAACGAAATTCGGTGGGCATATGTAGTTCATCGAGACACACTAAAATGTCTCTTAGAGCTATACCCAACATGCAACAGGAAGTCCGCCATTTTGCTCTTAATGTGCCATTTTGTCCTTGTTTTGACCATTTCCATGCCTCGTACTTCAACGAACTCCTCCTACAGATTTCATCCGATCAACTTCATATCGGGTCAGCTTCATCTTAAGACCTTTGTGATCAAAAGTTATCAAAAAAATTGAGTTTTCACCAAACAGCCTTGCCGCGGCGCCCCGCCAAAGTTTGACATTTCGCCATAAAACACGAAGTCCTCATAACTTATCCATACATTATCCAATTTGTCCGATATATCTCACGCTTCATGACGGTTCTGTCGTGAACACATCTATGTGTCAGTATTGCGTCATACTTATAGCGCCACCTATTGGTGAAACAGGAAGTCCTCATAACTCCTACATACATTATCCAATTCGTCCGATATATCTCACGCTTCATGACGGTTCTGTCCTGAACACATCTATGTGTCAGTATTGCATCATACTTATAGTGCCACCTATTGGTGAAACAGGAAGTCCTCATAACTCCTGCATACATTATCCAATGTGTCCGATATATCTCACGCTTCATGACGGTTCTGTCCTGAACACATCTATGGGTCAGTATTGCGTCATACTTATAGCGCCACCTATTGGTGAAACAGGAAGTCCTCATAACTCCTGCATACATTATCCAATTTGTCCGATATATCTCACGCTTCATGACGGTTCTGTCCTGAACACATCTATGTGTCAGTATTGCGTCATACTTATAGCGCCACCTATTGGTGAAACAGGATGTCCTCATAACTCCTGCATACATCATCCCATTTGCACCAAATTGCTGACGCTTCATGAAGGTCACCTTCTGAACACATCTATGCATCCGTATTGAGTCACACTTACAGCGCCACCTACTGGTGAAACAGGAAGTTCTCATAACGCCTACATATGTTATCCGATTTACGCCAAATTGCTCTGGGTTGATGAAGGTCACGTCCTGAACACATCTCTAGGTCAGTATTGAGTCATACTTATAGCGCCGCCTACAGGTCAAGCAGGAAGTCATCATAACTCCTACATACATTATCGGATTTACTCAACATTTCTCATGCTTCATTAAGGTACTGTCCTGAACACATCTATGCATCGGTATTGAGTCACGCTTAGAGCGCCACCTACTGGTGACAGGAAGTTTCTCTCAGTACTGGACACCGAAATAGCACAGCCTTTAACGGCGCCGCACCCCGATACGCGTGGGGCGCGAGGGCCCGCTCAATGCTGCTCGCAGCCCTAGTTAGGGCCCGAGCACTGGCGGTGCGAGGCCCTATTGAAACTCGAAGGATTATTATTCTTCTCCTTCTTCTCCTTCTTTACTCCAAACAAATGCCTTTTAGGCGGCCTGAACATCGATGAAAACGGATGAAACTTTGCAGATACGTCAGTCCCGGTGAAAAATTTGATAATTCATGGGTGACGGAACTGGGCGTGGCAAAACGGCTCAAGAGCGCCCCCTGGAAAATCTAAAATGGCGAGCCCCACCTTTCAGTTTGATGTAGGCGAACGAAATTCGGAGGGCATATGTAGTTCATCGAGACGCACTAAAATGTCTCTTGGAGCTATACCCAACATGCAACAGGAAGGCCGCCATTTTGCTTTTAATGTGCCATTTTGTCCTTGTTTTGACCATTTCCATGCCTCGTACTTCGACGAACTCCTCCTACAGATTTCATCTGATCAACTTCATATCGGGTCAGCTTCATCTTAAGACCTTTGTGATCAAAAGTTATCAAAAAAATTGAGTTTTCACCAAACACCCTTGCCGTGGCGCCCCGCCAAAGTTTGACATTTCGCCATAAAACACGAAGTCCTCATAACTCCTACATACATTATCCAATTTGTCCGATATATCTCACGCTTCATGACGGTTCTGTCCTGAACACATCTATGTGTCAGTATTGCGTCATACTTATAGCGCCACCTATTGGTGAAACAGGAAGTCCTCATAACTCCTCCATACATTATCCAATTTGTCCGATATATCTCACGCTTCATGACGGTTCTGTCCTGAACACATCTATGTGTCAGTATTGCGTCATACTTATAGCGCCACCTATTGGTGAAACAGGAAGTCCTCATAACTCCTACATACATTATCCAATTTGTCCGATATATCTCACGCTTCATGACGGTTCTGTCCTGAACACATCTATGTGTCAGTATTGCATCATACTTATAGCGCCACCTATTGGTGAAACAGGAAGTCCTCATAACTCCTACATACATTATCCAATTTGTCCCATATATCTCACGCTTCATGACGGTTCTGTCCTGAACACATCTATGTGTCAGTATTGCATCATACTTATAGCGCCACCTATTGGTGAAACAGGAAGTCCTCATAACTCCTCCATACATTATCCCATTTGTCCAATATATCTCACGCTTCATGACGGTTCTGTCCTGAACACATCTATGTGTCAGTATTGCGTCATACTTATAGCGCCACCTATTGGTGAAACAGGAAGTCCTCATAACTCCTCCATACATTATCCGATTAGTCCGATTTATCTCACGATTCATGACGGTTCTGTCCTGAACACATCTATGTGTCAGTATTGCTTCATACTTATAGCGCCACCTATTGGTGAAACAGGAAGTCCTCATAACTCCTGCATACATCATCCGATTTGCACCAAATTGCTGACGCTTCATGAAGGTCACCTTCTGAACACATCTATGCGTCGGTATTGAGTTACACTTACAGCGCCACCTACTGGTGAAACAGGAAGTACTCATAACTCCTACATACATTATCCGATTTACTCCAAATTGCTCATGCTTGATGAAGGTCGCATCTTGAACACATCTGTAGGTCAGTATTGCGTCATACCTACAGCGCCACCTACTGCTTACAGGAAGTCCTCATAACTCCTACATACTTTGTCCGATTTACACAACATTTCTCACGCTTCATCAAGGTACCGTCCTGAACACATCTATGCGTCGGTATTGAGTCACGCCTAGAGCGCCACCTACTGGTGACAGGAAGTTTCTCTCAGTACTGCACACCGAAATAGCACAGCCTTTAACGGTGCAGCACCCCGACACGCGTGGGGTGCGAGGGCCCGCTCACTGCTGCTCGCAGCACTAGTTATTATTAGGGCCCGAGCACTGGCGGTGCGAGGCCCTATTGAAACTCGAAGGATTATTAGGGCCCGAGCACTGGCTGTGCGAGGCCCTATTGAAACTCGAAGGATTATTATTCTCCTTCTCCTTTACTCCAAACAAATGCCTTTTAGGCGGCCTGAACATCGATGAAAACGGATGAAACTTTGCAGATACGTCAGTCCCGGTGAAAAATTTGATAATTCATGGGTGACGGAAATGGGCGTGGCAAAACGGCTCAAGAGCGCCCCCTGGAAAGTTTCAAATGGCGAGCCCCACCTTTCAGTTTGATGTAGGCGAACGAAATTCGGAGGGCATATGTATTTCATCGAGCCACACTTAAATGTCTCTTGGAGCTATACCCAACATGCAACAGGAAGTCCGCCATTTTGCTCTTAATGTGCCATTTTGTCCTTGTTTTGACCATTTCCATGCCTCGTACTTCGACGAACTCCTCCTACAGATTTCATCCGATCAACTTCATATCGGGTCAGCTTCATCTTAAGACCTTTGTGATCAAAAGTTATCAAAAAAATTGAGTTTTCACCAAACACCCTTGCCGTGGCGCCCCGCCAAATTTTGACATTTCGCCATAAAACACGAAGTCCTCATAACTCCTCCATACATTATTCAATTTGTCCGATATATGTCACGCTTCATGACGGTTCTGTCCTGAACACATCTATGTGTCAGTATTGCGTCATACTTATAGCGCCACCTATTGGTGAAACAGTACGTCCTCATAACTCCTCCATACATTATCCGATTTGTCCGATATGTCTCACGCTTCATGACGGTTCTGTCCTGAACACATCTATGTGTCAGTATTGCGTCATACTTATAGCGCCACCTATTGGTGAAACAGGAAGTCCTCATAACTCCTCCATACATTATCCAATTTGTCCGATATATCTCACGCTTCATGACGGTTCTGTCCTGAACACATCTATGTGTCAGTATTGCGTCATACTTATAGCGCCACCTATTGGTGAAACAGGAAGTCCTCATAACTCCTCCATACATTATCCAATTTGTCCGATATATCTCACGCTTCATGACGGTTCTGTCCTGAACACATCTATGTGTCAGTATTGCGTCATACTTATAGCGCCACCTATTGGTGAAACAGGAAGTCCTCATAACTCCTCCATACATTATCCAATTTGTCCGATATATCTCACGCTTCATGACGGTTCTGTCCTGAACACATCTATGTGTCAGTATTGCGTCATACTTATAGCGCCACCTATTGGTGAAACAGGAAGTCCTCATAACTCCTCCATACATTATCCGATTTGTCCGATATATCTCACGCTTCATGACGGTTCTGTCCTGAACACATCTATGTGTCAGTATTGCGTCATACTTATAGCGCCACCTATTGGTGAAACAGGAAGTCCCCATAACTCCTCCATACATTATCCGATTTGTCCGATATATCTCACGCTTCATGACGGTTCTGTCCTGAACACATCTATGTGTCAGTATTGCGTCATACTTATAGCGCCACCTATTGGTGAAACAGGAAGTCCTCATAACTCCTCCATACATTATCCAATTTGTCCGATATATCTCACGCTTCATGACGGTTCTGTCCTGAACACATCTATGTGTCAGTATTGCGTCATACTTATAGCGCCACCTATTGGTGAAACAGGAAGTCCTCATAACTCCTCCATACATTATCCGATTTGTCCGATATATCTCACGCTTCATGACGGTTCTGTCCTGAACACATCTATGTGTCAGTATTGCGTCATACTTATAGCGCCACCTATTGGTGAAACAGGAAGTCCCCATAACTCCTCCATACATTATCCGATTTGTCCGATATATCTCACGCTTCATGACGGTTCTGTCCTGAACACATCTATGTGTCAGTATTGCGTCATACTTATAGCGCCACCTATTGGTGAAACAGGAAGTCCTCATAACTCCTACATACATTATCCAATTTGTCCGATATATCTCACGCTTCATGACGGTTCTGTCCTGAACACATCTATGTGTCAGTATTGCGTCATACTTATAGCGCCACCTATTGGTGAAACAGGAAGTCCTCATAACTCCTGCATACATTATCCAATTTGTCCGATATATCTCGAGCTTCATGACGGTTCTGTCCTGAACACATCTATGTGTCAGTATTGCGTCATACTTATAGCGCCACCTATTGGTGAAACAGGAAGTCCTCATAACTCCTACATACATTATCCAATTTGTCCGATATATCTCACGCTTCATGACGGTTCTGTCCTGAACACATCTATGTGTCAGTATTGCGTCATACTTATAGCGCCACCTATTGGTGAAACAGGAAGTCCTCATAACTCCTCCATACATTATCCGATTTGTCCGATATATCTCACGCTTCATGACGGTTCTGTCCTGAACACATCTATGTGTCAGTATTGCGTCATACTTATAGCGCCACCTATTGGTGAAACAGGAAGTCCCCATAACTCCTCCATACATTATCCGATTTGTCCGATATATCTCACGCTTCATGACGGTTCTGTCCTGAACACATCTATGTGTCAGTATTGCGTCATACTTATAGCGCCACCTATTGGTGAAACAGGAAGTCCTCATAACTCCTACATACATTATCCAATTTGTCCGATATATCTCACGCTTCATGACGGTTCTGTCCTGAACACATCTATGTGTCAGTATTGCGTCATACTTATAGCGCCACCTATTGGTGAAACAGGAAGTCCTCATAACTCCTGCATACATTATCCAATTTGTCCGATATATCTCGAGCTTCATGACGGTTCTGTCCTGAACACATCTATGTGTCAGTATTGCGTCATACTTATAGCGCCACCTATTGGTGAAACAGGAAGTCCTCATAACTCCTACATACATTATCCAATTTGTCCGATATATCTCACGCTTCATGACGGTTCTGTCCTGAACACATCTATATGTCAGTATTGCGTCATACTTATAGCGCCACCTATTGGTGAAACAGGAAGTCCTCATAACTCCTGCATACATCATCCGATTTGCACCAAATTGCTGACGCTTCATGAAGGTGGCCTTCTGAACCCATCTATGTGTCGGTATTGAGTCACACTTACAGCGCCACCTACTGGTGAAACAGGAAGTCCTCATAACTCCTACATACGTTATCCGATTTACTCAACATTTCTCACGCTTCATCAAGGTACCGTCCTGAACACATCTATGCTTCGGTATTGAGTCACGCCTAGAGCGCCACCTACTGGTGACAGGAAGTTTCTCTCAGTACTGCACACCGAAATAGCACAGCCTTTAACGGCGCAGCACCCCGACACGCATGGGGTGCGAGGGCCCGCTCACTGCTGCTCGCAGCCCTAGTTATTATTATTCTTCTCCTTCTTCTTCTCCTTTACTCCAAACAAATGCCTTTTAGGCGGCCTGAACATCGATGAAAACGGATGAAACTTTGCAGATACGTCAGTCCCGGTGAAAAATTTGATAATTCATGGGTGACGGAAATGGGCGTGGCAAAACGGCTCAAGAGCGCCCCCTGGAAAGTTTAAAATGGCGAGCCCCACCTTTCAGTTTGATGTAGGCTAACGAAATTCGGTGGGCATATGTATTTCATCGAGCCACACTTAAATGTCTCTTGGAGCTATACCCAACATGCAACAGGAAGTCCGCCATTTTGCTCTTAATGTGCCATTTTGTCCTTGTTTTGACCATTTCCATGCCTCGTACTTCGACGAACTCCTCCTACAGATTTCATCCGATCAACTTCATATCGGGTCAGCTTCATCTTAAGACCTTTGTGATCAAAAGTTATCAAAAAAATTGAGTTTTCACCAAACACCCTTGCCGTGGCGCCCCGCCAAAGTTTGACATTTCGCCATAAAACACGAAGTCCTCATAACTCCTCCATACATTATCCAATTTGTCCGATATATCTCACGCTTCATGACGGTTCTGTCCTGAACACATCTATGTGTCAGTATTGCATCATACTTATAGCGCCACCTATTGGTGAAACAGGAAGTCCTCATAACTCCTCCATACATTATCCGATTTGTCCGATATATCTCACGCTTCATGACGGTTCTGTCCTGAACACATCTATGTGTCAGTATTGCGTCATACTTATAGCGCCACCTATTGGTGAAACAGGAAGTCCTCATAACTCCTCCATACATTATCCAATTTGTCCGATATATCTCACGCTTCATGACGGTTCTGTCCTGAACACATCTATGTGTCAGTATTGCATCATACTTATAGCGCCACCTATTGGTGAAACAGGAAGTCCTCATAACTCCTCCATACATTATCCGATTTGTCCGATATATCTCACGCTTCATGACGGTTCTGTCCTGAACACATCTATGTGTCAGTATTGCGTCATACTTATAGCGCCACCTATTGGTGAAACAGGAAGTCCTCATAACTCCTCCATACATTATCCGATTTGCACCAAATTGCTGACGATTCATGAAGGTCGCATTCTGAACACATCTATGCGTCCGGATTGAGTCACTCTTACAGCGCCACCTACTGTTGAAACAGGAAGTACTCTTAACTCCTACATACGTTATCCGATTTACTCCAAATTGCTCACGCTTGATGAAGGTCGCATCCTGAACACATCTCTGCGTGAGCATTGGGTCATACAAATAGCGCCACCTACTGCTTACAGGAAGTCATCATAACTCCTACAATCATTGTCCGATTTACACAACATTTCTCACGCTTCATCAAGGTACTGTCCTGAACACATCTATGCGTCTGTATTGAATCACGCTTAGAGCGCCACATACTGGTGACAGGAAGTTTCTCTCAGTACTGGACACCGAAATAGCACACACTTTAACGGCGCCACACCCCGACCCGCATGGGGTGCGAGGGCCCGCTCACTGCTGCTCGCAGCCCTAGTTATTCTTCTCCTTCTTCTCCTTCTCCTTCTTCTCCCCAAACAAATGCCTTTTTGGCGGCCTTAACATCGATGAAAACGGATGAAACTTTGCACATACGTCAGTCCCGGTAAAAAATTTGATAATTCATGGGTGACGGAAATGGGCGTGGCAAAACGGCTCAAGTGCGCCCCCTGGAAAATTTAAAATGGCGAGCCCCACCTTTCAGTTTGATGTAGTCGACCGAAATTCGGTGGGCATATGTAGTTCATCGAGACACACTAAAATGTCTCTTGGAGCTATACCCAACATGCAACAGGAAGTCCGCCATCTTGCTTTTAATGTGCCATTTTGTCCTTGTTTTGACCATTTCCATGCCTCGTACTTCAACGAACTCCTCCTACAGATTTCATCCGATCAACTTCATATCGGGTCGGCTTCATCTTAAGACCTTTGTGATCAAAAGTTATCAAAAAAATTGAGTTTTCACCACACACCCTTGCCGTGGCGCCCCGCCAAAGTTTGACATTTCGCCATAAAACACGAAGTCCTCATAACTCCTACATACATTATCCAATTTGTCCGATATATCTCACGCTTCATGACGGTTCTGTCCTGTACACATCTATGTTTCAGTATTGCATCATACTTATAGCGCCACCTATTGGTGAAACAGGAAGTCCTCATAACTCCTACATACATTATCCAATTCGTCCGATATATCTCACGCTTCATGAAGGTTCTGTCCTGAACACATCTATGTGTCAGTATTGCGTCATACTTATAGCGCCACCTATTGGTGAAACAGGAAGTCCTCATAACTCCTACATACATTATCCAATTCGTCCGATATATCTCACGCTTCATGAAGGTTCTGTCCTGAACACATCTATGTTTCAGTATTGCATCATACTTATAGCGCCACCTATTGGTGAAACAGGAAGTCCTCATAACTCCTACATACATAATCCAATTCGTCCGATATATCTCACGCTTCATGAAGGTTCTGTCCTGAACACATCTATGTGTCAGTATTGCGTCAAACTTATAGCGCCACCTATTGGTGAAACAGGAAGTCCTCATAACTCCTCCATACATTATCCGATTTGTCCGATATTTCTCACGCTTCATGACGGTTCTGTCCTGAACACATCTATGTGTCAGTATTGCGTCATACTTATAGCGCCACCTATTGGTGAAACAGGAAGTCCTCATAACTCCTCCATACATTATCCAATTTGTCCGATATATCTCACGCTTCATGACGGTTCTGTCCTGAACACATCTATGTGTCAGTATTGCGTCATACTTATAGCGCCACCTATTGGTGAAACAGGAAGTCCTCATAACTCCTCCATACATTATCCAATTTGTCCGATATATCTCACGCTTCATGACGGTTCTGTCCTGAACACATCTATGTGTCAGTATTGCGTCATACTTATAGCGCCACCTATTGGTGAAACAGTACGTCCTCATAACTCCTCCATACATTATCCCATTTGTCCGATATGTCTCACGCTTCATGACAGTTCTGTCCTGAACACATCTATGTGTCAGTATTGTGTCATACTTATAGCGCCACCTATTGGTGAAACAGGAAGTCCTCATAACTCCTGCATACATCATCCGATTTGCACCAAATTGCTGACGCTTCATGAAGGTGGCCTTCTGAACCCATCTATGTGTCGGTATTGAGTCACACTTACAGCGCCACCTACTGCTTACAGGAAGTCCTCATAACTCCTACATACGTTATCCGATTTACTCAACATTTCTCACGCTTCATCAAGGTACCGTCCTGAACACATCTATGCTTCGGTATTGAGTCACGCTTAGAGCGCCACCTACTGGTGACAGAAAGTTTCTCTCAGTACTGCACACCGAAATAGCACACCCTTTAACGGCGCCACACCCCGACACGCATGGGGTGCGAGGGCCCGCTCACTGCTGCTCGCAGCCCTAGTTATTAGGGCCCGAGCACTGGCGGTGCGAGGCCCTATTGAAATTCGAAGGATTATTATTCTTCTCCTTCTACCTTCTTCTTCTTTACCCCAAACAAATGCCTTTTAGGCGGCCTGATCATCGATGAAAACTGATGAAACTTTGCAGATACGTCAGTCCCGGTGAAAAATTTGATAATTCATGGGTGACGGAAATGGGCGTGGCAAAACGGCTCAAGAGCGCCCCCTGGAAAGTTTAAAATGGCGAGCCCCACCTTTCAGTTTGATGTAGGCGAACGAAATTCGGTGGGCATATGTATTTCATCAAGCCACACTTTAATGTCTCTTGGAGCTATACCCAACATGCAACAGGAAGTCCGCCATTTTGCTTTTAATGTGCCATTTTGTCCTTGTTTTGACCATTTCCATGCCTCGTACTTCGACGAACTCCTCCTACAGATTTCATCCGATCAACTTCATATCGGGTCAGCTTCATCTTAAGACCTTTGTGATCAAAAGTTATCAAAAAAATTGAGTTTTCACCAAACACCCTTGCCGTGGCGCCCCGCCAAAGTTTGACATTTCGCCATAAAACACGAAGTCCTCATAACTCCTCCATACATTATCCAATTTGTCCGATATATCTCACGCTTCATGACGGTTCTGTCCTGAACACATCTATGTGTCAGTATTGCGTCATACTTATAGCGCCACCTATTGGTGAAACAGGAAGTCCTCATAACTCCTCCATACATTATCCAATTTGTCCGATATATCTCACGCTTCATGACGGTTCTGTCCTGAACACATCTATGTGTCAGTATTGCGTCATACTTATAGCGCCACCTATTGGTGAAACAGGAAGTCCTCATAACTCCTCCATACATTATCCAATTTGTCCGATATATCTCACGCTTCATGACGGTTCTGTCCTGAACACATCTATGTTTCAGTATTGCGTCATACTTATAGCGCCACCTATTGGTGAAACAGGAAGTCCTCATAACTCCTCCATACATTATCCAATTTGTCAGATATAGCTCACGCTTCATGACGGTTCTGTCCTGAACACATCTATGTGTCAGTATTGCGTCATACGTATAGCGCCACCTATTGGTGAAACAAGAAGTCCTCATAACTCCTGCATACATAATCCGATTTGCACCAAATTGCTGACGCTTCATGAAGGTGGCCTTCTGAACCCATCTATGTGTCGGTATTGAGTCACACTTACAGCGCCACCTACTGGTGAAACAGGAAGTCCTCATAACTCCTACATACGTTATCCGATTTACTCAACATTTCTCACGCTTCATCAAGGTACCGTCCTGAACACAACTATGCTTCGGTATTGAGTCACACCTAGAGCGCCACCTACTGGTGACAGGAAGTTTCTCTCAATACTGCACACCGAAATAGCACAGCCTTTAACGGCGCAGCACCCCGACACGCGTGGGGTGCGAGGGCCCGCTCACTGCTGCTCGCAGCACTAGTTATTCTTCTTCTCCTTCTTCTTCTCCTTTACTCCAAACAAATGCCTTTTAGGCGGCCTGAACATCGATGAAAACGGATGAAACTTTGCAGATACGTCAGTCCCGGTGAAAAATTTGATAATTCATGGGTGACGGAAATGGGCGTGGCAAAACGGCTCAAGAGCGCCCCCTGGAAAGTTTAAAATGGCGAGCCCCACCTTTCAGTTTGATGTAGGCTAACGAAATTCGGTGGGCATATGTATTTCATCGAGCCACACTTAAATGTCTCTTGGAGCTATACCCAACATGCAACAGGAAGTCCGCCATTTTGCTCTTAATGTGCCATTTTGTCCTTGTTTTGACCATTTCCATGCCTCGTACTTCGACGAACTCCTCCTACAGATTTCATCCGATCAACTTCATATCGGGTCAGCTTCATCTTAAGACCTTTGTGATCAAAAGTTATCAAAAAAATTGAGTTTTCACCAAACACCCTTGCCGTGGCGCCCTGCCAAAGTTTGACATTTCGCCATAAAACACGAAGTCCTCATAACTCCTCCATACATTATCCAATTTGTCCGATATATCTCACGCTTCATGACGGTTCTGTCCTGAACACATGTATGTGTCAGTATTGCGTCATACTTATAGCGCCACCTATTGGTGAAACAGGAAGTCCTCATAACTCCTCCATACATTATCCAATTTGTCCGATATATCTCACGCTTCATGACGGTTCTGTCCTGAACACATCTATGTGTCAGTATTGCGTCATACTTATAGCGCCACCTATTGGTGAAACAGGAAGTCCTCATAACTCCTCCATACATTATCCAATTTGTCCGATATATCTCACGCTTCATGACGGTTCTGTCCTGAACACATCTATGTGTCAGTATTGCGTCATACTTATAGCGCCACCTATTGGTGAAACAGGAAGTACTCATAACTCCTCCATACATTATCCAATTTGTCCGATATATCTCACGCTTCATGACGGTTCTGTCCTGAACACATCTATGTGTCAGTATTGCGTCATACTTATAGCGCCACCTATTGGTGAAACAGGAAGTCCTCATAACTCCTCCATACATTATCCAATTTGTCCGATATATCTCACGCTTCATGACGGTTCTGTCCTGAACACATCTATGTGTCAGTATTGCGTCATACTTATAGCGCCACCTATTGGTGAAACAGGAAGTCCTCATAACTCCTCCATACATTATCCAATTTGTCCGATATATCTCACGCTTCATGATGGCTCTGTCCTGAACACATCTATGTGTCAGTATTGCGTCATACTTATAGCGCCACCTATTGGTGAAACAGGAAGTCCTCATAACTCCTGCATACATCATCCGATTTGCACCAAATTGCTGACGCTTCATGAAGGTCACCTTCTGAACACATCTATGCGTCGGTATTGAGTTACACTTACAGCGCCATCTACTGGTGAAACAGGAAGTACTCATAACTCCTACATACATTATCCGATTTACTCCAAATTGCTCATGCTTGATGAAGGTTGCATCTTGAACACATCTGTAGGTCAGTATTGCGTCATACCTACAGCGCCACCTACTGCTTACAGGAAGTCCTCATAACTCCTACATACTTTGTCCGATTTACACAACATTTCTCACACTTCATCAAGGTACTGTCCTGAACACATCTATGCGTCGGTATTGAGTCACGCTTAGAGCGCCACCTACTGGTGACAGGACGTTTCTGTCAGTACTGGACACCGAAATAGCACATCCTTTAACGGCGGCACACCCCGAACCGCGTGGGGTGCGAGGGCCCGCTCACTGCTGCTCGCAGCACTAGTTATTCTTCTCCTTCTACCTTCTTCTTCTTTACCCCAAACAAATGCCTTTTAGGCGGCCTGAACATCGATGAAAACGGATGAAACTTTGCAGATACGTCAGTCCCGGTGAAAAATTTGATAATTCATGGGTGACGGAAATGGGCGTGGCAAAACGGCTCAAGAGCGCCCCCTGGAAAGTTTAAAATGGCGAGCCCCACCTTTCAGTTTGATGTAGGCGAACGAAATTCGGAGGGCATATGTATTTCATCGAGTCGCACTAAAATGTCTCTTGGAGCTATACCCAACATGCAACAGGAAGGCCGCCATTTTGCTTTTAATGTGCCATTTTGTCCTTGTTTTGACCATTTCCATGCCTCGTACTTCGACGAACTCCTCCTACAGATTTCATCCGATCAACTTCATATCGGGTCAGCTTCATCTTAAGACCTTTGTGATCAAAAGTTATCAAAAAAATTGAGTTTTCACCAAACACCCTTGCCATGGCGCCCCGCCAAAGTTTGACATTTCGCCATAAAACACGAAGTCCTCATAACTCCTCCATACATTATCCAATTTGTCCGATATATCTCACGCTTCATGACGGTTCTGTCCTGAACACATCTATGTGTCAGTATTGCGTCATACTTATAGCGCCACCTATTGGTGAAACAGGAAGTCCTCATAACTCCTCCATACATTATCCGATTTGTCCGATTTATCTCACGCTTCATGACGGTTCTGTCCTGAACACATCTATGTGTCAGTATTGCGTCATACTTATAGCGCCACCTATTGGTGAAACAGGAAGTCCTCATAACTCCTCCATACATTATCCAATTTGTCCGATATATCTCACGCTTCATGACGGTTCTGTCCTGAACACATCTATGTGTCAGTATTGCGTCATACTTATAGCGCCACCTATTGGTGAAACAGGAAGTCCTCATAACTCCTCCATACATTATCCAATTTGTCCGATATATCTCACGCTTCATGACGGTTCTGTCCTGAACACATCTATGTGTCAGTATTGCGTCATACTTATAGCGCCACCTATTGGTGAAACAGGAAGTCCTCATAACTCCTCCATACATTATCCAATTTGTCCGATATATCTCACGCTTCATGACGGTTCTGTCCTGAACACATCTATGTGTCAGTATTGCGTCATACTTATAGCGCCACCTATTGGTGAAACAGGAAGTCCTCATAACTCCTCCATACATTATCCGATTTGTCCGATATATCTCACGCTTCATGACGGTTGTGTCCTGAACACATCTATGTGTCAGTATTGCGTCATACTTATAGCGCCACCTATTGGTGAAACAGGAAGTCCTCATAACTCCTCCATACATTATCCGATTTGTCCGATTTATCTCACGCTTCATGACGGTTCTGTCCTGAACACATCTATGTGTCAGTATTGCGTCATACTTATAGCGCCACCTATTGGTGAAACAGGAAGTCCTCATAACTCCTGCATACATCATCCGATTTGCACCAAATTGCTGACGCTTCATGAAGGTCACCTTCTGATCACATCTATGCGTCGGTATTGAGATACACTTACAGCGCCACCTACTGGTGAAACAGGAAGTACTCATAACTCCTACATACATTATCCGATTTACTCCAAATTGCTCATGCTTGATGAAGGTCGCATCTTGAACACATCTGTAGGTCAGTATTGCGTCATACCTACAGCGCCACCTACTGCTTACAGGAAGTCCTCATAACTCCTACATACTTTGTCCGATTTACACAACATTTCTCACGCTTCATCAAGGTACCGTCCTGAACACATCTATGCATCGGTATTGAGTCACGCTTAGAGCGCCACCTACTGGTGACAGGAAGTTTCTGTCAGTACTGGACACCGAAATAGCACACCCTTTAACGGCGCCACACCCCGACCCGCTAGGGGTGCGAGGGCCCGCTCACTGCTGCTCGCAGCACTAGTCCTTTTTGATGTTGGAAAAATTTCAAATCTGACGAATGTATTTGTTGTCCCTCTATCACAAAATGTGTTGATAGGTGTTTGAGAAGTTATTTTCTACTTTAGATAAAAAAATATTTCTTGTACCTCCTATATTCATTAGGTTCCGATTGTAGAAGAAATTAAACTACTGTGCAGGAAAGTCATCTCTTCTTTTGACCATCTCAACGTGCTAAATTTACTTTGGGAAATATTGGTGTGAGGCGTTATGAAACAGATTAACGATCTACGTTTAAAGTAGGCCCCACACTCCCAAATGCCCACTCTGCGCATGTGTGTTGAGACGATACTGTGTGGTGAGACAACCCCCCTCTGGGACTGGGGAAGTAACTATGCAAATCAGGTGAAACCGTCATCATGAACCCTTTTCTCAAAGAGCAGGTCCCTCGTTTGCGCATGTTCAAACTAAGACTATACTTTCAGGGATCATTTCTATAGTTCTTGACTTGAGGAATGTGTTTCTAAAGTGTTTGGTCTCGCTACCCATGATGATGAGTTGTGATGTTCCCTTCTGGGTGTGAAACGGGCTTTGAGTAATGACTTGAGTCATATGCTCATTGTCATTGATGACCGTTCTTTACTTTCTTGGACAGTATTGAGGAAGGGAATGTGTTCAGAGTGGGTAGCCTATATTCCTGTTTGATGTTGGAAAACTTTCAAATCTGACGAATGTATTTGTTGTCCCTCTATCACAAAATGTGTTGATAGGTGTTTGAGAAGTTATTTTCTACTTTAGATAAAAAAATATTTCTTGTACCTCCTATATTCATTAGGTTCCGATTGTAGAAGAAATTAAACTACTGTGCAGGAAAGTCATCTCTTCTTTTGACCATCTCAACGTGCTAAATTTACTTTGGGAAATATTGGTGTGAGGCGTTATGAAACAGATTAACGATCTACGTTTAAAGTAGGCCCCACACTCCCAAATGCCCACTCTGCGCATGTGTGTTGAGACGATACTGTGTGGTGAGACAACCCCCCTCTGGGACTGGGGAAGTAACTATGCAAATCAGGTGAAACCGTCATCATGAACCCTTTTCTCAAAGAGCAGGTCCCTCGTTTGCGCATGTTCAAACTAAGACTATTCTTTCAGGGATCATTTCTATAGTTCTTGACTTGAGGAATGTGTTTCTAAAGTGTTTGGTCTTGCTACCCACAATGATGAGTTGTGATGTTCCTTTCTGGGCGTGAAACGGGCTTTGAGTAATGACTTGAGTCATATGCTCATTGTCATTGATGACCGTTCTTTACTTTCTTGGACAGTATTGAGGAAGGGAATGTGTTTAGAGTGGGAAGCCTATATTTCTGTTTGATGTTGGAAAACTTTCAAATCTGACGAATGTATTTGTTGTCCATCTATCAGAAAATGTGTTGATAGGTGTTTGAGAAGTTATTTTTTACTTTAGATAAAAAAATATTTCTTGTACCTCCTATATTCATTAGGTTCCGATTGTAGAAGAAATTAAACTACTGTGCAGGAAAGTCATCTCTTCTTTTGACCATCTCAACGTGCTAAATTTACTTTGGGAAATATTGGTGTGAGGCGTTATGAAACAGATTAACGATCTACGTTTAAAGTAGGCCCCACACTCCCAAATGCCCACTCTGCGCATGTGTGTACTCATGATACTGTGTGGTGAGACAACCCTCCTCTGGGACTGGGGAAGTAACTATGCAAATCAGGTGAAACCGTCATCATGAACCCTTTTCTCAAAGAGCAGGTCCCTCGTTTGCGCATGTTTAAACTAAGACTATACTTTCAGGGATCATTTCTATAGTTCTTGACTTGAGGAATGTGTTTCTAAAGTGTTTGGTCTCGCTACCCACGATGATGAGTTGTGATGTTCCCTTCTGGGCGTGAAACGGGCTTTGAGTAATGACTTGAGTCATATGCTCATTGTCATTGATGACCGTTCTTTACTTTCTTGGACAGTATTGAGGAAGGGAATGTGTTCAGAGTGGGAAGCCTATATTTCTGTTTGATGTTGGAAAACTTTCAAATCTGACGAATGTATTTGTTGTCCATCTATCAGAAAATGTGTTGATAGGTGTTTGAGAAGTTATTTTTTACTTTAGATAAAAAAATATTTCTTGTACCTCCTATATTCATTAGGTTCCGATTGTAGAAGAAATTAAACTACTGTGCAGGAAAGTCATCTCTTCTTTTGACCATCTCAACGTGCTAAATTTACTTTGGGAAATATTGGTGTGAGGCGTTATGAAACAGATTAACGATCTACGTTTAAAGTAGGCCCCACACTCCCAAATGCCCACTCTGCGCATGTGTGTTGAGACGATACTGTGTGGTGAGACAACCCCCCTCTGGGACTGGGGAAGTAACTATGCAAATCAGGTGAAACCGTCATCATGAACCCTTTTCTCAAAGAGCAGGTCCCTCGTTTGCGCATGTTCAAACTAAGACTATACTTTCAGGGATCATTTCTATAGTTCTTGACTTGAGGAATGTGTTTCTAAAGTGTTTGGTCTCGCTACCCATGATGATGAGTTGTGATGTTCCCTTCTGGGTGTGAAACGGGCTTTGAGTAATGACTTGAGTCATATGCTCATTGTCATTGATGACCGTTCTTTACTTTCTTGGACAGTATTGAGGAAGGGAATGTGTTCAGAGTGGGTAGCCTATATTCCTGTTTGATGTTGGAAAACTTTCAAATCTGACGAATGTATTTGTTGTCCCTCTATCACAAAATGTGTTGATAGGTGTTTGAGAAGTTATTTTCTACTTTAGATAAAAAAATATTTCTTGTACCTCCTATATTCATTAGGTTCCGATTGTAGAAGAAATTAAACTACTGTGCAGGAAAGTCATCTCTTCTTTTGACCATCTCAACGTGCTAAATTTACTTTGGGAAATATTGGTGTGAGGCGTTATGAAACAGATTAACGATCTACGTTTAAAGTAGGCCCCACACTCCCAAATGCCCACTCTGCGCATGTGTGTACTCATGATACTGTGTGGTGAGACAACCCTCCTCTGGGACTGGGGAAGTAACTATGCAAATCAGGTGAAACCGTCATCATGAACCCTTTTCTCAAAGAGCAGGTCCCTCGTTTGCGCATGTTTAAACTAAGACTATACTTTCAGGGATCATTTCTATAGTTCTTGACTTGAGGAATGTGTTTCTAAAGTGTTTGGTCTCGCTACCCACGATGATGAGTTGTGATGTTCCCTTCTGGGCGTGAAACGGGCTTTGAGTAATGACTTGAGTCATATGCTCATTGTCATTGATGACCGTTCTTTACTTTCTTGGACAGTATTGAGGAAGGGAATGTGTTCAGAGTGGGTAGCCTATATTCCTTTTTGATGTTGGAAAAATTTCAAATCTGACGAATGTATTTGTTGTCCCTCTATCACAAAATGTGTTGATAGGTGTTAGAGAAGTTATTTTCTACTTTAGATAAAAAAATATTTCTTGTACCTCCTATATTCATTAGGTTCCGATTGTAGAAGAAATTAAACTACTGTGCAGGAAAGTCATCTCTTCTTTTGACCATCTCAACGTGCTAAATTTACTTTGGGAAATATTGGTGTGAGGCGTTATGAAACAGATTAACGATCTACGTTTAAAGTAGGCCCCACACTCCCAAATGCCCACTCTGCGCATGTGTGTTGAGACGATACTGTGTGGTGAGACAACCCCCCTCTGGGACTGGGGAAGTAACTATGCAAATCAGGTGAAACCGTCATCATGAACCCTTTTCTCAAAGAGCAGGTCCCTCGTTTGCGCATGTTCAAACTAAGACTATTCTTTCAGGGATCATTTCTATAGTTCTTGACTTGAGGAATGTGTTTCTAAAGTGTTTGGTCTTGCTACCCACAATGATGAGTTGTGATGTTCCTTTCTGGGCGTGAAACGGGCTTTGAGTAATGACTTGAGTCATATGCTCATTGTCATTGATGACCGTTCTTTACTTTCTTGGACAGTATTGAGGAAGGGAATGTGTTCAGAGTGGGAAGCCTATATTTCTGTTTGATGTTGGAAAACTTTCAAATCTGACGAATGTATTTGTTGTCCATCTATCAGAAAATGTGTTGATAGGTGTTTGAGAAGTTATTTTTTACTTTAGATAAAAAAATATTTCTTGTACCTCCTATATTCATTAGGTTCCGATTGTAGAAGAAATTAAACTACTGTGCAGGAAAGTCATCTCTTCTTTTGACCATCTCAACGTGCTAAATTTACTTTGGGAAATATTGGTGTGAGGCGTTATGAAACAGATTAACGATCTACGTTTAAAGTAGGCCCCACACTCCCAAATGCCCACTCTGCGCATGTGTGTACTCATGATACTGTGTGGTGAGACAACCCTCCTCTGGGACTGGGGAAGTAACTATGCAAATCAGGTGAAACCGTCATCATGAACCCTTTTCTCAAAGAGCAGGTCCCTCGTTTGCGCATGTTTAAACTAAGACTATACTTTCAGGGATCATTTCTATAGTTCTTGACTTGAGGAATGTGTTTCTAAAGTGTTTGGTCTCGCTACCCACGATGATGAGTTGTGATGTTCCCTTCTGGGTGTGAAACGGGCTTTGAGTAATGACTTGAGTCATATGCTCATTGTCATTGATGACCGTTCTTTACTTTCTTGGACAGTATTGAGGAAGGGAATGTGTTCAGAGTGGGTAGCCTATATTCCTTTTTGATGTTGGAAAAATTTCAAATCTGACGAATGTATTTGTTGTCCCTCTATCACAAAATGTGTTGATAGGTGTTAGAGAAGTTATTTTCTACTTTAGATAAAAAAATATTTCTTGTACCTCCTATATTCATTAGGTTCCGATTGTAGAAGAAATTAAACTACTGTGCAGGAAAGTCATCTCTTCTTTTGACCATCTCAACGTGCTAAATTTACTTTGGGAAATATTGGTGTGAGGCGTTATGAAACAGATTAACAATCTACGTTTAAAGTAGGCCCCACACTCCCAAATGCCCACTCTGCGCATGTGTGTTGAGACGATACTGTGTGGTGAGACAACCCCCCTCTGGGACTGGGGAAGTAACTATGCAAATCAGGTGAAACCGTCATCATGAACCCTTTTCTCAAAGAGCAGGTCCCTCGTTTGCGCATGTTCAAACTAAGACTATTCTTTCAGGGATCATTTCTATAGTTCTTGACTTGAGGAATGTGTTTCTAAAGTGTTTGGTCTTGCTACCCACAATGATGAGTTGTGATGTTCCTTTCTGGGTGTGAAACGGGCTTTGAGTAATGACTTGAGTCATATGCTCATTGTCATTGATGACCGTTCTTTACTTTCTTGGACAGTATTGAGGAAGGGAATGTGTTCAGAGTGGGAAGCCTATATTTCTGTTTGATGTTGGAAAACTTTCAAATCTGACGAATGTATTTGTTGTCCATCTATCAGAAAATGTGTTGATAGGTGTTTGAGAAGTTATTTTTTACTTTAGATAAAAAAATATTTCTTGTACCTCCTATATTCATTAGGTTCCGATTGTAGAAGAAATTAAACTACTGTGCAGGAAAGTCATCTCTTCTTTTGACCATCTCAACGTGCTAAATTTACTTTGGGAAATATTGGTGTGAGGCGTTATGAAACAGATTAACGATCTACGTTTAAAGTAGGCCCCACACTCCCAAATGCCCACTCTGCGCATGTGTGTACTCATGATACTGTGTGGTGAGACAACCCTCCTCTGGGACTGGGGAAGTAACTATGCAAATCAGGTGAAACCGTCATCATGAACCCTTTTCTCAAAGAGCAGGTCCCTCGTTTGCGCATGTTTAAACTAAGACTATACTTTCAGGGATCATTTCTATAGTTCTTGACTTGAGGAATGTGTTTCTAAAGTGTTTGGTCTCGCTACCCACGATGATGAGTTGTGATGTTCCCTTCTGGGTGTGAAACGGGCTTTGAGTAATGACTTGAGTCATATGCTCATTGTCATTGATGACCGTTCTTTACTTTCTTGGACAGTATTGAGGAAGGGAATGTGTTCAGAGTGGGTAGCCTATATTCCTTTTTGATGTTGGAAAAATTTCAAATCTGACGAATGTATTTGTTGTCCCTCTATCACAAAATGTGTTGATAGGTGTTAGAGAAGTTATTTTCTACTTTAGATAAAAAAATATTTCTTGTACCTCCTATATTCATTAGGTTCCGATTGTAGAAGAAATTAAACTACTGTGCAGGAAAGTCATCTCTTCTTTTGACCATCTCAACGTGCTAAATTTACTTTGGGAAATATTGGTGTGAGGCGTTATGAAACAGATTAACAATCTACGTTTAAAGTAGGCCCCACACTCCCAAATGCCCACTCTGCGCATGTGTGTTGAGACGATACTGTGTGGTGAGACAACCCCCCTCTGGGACTGGGGAAGTAACTATGCAAATCAGGTGAAACCGTCATCATGAACCCTTTTCTCAAAGAGCAGGTCCCTCGTTTGCGCATGTTCAAACTAAGACTATTCTTTCAGGGATCATTTCTATAGTTCTTGACTTGAGGAATGTGTTTCTAAAGTGTTTGGTCTTGCTACCCACAATGATGAGTTGTGATGTTCCTTTCTGGGTGTGAAACGGGCTTTGAGTAATGACTTGAGTCATATGCTCATTGTCATTGATGACCGTTCTTTACTTTCTTGGACAGTATTGAGGAAGGGAATGTGTTCAGAGTGGGAAGCCTATATTTCTGTTTGATGTTGGAAAACTTTCAAATCTGACGAATGTATTTGTTGTCCATCTATCAGAAAATGTGTTGATAGGTGTTTGAGAAGTTATTTTTTACTTTAGATAAAAAAATATTTCTTGTACCTCCTATATTCATTAGGTTCCGATTGTAGAAGAAATTAAACTACTGTGCAGGAAAGTCATCTCTTCTTTTGACCATCTCAACGTGCTAAATTTACTTTGGGAAATATTGGTGTGAGGCGTTATGAAACAGATTAACGATCTACGTTTAAAGTAGGCCCCACACTCCCAAATGCCCACTCTGCGCATGTGTGTACTCATGATACTGTGTGGTGAGACAACCCTCCTCTGGGACTGGGGAAGTAACTATGCAAATCAGGTGAAACCGTCATCATGAACCCTTTTCTCAAAGAGCAGGTCCCTCGTTTGCGCATGTTTAAACTAAGACTATACTTTCAGGGATCATTTCTATAGTTCTTGACTTGAGGAATGTGTTTCTAAAGTGTTTGGTCTCGCTACCCACGATGATGAGTTGTGATGTTCCCTTCTGGGCGTGAAACGGGCTTTGAGTAATGACTTGAGTCATATGCTCATTGTCATTGATGACCGTTCTTTACTTTCTTGGACAGTATTGAGGAAGGGAATGTGTTCAGAGTGGGTAGCCTATATTCATTTTTGATGTTGGAAAAATTTCAAATCTGACGAATGTATTTGTTGTCCCTCTATCACAAAATGTGTTGATAGGTGTTAGAGAAGTTATTTTCTACTTTAGATAAAAAAATATTTCTTGTACCTCCTATATTCATTAGGTTCCGATTGTAGAAGAAATTAAACTACTGTGCAGGAAAGTCATCTCTTCTTTTGACCATCTCAACGTGCTAAATTTACTTTGGGAAATATTGGTGTGAGGCGTTATGAAACAGATTAACGATCTACGTTTAAAGTAGGCCCCACACTCCCAAATGCCCACTCTGCGCATGTGTGTTGAGACGATACTGTGTGGTGAGACAACCCCCCTCTGGGACTGGGGAAGTAACTATGCAAATCAGGTGAAACCGTCATCATGAACCCTTTTCTCAAAGAGCAGGTCCCTCGTTTGCGCATGTTCAAACTAAGACTATACTTTCAGGGATCATTTCTATAGTTCTTGACTTGAGGAATGTGTTTCTAAAGTGTTTGGTCTCGCTACCCATGATGATGAGTTGTGATGTTCCCTTCTGGGTGTGAAACGGGCTTTGAGTAATGACTTGAGTCATATGCTCATTGTCATTGATGACCGTTCTTTACTTTCTTGGACAGTATTGAGGAAGGGAATGTGTTCAGAGTGGGTAGCCTATATTCCTGTTTGATGTTGGAAAACTTTCAAATCTGACGAATGTATTTGTTGTCCCTCTATCACAAAGTGTGTTGATAGGTGTTTGAGAAGTTATTTTCTACTTTAGATAAAAAAAAAAATTCTTGTACCTCCTATATTCATTAGGTTCCGATTGTAGAAGAAATTAAACTACTGTGCAGGAAAGTCATCTCTTCTTTTGACCATCTCAACGTGCTAAATTTACTTTGGGAAATATTGGTGTGAGGCGTTATGAAACAGATTAACGATCTACGTTTAAAGTAGGCCCCACACTCCCAAATGCCCACTCTGCGCATGTGTGTACTCATGATACTGTGTGGTGAGACAACCCTCCTCTGGGACTGGGGAAGTAACTATGCAAATCAGGTGAAACCGTCATCATGAACCCTTTTCTCAAAGAGCAGGTCCCTCGTTTGCGCATGTTTAAACTAAGACTATACTTTCAGGGATCATTTCTATAGTTCTTGACTTGAGGAATGTGTTTCTAAAGTGTTTGGTCTCGCTACCCACGATGATGAGTTGTGATGTTCCTTTCTGGGCGTGAAACGGGCTTTGAGTAATGACTTGAGTCATATGCTCATTGTCATTGATGACCGTTCTTTACTTTCTTGGACAGTATTGAGGAAGGGAATGTGTTCAGAGTGAGTAGCCTATATTCCTTTTTGATGTTGGAAAAATTTCAACTCTGACGAATGTATTTGTTGTCCCTCTATCACAAAATGTGTTGATAGGTGTTAGAGAAGTTATTTTCTACTTTAGATAAAAAAATATTTCTTGTACCTCCTATATTCATTAGGTTCCGATTGTAGAAGAAATTAAACTACTGTGCAGGAAAGTCATCTCTTCTTTTGACCATCTCAACGTGCTAAATTTACTTTGGGAAATATTGGTGTGAGGCGTTATGAAACAGATTAACGATCTACGTTTAAAGTAGGCCCCACACTCCCAAATGCCCACTCTGCGCATGTGTGTTGAGACGATACTGTGTGGTGAGACAACCCCCCTCTGGGACTGGGGAAGTAACTATGCAAATCAGGTGAAACCGTCATCATGAACCCTTTTCTCAAAGAGCAGGTCCCTCGTTTGCGCATGTTCAAACTAAGACTATTCTTTCAGGGATCATTTCTATAGTTCTTGACTTGAGGAATGTGTTTCTAAAGTGTTTGGTCTTGCTACCCACAATGATGAGTTGTGATGTTCCTTTCTGGGCGTGAAACGGGCTTTGAGTAATGACTTGAGTCATATGCTCATTGTCATTGATGACCGTTCTTTACTTTCTTGGACAGTATTGAGGAAGGGAATGTGTTCAGAGTGGGAAGCCTATATTTCTGTTTGATGTTGGAAAACTTTCAAATCTGACGAATGTATTTGTTGTCCATCTATCAGAAAATGTGTTGATAGGTGTTTGAGAAGTTATTTTTTACTTTAGATAAAAAAATATTTCTTGTACCTCCTATATTCATTAGGTTCCGATTGTAGAAGAAATTAAACTACTGTGCAGGAAAGTCATCTCTTCTTTTGACCATCTCAACGTGCTAAATTTACTTTGGGAAATATTGGTGTGAGGCGTTATGAAACAGATTAACGATCTACGTTTAAAGTAGGCCACACACTCCCAAATGCCCACTCTGCGCATGTGTGTACTCATGATACTGTGTGGTGAGACAAGCCCCCTCTGGGACTGGGGAAGTAACTATGCAAATCAGGTGAAACCGTCATCATGAACCCTTTTCTCAAAGAGCAGGTCCCTCGTTTGCGCATGTTCAAACTAAGACTATACTTTCAGGGATCCTTTCTATAGTTTTTGACTTGAGGAATGTGTTTTTAAAGTGTTTGGTCTCGCTACCCACGATGATGAGTTGTGATGTTCCCTTCTGGGCGTGAAACGGGCTTTGAGTAATGACTTGAGTCATATGCTCATTGTCATTGATGACCGTTCTTTACTTTCTTGGACAGTATTGAGGAAGGGAATGTGTTCAGAGTGGGTAGCCTATATTCCTGTTTGATGTTGGAAAACTTTCAAATCTGACGAATGTATTTGTTGTCCCTCTATCACAAAATGTTTTGATAGGTGTTTGAGAAGTTATTTTCTACTTTAGATAAAAAAATATTTCTTGTACCTCCTATATTCATTAGGTTCCGATTGTAGAAGAAATTAAACTACTGTGCAGGAAAGTCATCTCTTCTTTTGACCATCTCAACGTGCTAAATTTACTTTGGGAAATATTGGTGTGAGGCGTTATGAAACAGATTAACGATCTACGTTTAAAGTAGGCCCCACACTCCCAAATGCCCACTCTGCGCATGTGTGTACTCATGATACTGTGTGGTGAGACAACCCTCCTCTGGGACTGGGGAAGTAACTATGCAAATCAGGTGAAACCGTCATCATGAACCCTTTTCTCAAAGAGCAGGTCCCTCGTTTGCGCATGTTTAAACTAAGACTATACTTTCAGGGATCATTTCTATAGTTCTTGACTTGAGGAATGTGTTTCTAAAGTGTTTGGTCTCGCTACCCACGATGATGAGTTGTGATGTTCCCTTCTGGGCGTGAAACGGGCTTTGAGTAATGACTTGAGTCATATGCTCATTGTCATTGATGACCGTTCTTTACTTTCTTGGACAGTATTGAGGAAGGGAATGTGTTCAGAGTGGGTAGCCTATATTCCTTTTTGATGTTGGAAAAATTTCAAATCTGACGAATGTATTTGTTGTCCCTCTATCACAAAATGTGTTGATAGGTGTTAGAGAAGTTATTTTCTACTTTAGATAAAAAAATATTTCTTGTACCTCCTATATTCATTAGGTTCCGATTGTAGAAGAAATTAAACTACTGTGCAGGAAAGTCATCTCTTCTTTTGACCATCTCAACGTGCTAAATTTACTTTGGGAAATATTGGTGTGAGGCGTTATGAAACAGATTAACGATCTACGTTTAAAGTAGGCCCCACACTCCCAAATGCCCACTCTGCGCATGTGTGTTGAGACGATACTGTGTGGTGAGACAACCCCCCTCTGGGACTGGGGAAGTAACTATGCAAATCAGGTGAAACCGTCATCATGAACCCTTTTCTCAAAGAGCAGGTCCCTCGTTTGCGCATGTTCAAACTAAGACTATTCTTTCAGGGATCATTTCTATAGTTCTTGACTTGAGGAATGTGTTTCTAAAGTGTTTGGTCTTGCTACCCACAATGATGAGTTGTGATGTTCCTTTCTGGGCGTGAAACGGGCTTTGAGTAATGACTTGAGTCATATGCTCATTGTCATTGATGACCGTTCTTTACTTTCTTGGACAGTATTGAGGAAGGGAATGTGTTCAGAGTGGGAAGCCTATATTTCTGTTTGATGTTGGAAAACTTTCAAATCTGACGAATGTATTTGTTGTCCATCTATCAGAAAATGTGTTGATAGGTGTTTGAGAAGTTATTTTCTACTTTAGATAAAAAAATATTTCTTGTACCTCCTATATTCATTAGGTTCCGATTGTAGAAGAAATTAAACTACTGTGCAGGAAAGTCATCTCTTCTTTTGACCATCTCAACGTGCTAAATTTACTTTGGGAAATATTGGTGTGAGGCGTTATGAAACAGATTAACGATCTACGTTTAAAGTAGGCCCCACACTCCCAAATGCCCACTCTGCGCATGTGTGTTGAGACGATACTGTGTGGTGAGACAACCCCCCTCTGGGACTGGGGAAGTAACTATGCAAATCAGGTGAAACCGTCATCATGAACCCTTTTCTCAAAGAGCAGGTCCCTCGTTTGCGCATGTTCAAACTAAGACTATACTTTCAGGGATCATTTCTATAGTTCTTGACTTGAGGAATGTGTTTCTAAAGTGTTTGGTCTCGCTACCCATGATGATGAGTTGTGATGTTCCCTTCTGGGTGTGAAACGGGCTTTGAGTAATGACTTGAGTCATATGCTCATTGTCATTGATGACCGTTCTTTACTTTCTTGGACAGTATTGAGGAAGGGAATGTGTTCAGAGTGGGTAGCCTATATTCCTGTTTGATGTTGGAAAACTTTCAAATCTGACGAATGTATTTGTTGTCCCTCTATCACAAAATGTGTTGATAGGTGTTTGAGAAGTTATTTTCTACTTTAGATAAAAAAATATTTCTTGTACCTCCTATATTCATTAGGTTCCGATTGTAGAAGAAATTAAACTACTGTGCAGGAAAGTCATCTCTTCTTTTGACCATCTCAACGTGCTAAATTTACTTTGGGAAATATTGGTGTGAGGCGTTATGAAACAGATTAACGATCTACGTTTAAAGTAGGCCCCACACTCCCAAATGCCCACTCTGCGCATGTGTGTACTCATGATACTGTGTGGTGAGACAACCCTCCTCTGGGACTGGGGAAGTAACTATGCAAATCAGGTGAAACCGTCATCATGAACCCTTTTCTCAAAGAGCAGGTCCCTCGTTTGCGCATGTTTAAACTAAGACTATACTTTCAGGGATCATTTCTATAGTTCTTGACTTGAGGAATGTGTTTCTAAAGTGTTTGGTCTCGCTACCCACGATGATGAGTTGTGATGTTCCCTTCTGGGCGTGAAACGGGCTTTGAGTAATGACTTGAGTCATATGCTCATTGTCATTGATGACCGTTCTTTACTTTCTTGGACAGTATTGAGGAAGGGAATGTGTTCAGAGTGGGTAGCCTATATTCCTTTTTGATGTTGGAAAAATTTCAAATCTGACGAATGTATTTGTTGTCCCTCTATCACAAAATGTGTTGATAGGTGTTAGAGAAGTTATTTTCTACTTTAGATAAAAACATATTTCTTGTACCTCCTATATTCATTAGGTTCCGATTGTAGAAGAAATTAAACTACTGTGCAGGAAAGTCATCTCTTCTTTTGACCATCTCAACGTGCTAAATTTACTTTGGGAAATATTGGTGTGAGGCGTTATGAAACAGATTAACGATCTACGTTTAAAGTAGGCCCCACACTCCCAAATGCCCACTCTGCGCATGTGTGTTGAGACGATACTGTGTGGTGAGACAACCCCCCTCTGGGACTGGGGAAGTAACTATGCAAATCAGGTGAAACCGTCATCATGAACCCTTTTCTCAAAGAGCAGGTCCCTCGTTTGCGCATGTTCAAACTAAGACTATTCTTTCAGGGATCATTTCTATAGTTCTTGACTTGAGGAATGTGTTTCTAAAGTGTTTGGTCTTGCTACCCACAATGATGAGTTGTGATGTTCCTTTCTGGGCGTGAAACGGGCTTTGAGTAATGACTTGAGTCATATGCTCATTGTCATTGATGACCGTTCTTTACTTTCTTGGACAGTATTGAGGAAGGGAATGTGTTCAGAGTGGGAAGCCTATATTTCTGTTTGATGTTGGAAAACTTTCAAATCTGACGAATGTATTTGTTGTCCATCTATCAGAAAATGTGTTGATAGGTGTTTGAGAAGTTATTTTTTACTTTAGATAAAAAAATATTTCTTGTACCTCCTATATTCATTAGGTTCCGATTGTAGAAGAAATTAAACTACTGTGCAGGAAAGTCATCTCTTCTTTTGACCATCTCAACGTGCTAAATTTACTTTGGGAAATATTGGTGTGAGGCGTTATGAAACAGATTAACGATCTACGTTTAAAGTAGGCCCCACACTCCCAAATGCCCACTCTGCGCATGTGTGTACTCATGATACTGTGTGGTGAGACAACCCTCCTCTGGGACTGGGGAAGTAACTATGCAAATCAGGTGAAACCGTCATCATGAACCCTTTTCTCAAAGAGCAGGTCCCTCGTTTGCGCATGTTTAAACTAAGACTATACTTTCAGGGATCATTTCTATAGTTCTTGACTTGAGGAATGTGTTTCTAAAGTGTTTGGTCTCGCTACCCACGATGATGAGTTGTGATGTTCCCTTCTGGGTGTGAAACGGGCTTTGAGTAATGACTTGAGTCATATGCTCATTGTCATTGATGACCGTTCTTTACTTTCTTGGACAGTATTGAGGAAGGGAATGTGTTCAGAGTGGGTAGCCTATATTCCTTTTTGATGTTGGAAAAATTTCAAATCTGACGAATGTATTTGTTGTCCCTCTATCACAAAATGTGTTGATAGGTGTTTGAGAAGTTATTTTCTACTTTAGATAAAAAAATATTTCTTGTACCTCCTATATTCATTAGGTTCCGATTGTAGAAGAAATTAAACTACTGTGCAGGAAAGTCATCTCTTCTTTTGACCATCTCAACGTGCTAAATTTACTTTGGGAAATATTGGTGTGAGGCGTTATGAAACAGATTAACGATCTACGTTTAAAGTAGGCCCCACACTCCCAAATGCCCACTCTGCGCATGTGTGTTGAGACGATACTGTGTGGTGAGACAACCCCCCTCTGGTACTGGGGAAGTAACTATGCAAATCAGGTGAAACCGTCATCTTTGAACCCTTTTCTCAAAGAGCAGGTCCCTCGTTTGCGCATGTTCAAACTAAGACTATACTTTCAGGGATCATTTCTATAGTTCTTGACTTGAGGAATGTGTTTCTAAAGTGTTTGGTCTCGCTACCCATGATGATGAGTTGTGATGTTCCCTTCTGGGTGTGAAACGGGCTTTGAGTAATGACTTGAGTCATATGCTCATTGTCATTGATGACCGTTCTTTACTTTCTTGGACAGTATTGAGGAAGGGAATGTGTTCAGAGTGGGTAGCCTATATTCCTGTTTGATGTTGGAAAACTTTCAAATCTGACGAATGTATTTGTTGTCCCTCTATCACAAAATGTGTTGATAGGTGTTTGAGAAGTTATTTTCTACTTTAGATAAAAAAATATTTCTTGTACCTCCTATATTCATTAGGTTCCGATTGTAGAAGAAATTAAACTACTGTGCAGGAAAGTCATCTCTTCTTTTGACCATCTCAACGTGCTAAATTTACTTTGGGAAATATTGGTGTGAGGCGTTATGAAACAGATTAACGATCTACGTTTAAAGTAGGCCCCACACTCCCAAATGCCCACTCTGCGCATGTGTGTACTCATGATACTGTGTGGTGAGACAACCCTCCTCTGGGACTGGGGAAGTAACTATGCAAATCAGGTGAAACCGTCATCATGAACCCTTTTCTCAAAGAGCAGGTCCCTCGTTTGCGCATGTTTAAACTAAGACTATACTTTCAGGGATCATTTCTATAGTTCTTGACTTGAGGAATGTGTTTCTAAAGTGTTTGGTCTCGCTACCCACGATGATGAGTTGTGATGTTCCCTTCTGGGTGTGAAACGGGCTTTGAGTAATGACTTGAGTCATATGCTCATTGTCATTGATGACCGTTCTTTACTTTCTTGGACAGTATTGAGGAAGGGAATGTGTTCAGAGTGGGTAGCCTATATTCCTTTTTGATGTTGGAAAAATTTCAAATCTGACGAATGTATTTGTTGTCCCTCTATCACAAAATGTGTTGATAGGTGTTTGAGAAGTTATTTTCTACTTTAGATAAAAAAATATTTCTTGTACCTCCTATATTCATTAGGTTCCGATTGTAGAAGAAATTAAACTACTGTGCAGGAAAGTCATCTCTTCTTTTGACCATCTCAACGTGCTAAATTTACTTTGGGAAATATTGGTGTGAGGCGTTATGAAACAGATTAACGATCTACGTTTAAAGTAGGCCCCACACTCCCAAATGCCCACTCTGCGCATGTGTGTTGAGACGATACTGTGTGGTGAGACAACCCCCCTCTGGTACTGGGGAAGTAACTATGCAAATCAGGTGAAACCGTCATCTTTGAACCCTTTTCTCAAAGAGCAGGTCCCTCGTTTGCGCATGTTCAAACTAAGACTATACTTTCAGGGATCATTTCTATAGTTCTTGACTTGAGGAATGTGTTTCTAAAGTGTTTGGTCTCGCTACCCATGATGATGAGTTGTGATGTTCCCTTCTGGGTGTGAAACGGGCTTTGAGTAATGACTTGAGTCATATGCTCATTGTCATTGATGACCGTTCTTTACTTTCTTGGACAGTATTGAGGAAGGGAATGTGTTCAGAGTGGGTAGCCTATATTCCTGTTTGATGTTGGAAAACTTTCAAATCTGACGAATGTATTTGTTGTCCCTCTATCACAAAATGTGTTGATAGGTGTTTGAGAAGTTATTTTCTACTTTAGATAAAAAAATATTTCTTGTACCTCCTATATTCATTAGGTTCCGATTGTAGAAGAAATTAAACTACTGTGCAGGAAAGTCATCTCTTCTTTTGACCATCTCAACGTGCTAAATTTACTTTGGGAAATATTGGTGTGAGGCGTTATGAAACAGATTAACGATCTACGTTTAAAGTAGGCCCCACACTCCCAAATGCCCACTCTGCGCATGTGTGTACTCATGATACTGTGTGGTGAGACAACCCTCCTCTGGGACTGGGGAAGTAACTATGCAAATCAGGTGAAACCGTCATCATGAACCCTTTTCTCAAAGAGCAGGTCCCTCGTTTGCGCATGTTTAAACTAAGACTATACTTTCAGGGATCATTTCTATAGTTCTTGACTTGAGGAATGTGTTTCTAAAGTGTTTGGTCTCGCTACCCACGATGATGAGTTGTGATGTTCCCTTCTGGGTGTGAAACGGGCTTTGAGTAATGACTTGAGTCATATGCTCATTGTCATTGATGACCGTTCTTTACTTTCTTGGACAGTATTGAGGAAGGGAATGTGTTCAGAGTGGGTAGCCTATATTCCTTTTTGATGTTGGAAAAATTTCAAATCTGACGAATGTATTTGTTGTCCCTCTATCACAAAATGTGTTGATAGGTGTTAGAGAAGTTATTTTCTACTTTAGATAAAAAAATATTTCTTGTACCTCCTATATTCATTAGGTTCCGATTGTAGAAGAAATTAAACTACTGTGCAGGAAAGTCATCTCTTCTTTTGACCATCTCAACGTGCTAAATTTACTTTGGGAAATATTGGTGTGAGGCGTTATGAAACAGATTAACGATCTACGTTTAAAGTAGGCCCCACACTCCCAAATGCCCACTCTGCGCATGTGTGTACTCATGATACTGTGTGGTGAGACAACCCTCCTCTGGGACTGGGGAAGTAACTATGCAAATCAGGTGAAACCGTCATCATGAACCCTTTTCTCAAAGAGCAGGTCCCTCGTTTGCGCATGTTCAAACTAAGACTATTCTTTCAGGGATCGTTTCTATAGTTCTTGACTTGAGGAATGTGTTTCTAAAGTGTTTGGTCTTGCTACCCACAATGATGAGTTGTGATGTTCCTTTCTGGGCGTGAAACGGGCTTTGAGTAATGACTTGAGTCATATGCTCATTGTCATTGATTACCGTTCTTTACTTTCTTGGACAGTATTGAGGAAGGGAATGTGTTCAGAGTGGGAAGCCTATATTTCTGTTTGATGTTGGAAAACTTTCAAATCTGACGAATGTATTTGTTGTCCATCTATCAGAAAATGTGTTGATAGGTGTTTGAGAAGTTATTTTTTACTTTAGATAAAAAAATATTTCTTGTACCTCCTATATTCATTAGGTTCCGATTGTAGAAGAAATTAAACTACTGTGCAGGAAAGTCATCTCTTCTTTTGACCATCTCAACGTGCTAAATTTACTTTGGGAAATATTGGTGTGAGGCGTTATGAAACAGATTAACGATCTACGTTTAAAGTAGGCCCCACACTCCCAAATGCCCACTCTGCGCATGTGTGTACTCATGATACTGTGTGGTGAGACAACCCTCCTCTGGGACTGGGGAAGTAACTATGCAAATCAGGTGAAACCGTCATCATGAACCCTTTTCTCAAAGAGCAGGTCCCTCGTTTGCGCATGTTCAAACTAAGACTATGCTTTCAGGGATCATTTCTATAGTTCTTGACTTGAGGAATGTGTTTCTAAAGTGTTTGGTCTCGCTACCCACAATGATGAGTCGTGATGTTCCTTTCTGGGCGTGAAACAGGCTTTGAGTAATGACTTGAGTCATATGCTCATTGTCATTGATGACCGTTCTTTACTTTCTTGGACAGTATTGAGGAAGGGAATGTGTTCAGAGTGGGTAGCCTATATTCCTGTTTGATGTTGGAAAACTTTCAAATCTGACGAATGTATTTGTTGTCCCTCTATCACAAAATGTGTTGATAGGTGTTTGAGAAGTTATTTTCTACTTTAGAAAAAAAAAAAATTCTTGTACCTCCTATATTCATTAGGTTCCGATTGTAGAAGAAATTAAACTACTGTGCAGGAAAGTCATCTCTTCTTTTGACCATCTCAACGTGCTAAATTTACTTTGGGAAATATTGGTGTGAGGCGTTATGAAACAGATTAACGATCTACGTTTAAAGTAGGCCCCACACTCCCAAATGCCCACTCTGCGCATGTGTGTTGAGACGATACTGTGTGGTGAGACAACCCCCCTCTGGGACTGGGGAAGTAACTATGCAAATCAGGTGAAACCGTCATCATGAACCCTTTTCTCAAAGAGCAGGTCCCTCGTTTGCGCATGTTCAAACTAAGACTATTCTTTCAGGGATCATTTCTATAGTTCTTGACTTGAGGAATGTGTTTCTAAAGTGTTTGGTCTTGCTACCCACAATGATGAGTTGTGATGTTCCTTTCTGGGCGTGAAACGGGCTTTGAGTAATGACTTGAGTCATATGCTCATTGTCATTGATGACCGTTCTTTACTTTCTTGGACAGTATTGAGGAAGGGAATGTGTTCAGAGTGGGAAGCCTATATTTCTGTTTGATGTTGGAAACCTTTCAAATCTGACGAATGTATTTGTTGTCCATCTATCAGAAAATGTGTTGGTAGGTGTTTGAGAAGTTATTTTTTACTTTAGATAAAAAAATATTTCTTGTACCTCCTATATTCATTAGGTTCCGATTGTAGAAGAAATTAAACTACTGTGCAGGAAAGTCATCTCTTCTTTTGACCATCTCAACGTGCTAAATTTACTTTGGGAAATATTGGTGTGAGGCGTTATGAAACAGATTAACGATCTACGTTTAAAGTAGGCCCCACACTCCCAAATGCCCACTCTGCGCATGTGTGTACTCATGATACTGTGTGGTGAGACAACCCTCCTCTGGGACTGGGGAAGTAACTATGCAAATCAGGTGAAACCGTCATCATGAACCCTTTTCTCAAAGAGCAGGTCCCTCGTTTGCGCATGTTCAAACTAAGACTATACTTTCAGGGATCATTTCTATAGTTCTTGACTTGAGGAATGTGTTTCTAAAGTGTTTGGTCTCGCTACCCACAATGATGAGTCGTGGTGTTCCTTTCTGGGCGTGAAACAGGCTTTGAGTAATGACTTGAGTCATATGCTCATTGTCATTGATGACCGTTCTTTACTTTCTTGGACAGTATTGAGGAAGGGAATGTGTTCAGAGTGGGTAGCCTATATTCCTGTTTGATGTTGGAAAACTTTAAAATCTGACGAATGTATTTGTTGTCCCTCTATCACAAAATGTGTTGATAGGTGTTTGAGAAGTTATTTTCTACTTTAGAAAAAAAAAAAATTCTTGTACCTCCTATATTCATTAGGTTCCGATTGTAGAAGAAATTAAACTACTGTGCAGGAAAGTCATCTCTTCTTTTGACCATCTCAACGTGCTAAATTTACTTTGGGAAATATTGGTGTGAGGCGTTATGAAACAGATTAACGATCTACGTTTAAAGTAGGCCACACACTCCCAAATGCCCACTCTGCGCATGTGTGTACTCATGATACTGTGTGGTGAGACAAGCCCCCTCTGGGACTGGGGAAGTAACTATGCAAATCAGGTGAAACCGTCATCATGAACCCTTTTCTCAAAGAGCAGGTCCCTCGTTTGCGCATGTTCAAACTAAGACTATACTTTCAGGGATCCTTTCTATAGTTCTTGACTTGAGGAATGTGTTTTTAAAGTGTTTGGTCTCGCTACCCACGATGATGAGTTGTGATGTTCCCTTCTGGGCGTGAAACGGGCTTTGAGTAATGACTTGAGTCATATGCTCATTGTCATTGATGACCGTTCTTTACTTTCTTGGACAGTATTGAGGAAGGGAATGTGTTCAGAGTGGGTAGCCTATATTCCTGTTTGATGTTGGAAAACTTTCAAATCTGACGAATGTATTTGTTGTCCCTCTATCACAAAATGTTTTGATAGGTGTTTGAGAAGTTATTTTCTACTTTAGATAAAAAAATATTTCTTGTACCTCCTATATTCATTAGGTTCCGATTGTAGAAGAAATTAAACTACTGTGCAGGAAAGTCATCTCTTCTTTTGACCATCTCAACGTGCTAAATTTACTTTGGGAAATATTGGTGTGAGGCGTTATGAAACAGATTAGCGATCTACGTTTAAAGTAGGCCCCACACTCCCAAATGCCCACTCTGCGCATGTGTGTACTCATGATACTGTGTGGTGAGACAACCCTCCTCTGGGACTGGGGAAGTAACTATGCAAATCAGGTGAAACCGTCATCATGAACCCTTTTCTCAAAGAGCAGGTCCCTCGTTTGCGCATGTTTAAACTAAGACTATACTTTCAGAGATCATTTCTATAGTTCTTGACTTGAGGAATGTGTTTCTAAAGTGTTTGGTCTCGCTACCCACGATGATGAGTTGTGATGTTCCCTTCTGGGCGTGAAACGGGCTTTGAGTAATGACTTGAGTCATATGCTCATTGTCATTGATGACCGTTCTTTACTTTCTTGGACAGTATTGAGGAAGGGAATGTGTTCAGAGTGGGTAGCCTATATTCCTTTTTGATGTTGGAAAAATTTCAAATCTGACGAATGTATTTGTTGTCCCTCTATCACAAAATGTGTTGATAGGTGTTAGAGAAGTTATTTTCTACTTTAGATAAAAAAATATTTCTTGTACCTCCTATATTCATTAGGTTCCGATTGTAGAAGAAATTAAACTACTGTGCAGGAAAGTCATCTCTTCTTTTGACCATCTCAACGTGCTAAATTTACTTTGGGAAATATTGGTGTGAGGCGTTATGAAACAGATTAACGATCTACGTTTAAAGTAGGCCCCACACTCCCAAATGCCCACTCTGCGCATGTGTGTTGAGACGATACTGTGTGGTGAGACAACCCCCCTCTGGGACTGGGGAAGTAACTATGCAAATCAGGTGAAACCGTCATCATGAACCCTTTTCTCAAAGAGCAGGTCCCTCGTTTGCGCATGTTCAAACTAAGACTATACTTTCAGGGATCATTTCTATAGTTCTTGACTTGAGGAATGTGTTTCTAAAGTGTTTGGTCTCGCTACCCATGATGATGAGTTGTGATGTTCCCTTCTGGGTGTGAAACGGGCTTTGAGTAATGACTTGAGTCATATGCTCATTGTCATTGATGACCGTTCTTTACTTTCTTGGACAGTATTGAGGAAGGGAATGTGTTCAGAGTGGGTAGCCTATATTCCTGTTTGATGTTGGAAAACTTTCAAATCTGACGAATGTATTTGTTGTCCCTCTATCACAAAATGTGTTGATAGGTGTTTGAGAAGTTATTTTCTACTTTAGATAAAAAAATATTTCTTGTACCTCCTATATTCATTAGGTTCCGATTGTAGAAGAAATTAAACTACTGTGCAGGAAAGTCATCTCTTCTTTTGACCATCTCAACGTGCTAAATTTACTTTGGGAAATATTGGTGTGAGGCGTTATGAAACAGATTAACGATCTACGTTTAAAGTAGGCCCCACACTCCCAAATGCCCACTCTGCGCATGTGTGTTGAGACGATACTGTGTGGTGAGACAACCCCCCTCTGGGACTGGGGAAGTAACTATGCAAATCAGGTGAAACCGTCATCATGAACCCTTTTCTCAAAGAGCAGGTCCCTCGTTTGCGCATGTTCAAACTAAGACTATACTTTCAGGGATCATTTCTATAGTTCTTGACTTGAGGAATGTGTTTCTAAAGTGTTTGGTCTCGCTACCCATGATGATGAGTTGTGATGTTCCCTTCTGGGTGTGAAACGGGCTTTGAGTAATGACTTGAGTCATATGCTCATTGTCATTGATGACCGTTCTTTACTTTCTTGGACAGTATTGAGGAAGGGAATGTGTTCAGAGTGGGTAGCCTATATTCCTGTTTGATGTTGGAAAACTTTCAAATCTGACGAATGTATTTGTTGTCCCTCTATCACAAAATGTGTTGATAGGTGTTTGAGAAGTTATTTTCTACTTTAGATAAAAAAATATTTCTTGTACCTCCTATATTCATTAGGTTCCGATTGTAGAAGAAATTAAACTACTGTGCAGGAAAGTCATCTCTTCTTTTGACCATCTCAACGTGCTAAATTTACTTTGGGAAATATTGGTGTGAGGCGTTATGAAACAGATTAACGATCTACGTTTAAAGTAGGCCCCACACTCCCAAATGCCCACTCTGCGCATGTGTGTACTCATGATACTGTGTGGTGAGACAACCCTCCTCTGGGACTGGGGAAGTAACTATGCAAATCAGGTGAAACCGTCATCATGAACCCTTTTCTCAAAGAGCAGGTCCCTCGTTTGCGCATGTTTAAACTAAGACTATACTTTCAGGGATCATTTCTATAGTTCTTGACTTGAGGAATGTGTTTCTAAAGTGTTTGGTCTCGCTACCCACGATGATGAGTTGTGATGTTCCCTTCTGGGCGTGAAACGGGCTTTGAGTAATGACTTGAGTCATATGCTCATTGTCATTGATGACCGTTCTTTACTTTCTTGGACAGTATTGAGGAAGGGAATGTGTTCAGAGTGGGTAGCCTATATTCCTTTTTGATGTTGGAAAAATTTCAAATCTGACGAATGTATTTGTTGTCCCTCTATCACAAAATGTGTTGATAGGTGTTAGAGAAGTTATTTTCTACTTTAGATAAAAAAATATTTCTTGTACCTCCTATATTCATTAGGTTCCGATTGTAGAAGAAATTAAACTACTGTGCAGGAAAGTCATCTCTTCTTTTGACCATCTCAACGTGCTAAATTTACTTTGGGAAATATTGGTGTGAGGCGTTATGAAACAGATTAACGATCTACGTTTAAAGTAGGCCCCACACTCCCAAATGCCCACTCTGCGCATGTGTGTTGAGACGATACTGTGTGGTGAGACAACCCCCCTCTGGGACTGGGGAAGTAACTATGCAAATCAGGTGAAACCGTCATCATGAACCCTTTTCTCAAAGAGCAGGTCCCTCGTTTGCGCATGTTCAAACTAAGACTATTCTTTCAGGGATCATTTCTATAGTTCTTGACTTGAGGAATGTGTTTCTAAAGTGTTTGGTCTTGCTACCCACAATGATGAGTTGTGATGTTCCTTTCTGGGCGTGAAACGGGCTTTGAGTAATGACTTGAGTCATATGCTCATTGTCATTGATGACCGTTCTTTACTTTCTTGGACAGTATTGAGGAAGGGAATGTGTTCAGAGTGGGAAGCCTATATTTCTGTTTGATGTTGGAAAACTTTCAAATCTGACGAATGTATTTGTTGTCCATCTATCAGAAAATGTGTTGATAGGTGTTTGAGAAGTTATTTTCTACTTTAGATAAAAAAATATTTCTTGTACCTCCTATATTCATTAGGTTCCGATTGTAGAAGAAATTAAACTACTGTGCAGGAAAGTCATCTCTTCTTTTGACCATCTCAACGTGCTAAATTTACTTTGGGAAATATTGGTGTGAGGCGTTATGAAACAGATTAACGATCTACGTTTAAAGTAGGCCCCACACTCCCAAATGCCCACTCTGCGCATGTGTGTACTCATGATACTGTGTGGTGAGACAACCCTCCTCTGGGACTGGGGAAGTAACTATGCAAATCAGGTGAAACCGTCATCATGAACCCTTTTCTCAAAGAGCAGGTCCCTCGTTTGCGCATGTTTAAACTAAGACTATACTTTCAGGGATCATTTCTATAGTTCTTGACTTGAGGAATGTGTTTCTAAAGTGTTTGGTCTCGCTACCCACGATGATGAGTTGTGATGTTCCCTTCTGGGCGTGAAACGGGCTTTGAGTAATGACTTGAGTCATATGCTCATTGTCATTGATGACCGTTCTTTACTTTCTTGGACAGTATTGAGGAAGGGAATGTGTTCAGAGTGGGTAGCCTATATTCCTTTTTGATGTTGGAAAAATTTCAAATCTGACAAATGTATTTGTTGTCCCTCTATCACAAAATGTGTTGATAGGTGTTTGAGAAGTTATTTTCTACTTTAGATAAAAAAATATTTCTTGTACCTCCTATATTCATTAGGTTCCGATTGTAGAAGAAATTAAACTACTGTGCAGGAAAGTCATCTCTTCTTTTGACCATCTCAACGTGCTAAATTTACTTTGGGAAATATTGGTGTGAGGCGTTATGAAACAGATTAACGATCTACGTTTAAAGTAGGCCCCACACTCCCAAATGCCCACTCTGCGCATGTGTGTTGAGACGATACTGTGTGGTGAGACAACCCCCCTCTGGGACTGGGGAAGTAACTATGCAAATCAGGTGAAACCGTCATCATGAACCCTTTTCTCAAAGAGCAGGTCCCTCGTTTGCGCATGTTCAAACTAAGACTATACTTTCAGGGATCATTTCTATAGTTCTTGACTTGAGGAATGTGTTTCTAAAGTGTTTGGTCTCGCTACCCATGATGATGAGTTGTGATGTTCCCTTCTGGGTGTGAAACGGGCTTTGAGTAATGACTTGAGTCATATGCTCATTGTCATTGATGACCGTTCTTTACTTTCTTGGACAGTATTGAGGAAGGGAATGTGTTCAGAGTGGGTAGCCTATATTCCTGTTTGATGTTGGAAAACTTTCAAATCTGACGAATGTATTTGTTGTCCCTCTATCACAAAATGTGTTGATAGGTGTTTGAGAAGTTATTTTCTACTTTAGATAAAAAAATATTTCTTGTACCTCCTATATTCATTAGGTTCCGATTGTAGAAGAAATTAAACTACTGTGCAGGAAAGTCATCTCTTCTTTTGACCATCTCAACGTGCTAAATTTACTTTGGGAAATATTGGTGTGAGGCGTTATGAAACAGATTAACGATCTACGTTTAAAGTAGGCCCCACACTCCCAAATGCCCACTCTGCGCATGTGTGTACTCATGATACTGTGTGGTGAGACAACCCTCCTCTGGGACTGGGGAAGTAACTATGCAAATCAGGTGAAACCGTCATCATGAACCCTTTTCTCAAAGAGCAGGTCCCTCGTTTGCGCATGTTTAAACTAAGACTATACTTTCAGGGATCATTTCTATAGTTCTTGACTTGAGGAATGTGTTTCTAAAGTGTTTGGTCTCGCTACCCACGATGATGAGTTGTGATGTTCCCTTCTGGGCGTGAAACGGGCTTTGAGTAATGACTTGAGTCATATGCTCATTGTCATTGATGACCGTTCTTTACTTTCTTGGACAGTATTGAGGAAGGGAATGTGTTCAGAGTGGGTAGCCTATATTCCTTTTTGATGTTGGAAAAATTTCAAATCTGACGAATGTATTTGTTGTCCCTCTATCACAAAATGTGTTGATAGGTGTTAGAGAAGTTATTTTCTACTTTAGATAAAAAAATATTTCTTGTACCTCCTATATTCATTAGGTTCCGATTGTAGAAGAAATTAAACTACTGTGCAGGAAAGTCATCTCTTCTTTTGACCATCTCAACGTGCTAAATTTACTTTGGGAAATATTGGTGTGAGGCGTTATGAAACAGATTAACGATCTACGTTTAAAGTAGGCCCCACACTCCCAAATGCCCACTCTGCGCATGTGTGTTGAGACGATACTGTGTGGTGAGACAACCCCCCTCTGGGACTGGGGAAGTAACTATGCAAATCAGGTGAAACCGTCATCATGAACCCTTTTCTCAAAGAGCAGGTCCCTCGTTTGCGCATGTTCAAACTAAGACTATTCTTTCAGGGATCATTTCTATAGTTCTTGACTTGAGGAATGTGTTTCTAAAATGTTTGGTCTTGCTACCCCCAATGATGAGTTGTGATGTTCCTTTCTGGGTGTGAAACGGGCTTTGAGTAATGACTTGAGTCATATGCTCATTGTCATTGATGACCGTTCTTTACTTTCTTGGACAGTATTGAGGAAGGGAATGTGTTCAGAGTGGGAAGCCTATATTTCTGTTTGATGTTGGAAAACTTTCAAATCTGACGAATGTATTTGTTGTCCATCTATCAGAAAATGTGTTGATAGGTGTTTGAGAAGTTATTTTTTACTTTAGATAAAAAAATATTTCTTGTACCTCCTATATTCATTAGGTTCCGATTGTAGAAGAAATTAAACTACTGTGCAGGAAAGTCATCTCTTCTTTTGACCATCTCAACGTGCTAAATTTACTTTGGGAAATATTGGTGTGAGGCGTTATGAAACAGATTAACGATCTACGTTTAAAGTAGGCCCCACACTCCCAAATGCCCACTCTGCGCATGTGTGTACTCATGATACTGTGTGGTGAGACAACCCTCCTCTGGGACTGGGGAAGTAACTATGCAAATCAGGTGAAACCGTCATCATGAACCCTTTTCTCAAAGAGCAGGTCCCTCGTTTGCGCATGTTTAAACTAAGACTATACTTTCAGGGATCATTTCTATAGTTCTTGACTTGAGGAATGTGTTTCTAAAGTGTTTGGTCTCGCTACCCACGATGATGAGTTGTGATGTTCCCTTCTGGGCGTGAAACGGGCTTTGAGTAATGACTTGAGTCATATGCTCATTGTCATTGATGACCGTTCTTTACTTTCTTGGACAGTATTGAGGAAGGGAATGTGTTCAGAGTGGGTAGCCTATATTCCTTTTTGATGTTGGAAAAATTTCTAATCTGACGAATGTATTTGTTGTCCCTCTATCACAAAATGTGTTGATAGGTGTTTGAGAAGTTATTTTCTACTTTAGATAAAAAAATATTTCTTGTACCTCCTATATTCATTAGGTTCCGATTGTAGAAGAAATTAAACTACTGTGCAGGAAAGTCATCTCTTCTTTTGACCATCTCAACGTGCTAAATTTACTTTGGGAAATATTGGTGTGAGGCGTTATGAAACAGATTAACGATCTACGTTTAAAGTAGGCCCCACACTCCCAAATGCCCACTCTGCGCATGTGTGTTGAGACGATACTGTGTGGTGAGACAACCCCCCTCTGGGACTGGGGAAGTAACTATGCAAATCAGGTGAAACCGTCATCATGAACCCTTTTCTCAAAGAGCAGGTCCCTCGTTTGCGCATGTTCAAACTAAGACTATTCTTTCAGGGATCATTTCTATAGTTCTTGACTTGAGGAATGTGTTTCTAAAGTGTTTGGTCTTGCTACCCACAATGATGAGTTGTGATGTTCCTTTCTGGGCGTGAAACGGGCTTTGAGTAATGACTTGAGTCATATGCTCATTGTCATTGATGACCGTTCTTTACTTTCTTGGACAGTATTGAGGAAGGGAATGTGTTTAGAGTGGGAAGCCTATATTTCTGTTTGATGTTGGAAAACTTTCAAATCTGACGAATGTATTTGTTGTCCATCTATCAGAAAATGTGTTGATAGGTGTTTGAGAAGTTATTTTTTACTTTAGATAAAAAAATATTTCTTGTACCTCCTATATTCATTAGGTTCCGATTGTAGAAGAAATTAAACTACTGTGCAGGAAAGTCATCTCTTCTTTTGACCATCTCAACGTGCTAAATTTACTTTGGGAAATATTGGTGTGAGGCGTTATGAAACAGATTAACGATCTACGTTTAAAGTAGGCCCCACACTCCCAAATGCCCACTCTGCGCATGTGTGTACTCATGATACTGTGTGGTGAGACAACCCTCCTCTGGGACTGGGGAAGTAACTATGCAAATCAGGTGAAACCGTCATCATGAACCCTTTTCTCAAAGAGCAGGTCCCTCGTTTGCGCATGTTTAAACTAAGACTATACTTTCAGGGATCATTTCTATAGTTCTTGACTTGAGGAATGTGTTTCTAAAGTGTTTGGTCTCGCTACCCACGATGATGAGTTGTGATGTTCCCTTCTGGGCGTGAAACGGGCTTTGAGTAATGACTTGAGTCATATGCTCATTGTCATTGATGACCGTTCTTTACTTTCTTGGACAGTATTGAGGAAGGGAATGTGTTCAGAGTGGGTAGCCTATATTCCTTTTTGATGTTGGAAAAATTTCAAATCTGACGAATGTATTTGTTGTCCCTCTATCACAAAATGTGTTGATAGGTGTTTGATAAGTTATTTTCTACTTTAGATAAAAAAATATTTCTTGTACCTCCTATATTCATTAGGTTCCGATTGTAGAAGAAATTAAACTACTGTGCAGGAAAGTCATCTCTTCTTTTGACCATCTCAACGTGCTAAATTTACTTTGGGAAATATTGGTGTGAGGCGTTATGAAACAGATTAACGATCTACGTTTAAAGTAGGCCCCACACTCCCAAATGCCCACTCTGCGCATGTGTGTTGAGACGATACTGTGTGGTGAGACAACCCCCCTCTGGGACTGGGGAAGTAACTATGCAAATCAGGTGAAACCGTCATCATGAACCCTTTTCTCAAAGAGCAGGTCCCTCGTTTGCGCATGTTCAAACTAAGACTATACTTTCAGGGATCATTTCTATAGTTCTTGACTTGAGGAATGTGTTTCTAAAGTGTTTGGTCTCGCTACCCATGATGATGAGTTGTGATGTTCCCTTCTGGGTGTGAAACGGGCTTTGAGTAATGACTTGAGTCATATGCTCATTGTCATTGATGACCGTTCTTTACTTTCTTGGACAGTATTGAGGAAGGGAATGTGTTCAGAGTGGGTAGCCTATATTCCTGTTTGATGTTGGAAAACTTTCAAATCTGACGAATGTATTTGTTGTCCCTCTATCACAAAATGTGTTGATAGGTGTTTGAGAAGTTATTTTCTACTTTAGATAAAAAAATATTTCTTGTACCTCCTATATTCATTAGGTTCCGATTGTAGAAGAAATTAAACTACTGTGCAGGAAAGTCATCTCTTCTTTTGACCATCTCAACGTGCTAAATTTACTTTGGGAAATATTGGTGTGAGGCGTTATGAAACAGATTAACGATCTACGTTTAAAGTAGGCCCCACACTCCCAAATGCCCACTCTGCGCATGTGTGTACTCATGATACTGTGTGGTGAGACAACCCTCCTCTGGGACTGGGGAAGTAACTATGCAAATCAGGTGAAACCGTCATCATGAACCCTTTTCTCAAAGAGCAGGTCCCTCGTTTGCGCATGTTTAAACTAAGACTATACTTTCAGGGATCATTTCTATAGTTCTTGACTTGAGGAATGTGTTTCTAAAGTGTTTGGTCTCGCTACCCACGATGATGAGTTGTGATGTTCCCTTCTGGGCGTGAAACGGGCTTTGAGTAATGACTTGAGTCATATGCTCATTGTCATTGATGACCGTTCTTTACTTTCTTGGACAGTATTGAGGAAGGGAATGTGTTCAGAGTGGGTAGCCTATATTCCTTTTTGATGTTGGAAAAATTTCAAATCTGACGAATGTATTTGTTGTCCCTCTATCACAAAATGTGTTGATAGGTGTTAGAGAAGTTATTTTCTACTTTAGATAAAAAAATATTTCTTGTACCTCCTATATTCATTAGGTTCCGATTGTAGAAGAAATTAAACTACTGTGCAGGAAAGTCATCTCTTCTTTTGACCATCTCAACGTGCTAAATTTACTTTGGGAAATATTGGTGTGAGGCGTTATGAAACAGATTAACGATCTACGTTTAAAGTAGGCCCCACACTCCCAAATGCCCACTCTGTGCATGTGTGTTGAGACGATACTGTGTGGTGAGACAACCCCCCTCTGGGACTGGGGAAGTAACTATGCAAATCAGGTGAAACCGTCATCATGAACCCTTTTCTCAAAGAGCAGGTCCCTCGTTTGCGCATGTTCAAACTAAGACTATACTTTCAGGGATCATTTCTATAGTTCTTGACTTGAGGAATGTGTTTCTAAAGTGTTTGGTCTCGCTACCCATGATGATGAGTTGTGCTGTTCCCTTCTGGGTGTGAAACGGGCTTTGAGTAATGACTTGAGTCATATGCTCATTGTCATTGATGACCGTTCTTTACTTTCTTGGACAGTATTGAGGAAGGGAATGTGTTCAGAGTGGGTAGCCTATATTCCTTTTTTATGTTGGAAAAATTTCAAATCTGACGAATGTATTTGTTGTCCCTCTATCACAAAATGTGTTGATAGGTGTTAGAGAAGTTATTTTCTACTTTAGATAAAAAAATATTTCTTGTACCTCCTATATTCATTAGGTTCCGATTGTAGAAGAAATTAAACTACTGTGCAGGAAAGTCATCTCTTCTTTTGACCATCTCAACGTGCTAAATTTACTTTGGGAAATATTGGTGTGAGGCGTTATGAAACAGATTAACGATCTACGTTTAAAGTAGGCCCCACACTCCCAAATGCCCACTCTGCGCATGTGTGTTGAGACGATACTGTGTGGTGAGACAACCCCCCTCTGGGACTGGGGAAGTAACTATGCAAATCAGGTGAAACCGTCATCATGAACCCTTTTCTCAAAGAGCAGGTTCCTCGTTTGCGCATGTTCAAACTAAGACTATACTTTCAGGGATCCTTTCTATAGTTCTTGACTTGAGGAATGTGTTTCTAAAGTGTTTGGTCTCGCTACCCACGATGATGAGTTGTGATGTTCCCTTCTGGGCGTGAAACGGGCTTTGAGTAATGACTTGAGTCATATGCTCATTGTCATTGATGACCGTTCTTTACTTTCTTGGACAGTATTGAGGAAGGGAATGTGTTCAGAGTGGGTAGCCTATATTCCTTTTTGATGTTGGAAAAATTTCAAATCTGACGAATGTATTTGTTGTCCCTCTATCACAAAATGTGTTGATAGGTGTTTGAGAAGTTATTTTCTACTTTAGATAAAAAAATATTTCTTGTACCTCCTATATTCATTAGGTTCCGATTGTAGAAGAAATTAAACTACTGTGCAGGAAAGTCATCTCTTCTTTTGACCATCTCAACGTGCTAAATTTACTTTGGGAAATATTGGTGTGAGGCGTTATGAAACAGATTAACGATCTACGTTTAAAGTAGGCCCCACACTCCCAAATGCCCACTCTGCGCATGTGTGTTGAGACGATACTGTGTGGTGAGACAACCCCCCTCTGGGACTGGGGAAGTAACTATGCAAATCAGGTGAAACCGTCATCATGAACCCTTTTCTCAAAGAGCAGGTCCCTCGTTTGCGCATGTTCAAACTAAGACTATACTTTCAGGGATCATTTCTATAGTTCTTGACTTGAGGAATGTGTTTCTAAAGTGTTTGGTCTCGCTACCCATGATGATGAGTTGTGATGTTCCCTTCTGGGTGTGAAACGGGCTTTGAGTAATGACTTGAGTCATATGCTCATTGTCATTGATGACCGTTCTTTACTTTCTTGGACAGTATTGAGGAAGGGAATGTGTTCAGAGTGGGTAGCCTATATTCCTGTTTGATGTTGGAAAACTTTCAAATCTGACGAATGTATTTGTTGTCCCTCTATCACAAAATGTGTTGATAGGTGTTTGAGAAGTTATTTTCTACTTTAGATAAAAAAATATTTCTTGTACCTCCTATATTCATTAGGTTCCGATTGTAGAAGAAATTAAACTACTGTGCAGGAAAGTCATCTCTTCTTTTGACCATCTCAACGTGCTAAATTTACTTTGGGAAATATTGGTGTGAGGCGTTATGAAACAGATTAACGATCTACGTTTAAAGTAGGCCCCACACTCCCAAATGCCCACTCTGCGCATGTGTGTACTCATGATACTGTGTGGTGAGACAACCCTCCTCTGGGACTGGGGAAGTAACTATGCAAATCAGGTGAAACCGTCATCATGAACCCTTTTCTCAAAGAGCAGGTCCCTCGTTTGCGCATGTTTAAACTAAGACTATACTTTCAGGGATCATTTCTATAGTTCTTGACTTGAGGAATGTGTTTCTAAAGTGTTTGGTCTCGCTACCCACGATGATGAGTTGTGATGTTCCCTTCTGGGCGTGAAACGGGCTTTGAGTAATGACTTGAGTCATATGCTCATTGTCATTGATGACCGTTCTTTACTTTCTTGGACAGTATTGAGGAAGGGAATGTGTTCAGAGTGGGTAGCCTATATTCCTTTTTGATGTTGGAAAAATTTCAAATCTGACGAATGTATTTGTTGTCCCTCTATCACAAAATGTGTTGATAGGTGTTAGAGAAGTTATTTTCTACTTTAGATAAAAAAATATTTCTTGTACCTCCTATATTCATTAGGTTCCGATTGTAGAAGAAATTAAACTACTGTGCAGGAAAGTCATCTCTTCTTTTGACCATCTCAACGTGCTAAATTTACTTTGGGAAATATTGGTGTGAGGCGTTATGAAACAGATTAACGATCTACGTTTAAAGTAGGCCCCACACTCCCAAATGCCCACTCTGCGCATGTGTGTTGAGACGATACTGTGTGGTGAGACAACCCCCCTCTGGGACTGGGGAAGTAACTATGCAAATCAGGTGAAACCGTCATCATGAACCCTTTTCTCAAAGAGCAGGTCCCTCGTTTGCGCATGTTCAAACTAAGACTATTCTTTCAGGGATCATTTCTATAGTTCTTGACTTGAGGAATGTGTTTCTAAAGTGTTTGGTCTTGCTACCCACAATGATGAGTTGTGATGTTCCTTTCTGGGTGTGAAACGGGCTTTGAGTAATGACTTGAGTCATATGCTCATTGTCATTGATGACCGTTCTTTACTTTCTTGGACAGTATTGAGGAAGGGAATGTGTTCAGAGTGGGAAGCCTATATTTCTGTTTGATGTTGGAAAACTTTCAAATCTGACGAATGTATTTGTTGTCCATCTATCAGAAAATGTGTTGATAGGTGTTTGAGAAGTTATTTTTTACTTTAGATAAAAAAATATTTCTTGTACCTCCTATATTCATTAGGTTCCGATTGTAGAAGAAATTAAACTACTGTGCAGGAAAGTCATCTCTTCTTTTGACCATCTCAACGTGCTAAATTTACTTTGGGAAATATTGGTGTGAGGCGTTATGAAACAGATTAACGATCTACGTTTAAAGTAGGCCCCACACTCCCAAATGCCCACTCTGCGCATGTGTGTACTCATGATACTGTGTGGTGAGACAACCCTCCTCTGGGACTGGGGAAGTAACTATGCAAATCAGGTGAAACCGTCATCATGAACCCTTTTCTCAAAGAGCAGGTCCCTCGTTTGCGCATGTTTAAACTAAGACTATACTTTCAGGGATCATTTCTATAGTTCTTGACTTGAGGAATGTGTTTCTAAAGTGTTTGGTCTCGCTACCCACGATGATGAGTTGTGATGTTCCCTTCTGGGCGTGAAACGGGCTTTGAGTAATGACTTGAGTCATATGCTCATTGTCATTGATGACCGTTCTTTACTTTCTTGGACAGTATTGAGGAAGGGAATGTGTTCAGAGTGGGTAGCCTATATTCCTTTTTGATGTTGGAAAAATTTCAAATCTGACGAATGTATTTGTTGTCCCTCTATCACAAAATGTGTTGATAGGTGTTTGAGAAGTTATTTTCTACTTTAGATAAAAAAATATTTCTTGTACCTCCTATATTCATTAGGTTCCGATTGTAGAAGAAATTAAACTACTGTGCAGGAAAGTCATCTCTTCTTTTGACCATCTCAACATGCTAAATTTACTTTGGGAAATATTGGTGTGAGGCGTTATGAAACAGATTAACGATCTACGTTTAAAGTAGGCCCCACACTCCCAAATGCCCACTCTGCGCATGTGTGTTGAGACGATACTGTGTGGTGAGACAACCCCCCTCTGGGACTGGGGAAGTAACTATGCAAATCAGGTGAAACCGTCATCATGAACCCTTTTCTCAAAGAGCAGGTCCCTCGTTTGCGCATGTTCAAACTAAGACTATACTTTCAGGGATCATTTCTATAGTTCTTGACTTGAGGAATGTGTTTCTAAAGTGTTTGGTCTCGCTACCCATGATGATGAGTTGTGATGTTCCCTTCTGGGTGTGAAACGGGCTTTGAGTAATGACTTGAGTCATATGCTCATTGTCATTGATGACCGTTCTTTACTTTCTTGGACAGTATTGAGGAAGGGAATGTGTTCAGAGTGGGTAGCCTATATTCCTGTTTGATGTTGGAAAACTTTCAAATCTGACGAATGTATTTGTTGTCCCTCTATCACAAAATGTGTTGATAGGTGTTTGAGAAGTTATTTTCTACTTTAGATAAAAAAAATATTTCTTGTACCTCCTATATTCATTAGGTTCCGATTGTAGAAGAAATTAAACTACTGTGCAGGAAAGTCATCTCTTCTTTTGACCATCTCAACGTGCTAAATTTACTTTGGGAAATATTGGTGTGAGGCGTTATGAAACAGATTAACGATCTACGTTTAAAGTAGGCCCCACACTCCCAAATGCCCACTCTGCGCATGTGTGTACTCATGATACTGTGTGGTGAGACAACCCTCCTCTGGGACTGGGGAAGTAACTATGCAAATCAGGTGAAACCGTCATCATGAACCCTTTTCTCAAAGAGCAGGTCCCTCGTTTGCGCATGTTTAAACTAAGACTATACTTTCAGGGATCATTTCTATAGTTCTTGACTTGAGGAATGTGTTTCTAAAGTGTTTGGTCTCGCTACCCACGATGATGAGTTGTGATGTTCCCTTCTGGGCGTGAAACGGGCTTTGAGTAATGACTTGAGTCATATGCTCATTGTCATTGATGACCGTTCTTTACTTTCTTGGACAGTATTGAGGAAGGGAATGTGTTCAGAGTGGGTAGCCTATATTCCTTTTTGATGTTGGAAAAATTTCAAATCTGACGAATGTATTTGTTGTCCCTCTATCACAAAATGTGTTGATAGGTGTTAGAGAAGTTATTTTCTACTTTAGATAAAAAAATATTTCTTGTACCTCCTATATTCATTAGGTTCCGATTGTAGAAGAAATTAAACTACTGTGCAGGAAAGTCATCTCTTCTTTTGACCATCTCAACGTGCTAAATTTACTTTGGGAAATATTGGTGTGAGGCGTTATGAAACAGATTAACGATCTACGTTTAAAGTAGGCCCCACACTCCCAAATGCCCACTCTGCGCATGTGTGTTGAGACGATACTGTGTGGTGAGACAACCCCCCTCTGGGACTGGGGAAGTAACTATGCAAATCAGGTGAAACCGTCATCATGAACCCTTTTCTCAAAGAGCAGGTCCCTCGTTTGCGCATGTTCAAACTAAGACTATTCTTTCAGGGATCATTTCTATAGTTCTTGACTTGAGGAATGTGTTTCTAAAGTGTTTGGTCTTGCTACCCACAATGATGAGTTGTGATGTTCCTTTCTGGGCGTGAAACGGGCTTTGAGTAATGACTTGAGTCATATGCTCATTGTCATTGATGACCGTTCTTTACTTTCTTGGACAGTATTGAGGAAGGGAATGTGTTTAGAGTGGGAAGCCTATATTTCTGTTTGATGTTGGAAAACTTTCAAATCTGACGAATGTATTTGTTGTCCATCTATCAGAAAATGTGTTGATAGGTGTTTGAGAAGTTATTTTTTACTTTAGATAAAAAAATATTTCTTGTACCTCCTATATTCATTAGGTTCCGATTGTAGAAGAAATTAAACTACTGTGCAGGAAAGTCATCTCTTCTTTTGACCATCTCAACGTGCTAAATTTACTTTGGGAAATATTGGTGTGAGGCGTTATGAAACAGATTAACGATCTACGTTTAAAGTAGGCCCCACACTCCCAAATGCCCACTCTGCGCATGTGTGTACTCATGATACTGTGTGGTGAGACAACCCTCCTCTGGGACTGGGGAAGTAACTATGCAAATCAGGTGAAACCGTCATCATGAACCCTTTTCTCAAAGAGCAGGTCCCTCGTTTGCGCATGTTTAAACTAAGACTATACTTTCAGGGATCATTTCTATAGTTCTTGACTTGAGGAATGTGTTTCTAAAGTGTTTGGTCTCGCTACCCACGATGATGAGTTGTGATGTTCCCTTCTGGGCGTGAAACGGGCTTTGAGTAATGACTTGAGTCATATGCTCATTGTCATTGATGACCGTTCTTTACTTTCTTGGACAGTATTGAGGAAGGGAATGTGTTCAGAGTGGGTAGCCTATATTCCTTTTTGATGTTGGAAAAATTTCAAATCTGACGAATGTATTTGTTGTCCCTCTATCACAAAATGTGTTGATAGGTGTTAGAGAAGTTATTTTCTACTTTAGATAAAAAAATATTTCTTGTACCTCCTATATTCATTAGGTTCCGATTGTAGAAGAAATTAAACTACTGTGCAGGAAAGTCATCTCTTCTTTTGACCATCTCAACGTGCTAAATTTACTTTGGGAAATATTGGTGTGAGGCGTTATGAAACAGATTAACGATCTACGTTTAAAGTAGGCCCCACACTCCCAAATGCCCACTCTGTGCATGTGTGTTGAGACGATACTGTGTGGTGAGACAACCCCCCTCTGGGACTGGGGAAGTAACTATGCAAATCAGGTGAAACCGTCATCATGAACCCTTTTCTCAAAGAGCAGGTCCCTCGTTTGCGCATGTTCAAACTAAGACTATACTTTCAGGGATCATTTCTATAGTTCTTGACTTGAGGAATGTGTTTCTAAAGTGTTTGGTCTCGCTACCCATGATGATGAGTTGTGCTGTTCCCTTCTGGGTGTGAAACGGGCTTTGAGTAATGACTTGAGTCATATGCTCATTGTCATTGATGACCGTTCTTTACTTTCTTGGACAGTATTGAGGAAGGGAATGTGTTCAGAGTGGGTAGCCTATATTCCTTTTTTATGTTGGAAAAATTTCAAATCTGACGAATGTATTTGTTGTCCCTCTATCACAAAATGTGTTGATAGGTGTTAGAGAAGTTATTTTCTACTTTAGATAAAAAAATATTTCTTGTACCTCCTATATTCATTAGGTTCCGATTGTAGAAGAAATTAAACTACTGTAGAGGAAAGTCATCTCTTCTTTTGACCATCTCAACGTGCTAAATTTACTTTGGGAAATATTGGTGTGAGGCGTTATGAAACAGATTAACGATCTACGTTTAAAGTAGGCCCCACACTCCCAAATGCCCACTCTGCGCATGTGTGTTGAGACGATACTGTGTGGTGAGACAACCCCCCTCTGGGACTGGGGAAGTAACTATGCAAATCAGGTGAAACCGTCATCATGAACCCTTTTCTCAAAGAGCAGGTTCCTCGTTTGCGCATGTTCAAACTAAGACTATACTTTCAGGGATCCTTTCTATAGTTCTTGACTTGAGGAATGTGTTTCTAAAGTGTTTGGTCTCGCTACCCACGATGATGAGTTGTGATGTTACTTTCTGGGCGTGAAACGGGCTTTGAGTAATGACTTGAGTCATATGCTCATTGTCATTGATGACCGTTCTTTACTTTCTTGGACAGTATTGAGGAAGGGAATGTGTTCAGAGTGGGTAGCCTATATTCCTTTTTGATGTTGGAAAAATTTCAAATCTGACGAATGTATTTGTTGTCCCTCTATCACAAAATGTGTTGATAGGTGTTTGAGAAGTTATTTTCTACTTTAGATAAAAAAATATTTCTTGTACCTCCTATATTCATTAGGTTCCGATTGTAGAAGAAATTAAACTACTGTGCAGGAAAGTCATCTCTTCTTTTGACCATCTCAACGTGCTAAATTTACTTTGGGAAATATTGGTGTGAGGCGTTATGAAACAGATTAACGATCTACGTTTAAAGTAGGCCCCACACTCCCAAATGCCCACTCTGCGCATGTGTGTACTCATGATACTGTGTGGTGAGACAACCCTCCTCTGGGACTGGGGAAGTAACTATGCAAATCAGGTGAAACCGTCATCATGAACCCTTTTCTCAAAGAGCAGGTCCCTCGTTTGCGCATGTTTAAACTAAGACTATACTTTCAGGGATCATTTCTATAGTTCTTGACTTGAGGAATGTGTTTCTAAAGTGTTTGGTCTCGCTACCCACGATGATGAGTTGTGATGTTCCCTTCTGGGCGTGAAACGGGCTTTGAGTAATGACTTGAGTCATATGCTCATTGTCATTGATGACCGTTCTTTACTTTCTTGGACAGTATTGAGGAAGGGAATGTGTTCAGAGTGGGTAGCCTATATTCCTTTTTTATGTTGGAAAAATTTCAAATCTGACGAATGTATTTGTTGTCCCTCTATCACAAAATGTGTTGATAGGTGTTAGAGAAGTTATTTTCTACTTTAGATAAAAAAATATTTCTTGTACCTCCTATATTCATTAGGTTCCGATTGTAGAAGAAATTAAACTACTGTGCAGGAAAGTCATCTCTTCTTTTGACCATCTCAACGTGCTAAATTTACTTTGGGAAATATTGGTGTGAGGCGTTATGAAACAGATTAACGATCTACGTTTAAAGTAGGCCCCACACTCCCAAATGCTCACTCTGCGCATGTGTGTTGAGACGATACTGTGTGGTGAGACAACCCTCCTCTGGGACTGGGGAAGTAACTATGCAAATCAGGTGAAACCGTCATCATGAACCCTTTTCTCAAAGAGCAGGTCCCTCGTTTGCGCATGTTTAAACTAAGACTATACTTTCAGGGATCATTTCTATAGTTCTTGACTTGAGGAATGTGTTTCTAAAGTGTTTGGTCTCGCTACCCACGATGATGAGTTGTGATGTTCCCTTCTGGGCGTGAAACGGGCTTTGAGTAATGACTTGAGTCATATGCTCATTGTCATTGATGACCGTTCTTTACTTTCTTGGACAGTATTGAGGAAGGGAATGTGTTCAGAGTGGGTAGCCTATATTCCTTTTTTATGTTGGAAAAATTTCAAATCTGACGAATGTATTTGTTGTCCCTCTATCACAAAATGTGTTGATAGGTGTTAGAGAAGTTATTTTCTACTTTAGATAAAAAAATATTTCTTGTACCTCCTATATTCATTAGGTTCCGATTGTAGAAGAAATTAAACTACTGTGCAGGAAAGTCATCTCTTCTTTTGACCATCTCAACGTGCTAAATTTACTTTGGGAAATATTGGTGTGAGGCGTTATGAAACAGATTAACGATCTACGTTTAAAGTAGGCCCCACACTCCCAAATGCCCACTCTGCGCATGTGTGTTGAGACGATACTGTGTGGTGAGACAACCCCCCTCTGGGACTGGGGAAGTAACTATGCAAATCAGGTGAAACCGTCATCATGAACCCTTTTCTCAAAGAGCAGGTCCCTCGTTTGCGCATGTTCAAACTAAGACTATTCTTTCAGGGATCATTTCTATAGTTCTTGACTTGAGGAATGTGTTTCTAAAGTGTTTGGTCTTGCTACCCACAATGATGAGTTGTGATGTTCCTTTCTGGGCGTGAAACGGGCTTTGAGTAATGACTTGAGTCATATGCTCATTGTCATTGATGACCGTTCTTTACTTTCTTGGACAGTATTGAGGAAGGGAATGTGTTCAGAGTGGGAAGCCTATATTTCTGTTTGATGTTGGAAAACTTTCAAATCTGACAAATGTATTTGTTGTCCATCTATCAGAAAATGTGTTGATAGGTGTTTGAGAAGTTATTTTTTACTTTAGATAAAAAAATATTTCTTGTACCTCCTATATTCATTAGGTTCCGATTGTAGAAGAAATTAAACTACTGTGCAGGAAAGTCATCTCTTCTTTTGACCATCTCAACGTGCTAAATTTACTTTGGGAAATATTGGTGTGAGGCGTTATGAAACAGATTAACGATCTACGTTTAAAGTAGGCCCCACACTCCCAAATGCCCACTCTGCGCATGTGTGTACTCATGATACTGTGTGGTGAGACAACCCTCCTCTGGGACTGGGGAAGTAACTATGCAAATCAGGTGAAACCGTCATCATGAACCCTTTTCTCAAAGAGCAGGTCCCTCGTTTGCGCATGTTTAAACTAAGACTATACTTTCAGGGATCATTTCTATAGTTCTTGACTTGAGGAATGTGTTTCTAAAGTGTTTGGTCTCGCTACCCACGATGATGAGTTGTGATGTTCCCTTCTGGGCGTGAAACGGGCTTTGAGTAATGACTTGAGTCATATGCTCATTGTCATTGATGACCGTTCTTTACTTTCTTGGACAGTATTGAGGAAGGGAATGTGTTCAGAGTGGGTAGCCTATATTCCTTTTTGATGTTGGAAAAATTTCAAATCTGACGAATGTATTTGTTGTCCCTCTATCACAAAATGTGTTGATAGGTGTTTGAGAAGTTATTTTCTACTTTAGATAAAAAAATATTTCTTGTACCTCCTATATTCATTAGGTTCCGATTGTAGAAGAAATTAAACTACTGTGCAGGAAAGTCATCTCTTCTTTTGACCATCTCAACGTGCTAAATTTACTTTGGGAAATATTGGTGTGAGGCGTTATGAAACAGATTAACGATCTACGTTTAAAGTAGGCCCCACACTCCCAAATGCCCACTCTGCGCATGTGTGTTGAGACGATACTGTGTGGTGAGACAACCCCCCTCTGGGACTGGGGAAGTAACTATGCAAATCAGGTGAAACCGTCATCATGAACCCTTTTCTCAAAGAGCAGGTTCCTCGTTTGCGCATGTTCAAACTAAGACTATACTTTCAGGGATCCTTTCTATAGTTCTTGACTTGAGGAATGTGTTTCTAAAGTGTTTGGTCTCGCTACCCACGATGATGAGTTGTGATGTTCCCTTCTGGGCGTGAAACGGGCTTTGAGTAATGACTTGAGTCATATGCTCATTGTCATTGATGACCGTTCTTTACTTTCTTGGACAGTATTGAGGAAGGGAATGTGTTCAGAGTGGGTAGCCTATATTCCTTTTTGATGTTGGAAAAATTTCAAATCTGACGAATGTATTTATTGTCCCTCTATCACAAAATGTGTTGATAGGTGTTTGAGAAGTTATTTTCTACTTTAGATAAAAAAATATTTCTTGTACCTCCTATATTCATTAGGTTCCGATTGTAGAAGAAATTAAACTACTGTGCAGGAAAGTCATCTCTTCTTTTGACCATCTCAACGTGCTAAATTTACTTTGGGAAATATTGGTGTGAGGCGTTATGAAACAGATTAACGATCTACGTTTAAAGTAGGCCCCACACTCCCAAATGCCCACTCTGCGCATGTGTGTTGAGACGATACTGTGTGGTGAGACAACCCTCCTCTGGGACTGGGGAAGTAACTATGCAAATCAGGTGAAACCGTCATCATGAACCCTTTTCTCAAAGAGCAGGTCCCTCGTTTGCGCATGTTTAAACTAAGACTATACTTTCAGGGATCATTTCTATAGTTCTTGACTTGAGGAATGTGTTTCTAAAGTGTTTGGTCTCGCTACCCACGATGATGAGTTGTGATGTTCCCTTCTGGGCGTGAAACGGGCTTTGAGTAATGACTTGAGTCATATGCTCATTGTCATTGATGACCGTTCTTTACTTTCTTGGACAGTATTGAGGAAGGGAATGTGTTCAGAGTGGGTAGCCTATATTCCTTTTTTATGTTGGAAAAATTTCAAATCTGACGAATGTATTTGTTGTCCCTCTATCACAAAATGTGTTGATAGGTGTTAGAGAAGTTATTTTCTACTTTAGATAAAAAAATATTTCTTGTACCTCCTATATTCATTAGGTTCCGATTGTAGAAGAAATTAAACTACTGTGCAGGAAAGTCATCTCTTCTTTTGACCATCTCAACGTGCTAAATTTACTTTGGGAAATATTGGTGTGAGGCGTTATGAAACAGATTAACGATCTACGTTTAAAGTAGGCCCCACACTCCCAAATGCCCACTCTGCGCATGTGTGTTGAGACGATACTGTGTGGTGAGACAACCCCCCTCTGGGACTGGGGAAGTAACTATGCAAATCAGGTGAAACCGTCATCATGAACCCTTTTCTCAAAGAGCAGGTCCCTCGTTTGCGCATGTTCAAACTAAGACTATTCTTTCAGGGATCATTTCTATAGTTCTTGACTTGAGGAATGTGTTTCTAAAGTGTTTGGTCTTGCTACCCACAATGATGAGTTGTGATGTTCCTTTCTGGGCGTGAAACGGGCTTTGAGTAATGACTTGAGTCATATGCTCATTGTCATTGATGACCGTTCTTTACTTTCTTGGACAGTATTGAGGAAGGGAATGTGTTCAGAGTGGGAAGCATATATTTCTGTTTGATGTTGGAAAACTTTCAAATCTGACAAATGTATTTGTTGTCCATCTATCAGAAAATGTGTTGATAGGTGTTTGAGAAGTTATTTTTTACTTTAGATAAAAAAATATTTCTTGTACCTCCTATATTCATTAGGTTCCGATTGTAGAAGAAATTAAACTACTGTGCAGGAAAGTCATCTCTTCTTTTGACCATCTCAACGTGCTAAATTTACTTTGGGAAATATTGGTGTGAGGCGTTATGAAACAGATTAACGATCTACGTTTAAAGTAGGCCCCACACTCCCAAATGCCCACTCTGCGCATGTGTGTACTCATGATACTGTGTGGTGAGACAACCCTCCTCTGGGACTGGGGAAGTAACTATGCAAATCAGGTGAAACCGTCATCATGAACCCTTTTCTCAAAGAGCAGGTCCCTCGTTTGCGCATGTTTAAACTAAGACTATACTTTCAGGGATCATTTCTATAGTTCTTGACTTGAGGAATGTGTTTCTAAAGTGTTTGGTCTCGCTACCCACGATGATGAGTTGTGATGTTCCCTTCTGGGCGTGAAACGGGCTTTGAGTAATGACTTGAGTCATATGCTCATTGTCATTGATGACCGTTCTTTACTTTCTTGGACAGTATTGAGGAAGGGAATGTGTTCAGAGTGGGTAGCCTATATTCCTTTTTGATGTTGGAAAAATTTCAAATCTGACGAATGTATTTGTTGTCCCTCTATCACAAAATGTGTTGATAGGTGTTTGAGAAGTTATTTTCTACTTTAGATAAAAAAATATTTCTTGTACCTCCTATATTCATTAGGTTCCGATTGTAGAAGAAATTAAACTACTGTGCAGGAAAGTCATCTCTTCTTTTGACCATCTCAACGTGCTAAATTTACTTTGGGAAATATTGGTGTGAGGCGTTATGAAACAGATTAACGATCTACGTTTAAAGTAGGCCCCACACTCCCAAATGCCCACTCTGCGCATGTGTGTTGAGACGATACTGTGTGGTGAGACAACCCCCCTCTGGGACTGGGGAAGTAACTATGCAAATCAGGTGAAACCGTCATCATGAACCCTTTTCTCAAAGAGCAGGTCCCTCGTTTGCGCATATTCAAACTAAGACTATACTTTCAGGGATCATTTCTATAGTTCTTGACTTGAGGAATGTGTTTCTAAAGTGTTTGGTCTCGCTACCCATGATGATGAGTTGTGATGTTCCCTTCTGGGTGTGAAACGGGCTTTGAGTAATGACTTGAGTCATATGCTCATTGTCATTGATGACCGTTCTTTACTTTCTTGGACAGTATTGAGGAAGGGAATGTGTTCAGAGTGGGTAGCCTATATTCCTGTTTGATGTTGGAAAACTTTCAAATCTGACGAATGTATTTGTTGTCCCTCTATCACAAAATGTGTTGATAGGTGTTTGAGAAGTTATTTTCTACTTTAGATAAAAAAATATTTCTTGTACCTCCTATATTCATTAGGTTCCGATTGTAGAAGAAATTAAACTACTGTGCAGGAAAGTCATCTCTTCTTTTGACCATCTCAACGTGCTAAATTTACTTTGGGAAATATTGGTGTGAGGCGTTATGAAACAGATTAACGATCTACGTTTAAAGTAGGCCCCACACTCCCAAATGCCCACTCTGCGCATGTGTGTACTCATGATACTGTGTGGTGAGACAACCCTCCTCTGGGACTGGGGAAGTAACTATGCAAATCAGGTGAAACCGTCATCATGAACCCTTTTCTCAAAGAGCAGGTCCCTCGTTTGCGCATGTTTAAACTAAGACTATACTTTCAGGGATCATTTCTATAGTTCTTGACTTGAGGAATGTGTTTCTAAAGTGTTTGGTCTCGCTACCCACGATGATGAGTTGTGATGTTCCCTTCTGGGCGTGAAACGGGCTTTGAGTAATGACTTGAGTCATATGCTCATTGTCATTGATGACCGTTCTTTACTTTCTTGGACAGTATTGAGGAAGGGAATGTGTTCAGAGTGGGTAGCCTATATTCCTTTTTGATGTTGGAAAAATTTCAAATCTGACGAATGTATTTGTTGTCCCTCTATCACAAAATGTGTTGATAGGTGTTAGAGAAGTTATTTTCTACTTTAGATAAAAAAATATTTCTTGTACCTCCTATATTCATTAGGTTCCGATTGTAGAAGAAATTAAACTACTGTGCAGGAAAGTCATCTCTTCTTTTGACCATCTCAACGTGCTAAATTTACTTTGGGAAATATTGGTGTGAGGCGTTATGAAACAGATTAACGATCTACGTTTAAAGTAGGCCCCACACTCCCAAATGCCCACTCTGCGCATGTGTGTTGAGACGATACTGTGTGGTGAGACAACCCCCCTCTGGGACTGGGGAAGTAACTATGCAAATCAGGTGAAACCGTCATCATGAACCCTTTTCTCAAAGAGCAGGTCCCTCGTTTGCGCATGTTCAAACTAAGACTATTCTTTCAGGGATCATTTCTATAGTTCTTGACTTGAGGAATGTGTTTCTAAAGTGTTTGGTCTTGCTACCCACAATGATGAGTTGTGATGTTCCTTTCTGGGTGTGAAACGGGCTTTGAGTAATGACTTGAGTCATATGCTCATTGTCATTGATGACCGTTCTTTACTTTCTTGGACAGTATTGAGGAAGGGAATGTGTTTAGAGTGGGAAGCCTATATTTCTGTTTGATGTTGGAAAACTTTCAAATCTGACGAATGTATTTGTTGTCCATCTATCAGAAAATGTGTTGATAGGTGTTTGAGAAGTTATTTTTTACTTTAGATAAAAAAATATTTCTTGTACCTCCTATATTCATTAGGTTCCGATTGTAGAAGAAATTAAACTACTGTGCAGGAAAGTCATCTCTTCTTTTGACCATCTCAACGTGCTAAATTTACTTTGGGAAATATTGGTGTGAGGCGTTATGAAACAGATTAACGATCTACGTTTAAAGTAGGCCCCACACTCCCAAATGCCCACTCTGTGCATGTGTGTTGAGACGATACTGTGTGGTGAGACAACCCCCCTCTGGGACTGGGGAAGTAACTATGCAAATCAGGTGGAACCGTCATCATGAACCCTTTTCTCAAAGAGCAGGTCCCTCGTTTGCGCATGTTCAAACTAAGACTATACTTTCAGGGATCATTTCTATAGTTCTTGACTTGAGGAATGTGTTTCTAAAGTGTTTGGTCTCGCTACCCATGATGATGAGTTGTGCTGTTCCCTTCTGGGTGTGAAACGGGCTTTGAGTAATGACTTGAGTCATATGCTCATTGTCATTGATGACCGTTCTTTACTTTCTTGGACAGTATTGAGGAAGGGAATGTGTTCAGAGTGGGTAGCCTATATTCCTTTTTTATGTTGGAAAAATTTCAAATCTGACGAATGTATTTGTTGTCCCTCTATCACAAAATGTGTTGATAGGTGTTAGAGAAGTTATTTTCTACTTTAGATAAAAAAATATTTCTTGTACCTCCTATATTCATTAGGTTCCGATTGTAGAAGAAATTAAACTACTGTGCAGGAAAGTCATCTCTTCTTTTGACCATCTCAACGTGCTAAATTTACTTTGGGAAATATTGGTGTGAGGCGTTATGAAACAGATTAACGATCTACGTTTAAAGTAGGCCCCACACTCCCAAATGCCCACTCTGCGCATGTGTGTTGAGACGATACTGTGTGGTGAGACAACCCCCCTCTGGGACTGGGGAAGTAACTATGCAAATCAGGTGAAACCGTCATCATGAACCCTTTTCTCAAAGAGCAGGTCCCTCGTTTGCGCATGTTCAAACTAAGACTATTCTTTCAGGGATCATTTCTATAGTTCTTGACTTGAGGAATGTGTTTCTAAAGTGTTTGGTCTTGCTACCCACAATGATGAGTTGTGATGTTCCTTTCTGGGCGTGAAACGGGCTTTGAGTAATGACTTGAGTCATATGCTCATTGTCATTGATGACCGTTCTTTACTTTCTTGGACAGTATTGAGGAAGGGAATGTGTTCAGAGTGGGTAGCCTATATTCCTTTTTGATGTTGGAAAAATTTCAAATCTGACGAATGTATTTGTTGTCCCTCTATCACAAAATGTGTTGATAGGTGTTTGAGAAGTTATTTTCTACTTTAGATAAAAAAATATTTCTTGTACCTCCTATATTCATTAGGTTCCGATTGTAGAAGAAATTAAACTACTGTGCAGGAAAGTCATCTCTTCTTTTGACCATCTCAACGTGCTAAATTTACTTTGGGAAATATTGGTGTGAGGCGTTATGAAACAGATTAACGATCTACGTTTAAAGTAGGCCCCACACTCCCAAATGCCCACTCTGCGCATGTGTGTACTCATGATACTGTGTGGTGAGACAACCCTCCTCTGGGACTGGGGAAGTAACTATGCAAATCAGGTGAAACCGTCATCATGAACCCTTTTCTCAAAGAGCAGGTCCCTCGTTTGCGCATGTTTAAACTAAGACTATACTTTCAGGGATCATTTCTATAGTTCTTGACTTGAGGAATGTGTTTCTAAAGTGTTTGGTCTCGCTACCCACGATGATGAGTTGTGATGTTCCCTTCTGGGCGTGAAACGGGCTTTGAGTAATGACTTGAGTCATATGCTCATTGTCATTGATGACCGTTCTTTACTTTCTTGGACAGTATTGAGGAAGGGAATGTGTTCAGAGTGGGTAGCCTATATTCCTTTTTGATGTTGGAAAAATTTCAAATCTGACGAATGTATTTGTTGTCCCTCTATCACAAAATGTGTTGATAGGTGTTAGAGAAGTTATTTTCTACTTTAGATAAAAAAATATTTCTTGTACCTCCTATATTCATTAGGTTCCGATTGTAGAAGAAATTAAACTACTGTGCAGGAAAGTCATCTCTTCTTTTGACCATCTCAACGTGCTAAATTTACTTTGGGAAATATTGGTGTGAGGCGTTATGAAACAGATTAACGATCTACGTTTAAAGTAGGCCCCACACTCCCAAATGCCCACTCTGCGCATGTGTGTTGAGACGATACTGTGTGGTGAGACAACCCCCCTCTGGGACTGGGGAAGTAACTATGCAAATCAGGTGAAACCGTCATCATGAACCCTTTTCTCAAAGAGCAGGTTCCTCGTTTGCGCATGTTCAAACTAAGACTATACTTTCAGGGATCCTTTCTATAGTTCTTGACTTGAGGAATGTGTTTCTAAAGTGTTTGGTCTCGCTACCCACGATGATGAGTTGTGATGTTCCCTTCTGGGCGTGAAACGGGCTTTGAGTAATGACTTGAGTCATATGCTCATTGTCATTGATGACCGTTCTTTACTTTCTTGGACAGTATTGAGGAAGGGAATGTGTTCAGAGTGGGTAGCCTATATTCCTTTTTGATGTTGGAAAAATTTCAAATCTGACGAATGTATTTATTGTCCCTCTATCACAAAATGTGTTGATAGGTGTTTGAGAAGTTATTTTCTACTTTAGATAAAAAAATATTTCTTGTACCTCCTATATTCATTAGGTTCCGATTGTAGAAGAAATTAAACTACTGTGCAGGAAAGTCATCTCTTCTTTTGACCATCTCAACGTGCTAAATTTACTTTGGGAAATATTGGTGTGAGGCGTTATGAAACAGATTAACGATCTACGTTTAAAGTAGGCCCCACACTCCCAAATGCCCACTCTGCGCATGTGTGTACTCATGATACTGTGTGGTGAGACAACCCTCCTCTGGGACTGGGGAAGTAACTATGCAAATCAGGTGAAACCGTCATCATGAACCCTTTTCTCAAAGAGCAGGTCCCTCGTTTGCGCATGTTTAAACTAAGACTATACTTTCAGGGATCATTTCTATAGTTCTTGACTTGAGGAATGTGTTTCTAAAGTGTTTGGTCTCGCTACCCACGATGATGAGTTGTGATGTTCCCTTCTGGGCGTGAAACGGGCTTTGAGTAATGACTTGAGTCATATGCTCATTGTCATTGATGACCGTTCTTTACTTTCTTGGACAGTATTGAGGAAGGGAATGTGTTCAGAGTGGGTAGCCTATATTCCTTTTTGATGTTGGAAAAATTTCAAATCTGACGAATGTATTTGTTGTCCCTCTATCACAAAATGTGTTGATAGGTGTTAGAGAAGTTATTTTCTACTTTAGATAAAAAAATATTTCTTGTACCTCCTATATTCATTAGGTTCCGATTGTAGAAGAAAATAAACTACTGTGCAGGAAAGTCATCTCTTCTTTTGACCATCTCAACGTGCTAAATTTACTTTGGGAAATATTGGTGTGAGGCGTTATGAAACAGATTAACGATCTACGTTTAAAGTAGGCCCCACACTCCCAAATGCCCACTCTGCGCATGTGTGTACTCATGATACTGTGTGGTGAGACAACCCCCCTCTGGGACTGGGGAAGTAACTATGCAAATCAGGTGAAACCGTCATCATGAACCCTTTTCTCAAAGAGCAGGTCCCTCGTTTGCGCATGTTCAAACTAAGACTATACTTTCAGGGATCATTTCTATAGTTCTTGACTTGAGGACTGTGTTTCTAAAGTGTTTGGTCTCGCTACCCACGATGATGAGTTGTGATGTTCCCTTCTGGGCGTGAAACGGGCTTTGAGTAATGACTTGAGTCATATGCTCATTGTCATTGATGACCGTTCTTTACTTTCTTGGACAGTATTGAGGAAGGGAATGTGTTCAGAGTGGGTAGCCTATATTCCTGTTTGATGTTGGAAAACTTTCAAATCTGATGAATGTATTTGTTGTCCCTCTATCACAAAATGTGTTGATAGGTGTTTGAGAAGTTATTTTCTACTTTAGATAAAAAAATATTTCTTGTACCTCCTATATTCATTAGGTTCCGATTGTAGAAGAAATTAAACTACTGTGCAGGAAAGTCATCTCTTCTTTTGACCATCTCAACGTGCTAAATTTACTTTGGGAAATATTGGTGTGAGGCGTTATGAAACAGATTAACGATATACGTTTAAAGTAGGCCCCACACTCCCAAAAGCCCATGCTGCGCATGTGTGTTGAGACGATACTGTGTGGTGAGACAACCCCACTCTGGGACTGGGGAAGTAACTATGCAAATCAGGTGAAACGGTCATCATGAACCCTTTTCTCAAAGAGCAGGTCCCTCGTTTGCGCATGTTCAAACTAAGACTATACTTTCAGGGATCATTTCTATAGTTCTTGACTTGAGGAATGTGTTTCTAAAGTGTTTGGTCTCGCTACCCACGATGATGAGTTGTGATGTTCCCTTCTGGGCGTGAAACGGGCTTTGAGTAATGACTTGAGTCATATGCTCATTGTCATTGATGACCGTTCTTTACTTTCTTGGACAGTATTGAGGAAGGGAATGTGTTCAGAGTGGGAAGCCTATATTTCTGTTTGATGTTGGAAAACTTTCAAATCTGACGAATGTATTTGTTGTCCATCTATCACAAAATGGGTTGATAGATGTTTGAGAAGTTATTTTTTACTTTAGATAAAAAAAATATTTCTTGTACCTCCTATATTCATTAGGTTCCGATTGTAGAAGAAATTAAACTACTGTGCAGGAAAGTCATCTCTTCTTTTGACCATCTCAACGTGCTAAATTTACTTTGGGAAATATTGGTGTGAGGCGTTATGAAACAGATTAACGATCTACGTTTAAAGTAGGCCCCACACTCCCAAATGCCCACTCTGCGCATGTGTGTTGAGACGATACTGTGTGGTGAGACAACCCCCCTCTGGGACTGGGGAAGTAACTATGCAAATCAGGTGAAACCGTCATCATGAACCCTTTTCTCAAAGAGCAGGTCCCTCGTTTGCGCATGTTCAAACTAAGACTATACTTTCAGGGATCATTTCTATAGTTCTTGACATGAGGAATGTGTTTCTAAAGTGTTTGGTCTCGCTACCCACGATGATGAGTTGTGATGTTCCCTTCTGGGTGTGAAACGGGCTTTGAGTAGTGACTTGAGTCATATGCTCATTGTCATTGATGACCGTTCTTTACTTTCTTGGACAGTATTGAGGAAGGGAATGTGTTCAGAGTGGGAAGCCTATATTTCTGTTTGATGTTGGAAAACTTTCAAATCTGATGAATGTATTTGTTGTCCATCTATCAGAGAATGTGTTGATGGGTGTTTGAGAAGTTATTTTTTACTTTAGATAAAAAAATATTTCTTGTACCTCCTATATTCATTAGGTTCCGATTGTAGAAGAAATTAAACTACTGTGCAGGAAAGTCATCTCTTCTTTTGACCATCTCAACGTGCTAAATTTACTTTGGGAAATATTGGTGTGAGGCGTTATGAAACAGATTAACGATCTACGTTTAAAGTAGGCCCCACACTCCCAAATGCCCACTCTGCGCATGTGTGTACTCATGATACTGTGTGGTGAGACAACCCCCCTCTGGGACTGGGGAAGTAACTATGCAAATCAGGTGAAACCGTCATCATGAACCCTTTTCTCAAAGAGCAGGTCCCTCGTTTGCGCATGTTCAAACTAAGACTATACTTTCAGGGATCATTTCTATAGTTCTTGACTTGAGGACTGTGTTTCTAAAGTGTTTGGTCTCGCTACCCACGATGATGAGTTGTGATGTTCCCTTCTGGGCGTGAAACGGGCTTTGAGTAATGACTTGAGTCATATGCTCATTGTCATTGATGACCGTTCTTTACTTTCTTGGACAGTATTGAGGAAGGGAATGTGTTCAGAGTGGGTAGCCTATATTCCTGTTTGATGTTGGAAAACTTTCAAATCTGACGAATGTATTTGTTGTCCCTCTATCACAAAATGTGTTGATAGGTGTTTGAGAAGTTATTTTCTACTTTAGATAAAAAAATATTTCTTGTACCTCCTATATTCATTAGGTTCCGATTGTAGAAGAAATTAAACTACTGTGCAGGAAAGTCATCTCTTCTTTTGACCATCTCAACGTGCTAAATTTACTTTGGGAAATATTGGTGTGAGGCGTTATGAAACAGATTAACGATCTACGTTTAAAGTAGGCCCCACACTCCCAAATGCCCACTCTGCGCATGTGTGTTGAGACGATACTGTGTGGTGAGACAACCCCCCTCTGGGACTGGGGAAGTAACTATGCAAATCAGGTGAAACCGTCATCATGAACCCTTTTCTCAAAGAGCAGGTCCCTCGTTTGCGCATGTTCAAACTAAGACTATACTTTCAGGGATCATTTCTATAGTTCTTGACTTGAGGAATGTGTTTCTAAAGTGTTTGGTCTCGCTACCCATGATGATGAGTTGTGATGTTCCCTTCTGGGTGTGAAACGGGCTTTGAGTAATGACTTGAGTCATATGCTCATTGTCATTGATGACCGTTCTTTACTTTCTTGGACAGTATTGAGGAAGGGAATGTGTTCAGAGTGGGTAGCCTATATTCCTGTTTGATGTTGGAAAACTTTCAAATCTGACGAATGTATTTGTTGTCCCTCTATCACAAAATGTGTTGATAGGTGTTTGAGAAGTTATTTTCTACTTTAGATAAAAAAATATTTCTTGTACCTCCTATATTCATTAGGTTCCGATTGTAGAAGAAATTAAACTTCTGTGCAGGAAAGTCATCTCTTCTTTTGACCATCTCAACGTGCTAAATTTACTTTGGGAAATATTGGTGTGAGGCGTTATGAAACAGATTAACGATCTACGTTTAAAGTAGGCCCCACACTCCCAAATGCCCACTCTGCGCATGTGTGTACTCATGATACTGTGTGGTGAGACAACCCTCCTCTGGGACTGGGGAAGTAACTATGCAAATCAGGTGAAACCATCATCATGAACCCTTTTCTCAAAGAGCAGGTCCCTCGTTTGCGCATGTTTAAACTAAGACTATACTTTCAGGGATCATTTCTATAGTTCTTGACTTGAGGAATGTGTTTCTAAAGTGTTTGGTCTCGCTACCCACGATGATGAGTTGTGATGTTCCCTTCTGGGTGTGAAACGGGCTTTGAGTAATGACTTGAGTCATATGCTCATTGTCATTGATGACCGTTCTTTACTTTCTTGGACAGTATTGAGGAAGGGAATGTGTTCAGAGTGGGTAGCCTATATTCCTTTTTGATGTTGGAAAAATTTCAAATCTGACGAATGTATTTGTTGTCCCTCTATCACAAAATGTGTTGATAGGTGTTAGAGAAGTTATTTTCTACTTTAGATAAAAAAATATTTCTTGTACCTCCTATATTCATTAGGTTCCGATTGTAGAAGAAATTAAACTACTGTGCAGGAAAGTCATCTCTTCTTTTGACCATCTCAACGTGCTAAATTTACTTTGGGAAATATTGGTGTGAGGCGTTATGAAACAGATTAACGATCTACGTTTAAAGTAGGCCCCACACTCCCAAATGCCCACTCTGCGCATGTGTGTTGAGACGATACTGTGTGGTGAGACAACCCCCCTCTGGGACTGGGGAAGTAACTATGCAAATCAGGTGAAACCGTCATCATGAACCCTTTTCTCAAAGAGCAGGTCCCTCGTTTGCGCATGTTCAAACTAAGACTATTCTTTCAGGGATCATTTCTATAGTTCTTGACTTGAGGAATGTGTTTCTAAAGTGTTTGGTCTTGCTACCCACAATGATGAGTTGTGATGTTCCTTTCTGGGCGTGAAACGGGCTTTGAGTAATGACTTGAGTCATATGCTCATTGTCATTGATGACCGTTCTTTACTTTCTTGGACAGTATTGAGGAAGGGAATGTGTTCAGAGTGGGAAGCCTATATTTCTGTTTGATGTTGGAAAACTTTCAAATCTGACGAATGTATTTGTTGTCCATCTATCAGAAAATGTGTTGATAGGTGTTTGAGAAGTTATTTTTTACTTTAGATAAAAAAATATTTCTTGTACCTCCTATATTCATTAGGTTCCGATTGTAGAAGAAATTAAACTACTGTGCAGGAAAGTCATCTCTTCTTTTGACCATCTCAACGTGCTAAATTTACTTTGGGAAATATTGGTGTGAGGCGTTATGAAACAGATTAACGATCTACGTTTAAAGTAGGCCCCACACTCCCAAATGCCCACTCTGCGCATGTGTGTACTCATGATACTGTGTGGTGAGACAACCCTCCTCTGGGACTGGGGAAGTAACTATGCAAATCAGGTGAAACCGTCATCATGAACCCTTTTCTCAAAGAGCAGGTCCCTCGTTTGCGCATGTTTAAACTAAGACTATACTTTCAGGGATCATTTCTATAGTTCTTGACTTGAGGAATGTGTTTCTAAAGTGTTTGGTCTCGCTACCCACGATGATGAGTTGTGATGTTCCCTTCTGGGCGTGAAACGGGCTTTGAGTAATGACTTGAGTCATATGCTCATTGTCATTGATGACCGTTCTTTACTTTCTTGGACAGTATTGAGGAAGGGAATGTGTTCAGAGTGGGTAGCCTATATTCCTTTTTGATGTTGGAAAAATTTCAAATCTGACGAATGTATTTGTTGTCCCTCTATCACAAAATGTGTTGATAGGTGTTTGAGAAGTTATTTTCTACTTTAGATAAAAAAATATTTCTTGTACCTCCTATATTCATTAGGTTCCGATTGTAGAAGAAATTAAACTACTGTGCAGGAAAGTCATCTCTTCTTTTGACCATCTCAACGTGCTAAATTTACTTTGGGAAATATTGGTGTGAGGCGTTATGAAACAGATTAACGATCTACGTTTAAAGTAGGCCCCACACTCCCAAATGCCCACTCTGCGCATGTGTGTTGAGACGATACTGTGTGGTGAGACAACCCCCCTCTGGGACTGGGGAAGTAACTATGCAAATCAGGTGAAACCGTCATCATGAACCCTTTTCTCAAAGAGCAGGTCCCTCGTTTGCGCATGTTCAAACTAAGACTATACTTTCAGGGATCATTTCTATAGTTCTTGACTTGAGGAATGTGTTTCTAAAGTGTTTGGTCTCGCTACCCATGATGATGAGTTGTGATGTTCCCTTCTGGGTGTGAAACGGGCTTTGAGTAATGACTTGAGTCATATGCTCATTGTCATTGATGACCGTTCTTTACTTTCTTGGACAGTATTGAGGAAGGGAATGTGTTCAGAGTGGGTAGCCTATATTCCTGTTTGATGTTGGAAAACTTTCAAATCTGACGAATGTATTTGTTGTCCCTCTATCACAAAATGTGTTGATAGGTGTTTGAGAAGTTATTTTCTACTTTAGATAAAAAAATATTTCTTGTACCTCCTATATTCATTAGGTTCCGATTGTAGAAGAAATTAAACTACTGTGCAGGAAAGTCATCTCTTCTTTTGACCATCTCAACGTGCTAAATTTACTTTGGGAAATATTGGTGTGAGGCGTTATGAAACAGATTAACGATCTACGTTTAAAGTAGGCCCCACACTCCCAAATGCCCACTCTGCGCATGTGTGTACTCATGATACTGTGTGGTGAGACAACCCTCCTCTGGGACTGGGGAAGTAACTATGCAAATCAGGTGAAACCGTCATCATGAACCCTTTTCTCAAAGAGCAGGTCCCTCGTTTGCGCATGTTTAAACTAAGACTATACTTTCAGGGATCATTTCTATAGTTCTTGACTTGAGGAATGTGTTTCTAAAGTGTTTGGTCTCGCTACCCACGATGATGAGTTGGGACGTTCCCTTCTGGGCGTGAAACGGGCTTTGAGTAATGACTTGAGTCATATGCTCATTGTCATTGATGACCGTTCTTTACTTTCTTGGACAGTATTGAGGAAGGGAATGTGTTCAGAGTGGGTAGCCTATATTCCTTTTTGATGTTGGAAAAATTTCAAATCTGACGAATGTATTTGTTGTCCCTCTATCACAAAATGTGTTGACAGGTGTTAGAGAAGTTATTTTCTACTTTAGATAAAAAAATATTTCTTGTACCTCCTATATTCATTAGGTTCCGATTGTAGAAGAAATTAAACTACTGTGCAGGAAAGTCATCTCTTCTTTTGACCATCTCAACGTGCTAAATTTACTTTGGGAAATATTGGTGTGAGGCGTTATGAAACAGATTAACGATCTACGTTTAAAGTAGGCCCCACACTCCCAAATGCCCACTCTGCGCATGTGTGTTGAGACGATACTGTGTGGTGAGACAACCCCCCTCTGGGACTGGGGAAGTAACTATGCAAATCAGGTGAAACCGTCATCATGAACCCTTTTCTCAAAGAGCAGGTCCCTCGTTTGCGCATGTTCAAACTAAGACTATACTTTCAGGGATCATTTCTATAGTTCTTGACTTGAGGAATGTGTTTCTAAAGTGTTTGGTCTCGCTACCCATGATGATGAGTTGTGATGTTCCCTTCTGGGTGTGAAACGGGCTTTGAGTAATGACTTGAGTCATATGCTCATTGTCATTGATGACCGTTCTTTACTTTCTTGGACAGTATTGAGGAAGGGAATGTGTTCAGAGTGGGTAGCCTATATTCCTGTTTGATGTTGGAAAACTTTCAAATCTGACGAATGTATTTGTTGTCCCTCTATCACAAAATGTGTTGATAGGTGTTTGAGAAGTTATTTTCTACTTTAGATAAAAAAATATTTCTTGTACCTCCTATATTCATTAGGTTCCGATTGTAGAAGAAATTAAACTACTGTGCAGGAAAGTCATCTCTTCTTTTGACCATCTCAACGTGCTAAATTTACTTTGGGAAATATTGGTGTGAGGCGTTATGAAACAGATTAACGATCTACGTTTAAAGTAGGCCCCACACTCCCAAATGCCCACTCTGCGCATGTGTGTACTCATGATACTGTGTGGTGAGACAACCCTCCTCTGGGACTGGGGAAGTAACTATGCAAATCAGGTGAAACCGTCATCATGAACCCTTTTCTCAAAGAGCAGGTCCCTCGTTTGCGCATGTTTAAACTAAGACTATACTTTCAGGGATCATTTCTATAGTTCTTGACTTGAGGAATGTGTTTCTAAAGTGTTTGGTCTCGCTACCCACGATGATGAGTTGTGATGTTCCCTTCTGGGCGTGAAACGGGCTTTGAGTAATGACTTGAGTCATATGCTCATTGTCATTGATGACCGTTCTTTACTTTCTTGGACAGTATTGAGGAAGGGAATGTGTTCAGAGTGGGTAGCCTATATTCCTTTTTGATGTTGGAAAAATTTCAAATCTGACGAATGTATTTGTTGTCCCTCTATCACAAAATGTGTTGATAGGTGTTAGAGAAGTTATTTTCTACTTTAGATAAAAAAATATTTCTTGTACCTCCTATATTCATTAGGTTCCGATTGTAGAAGAAATTAAACTACTGTGCAGGAAAGTCATCTCTTCTTTTGACCATCTCAACGTGCTAAATTTACTTTGGGAAATATTGGTGTGAGGCGTTATGAAACAGATTAACGATCTACGTTTAAAGTAGGCCCCACACTCCCAAATGCCCACTCTGCGCATGTGTGTTGAGACGATACTGTGTGGTGAGACAACCCCCCTCTGGCACTGGGGAAGTAACTATGCAAATCAGGTGAAACCGTCATCATGAACCCTTTTCTCAAAGAGCAGGTCCCTCGTTTGCGCATGTTCAAACTAAGACTATTCTTTCAGGGATCATTTCTATAGTTCTTGACTTGAGGAATGTGTTTCTAAAGTGTTTGGTCTTGCTACCCACAATGATGAGTTGTGATGTTCCTTTCTGGGCGTGAAACGGGCTTTGAGTAATGACTTGAGTCATATGCTCATTGTCATTGATGACAGTTCTTTACTTTCTTGGACAGTATTGAGGAAGGGAATGTGTTTAGAGTGGGAAGCCTATATTTCTGTTTGATGTTGGAAAACTTTCAAATCTGACGAATGTATTTGTTGTCCATCTATCAGAAAATGTGTTGATAGGTGTTTGAGAAGTTATTTTTTACTTTAGATAAAAAAATATTTCTTGTACCTCCTATATTCATTAGGTTCCGATTGTAGAAGAAATTAAACTACTGTGCAGGAAAGTCATCTCTTCTTTTGACCATCTCAACGTGCTAAATTTACTTTGGGAAATATTGGTGTGAGGCGTTATGAAACAGATTAACGATCTACGTTTAAAGTAGGCCCCACACTCCCAAATGCCCACTCTGCGCATGTGTGTACTCATGATACTGTGTGGTGAGACAACCCTCCTCTGGGACTGGGGAAGTAACTATGCAAATCAGGTGAAACCGTCATCATGAACCCTTTTCTCAAAGAGCAGGTCCCTCGTTTGCGCATGTTTAAACTAAGACTATACTTTCAGGGATCATTTCTATAGTTCTTGACTTGAGGAATGTGTTTCTAAAGTGTTTGGTCTCGCTACCCACGATGATGAGTTGTGATGTTCCCTTCTGGGTGTGAAACGGGCTTTGAGTAATGACTTGAGTCATATGCTCATTGTCATTGATGACCGTTCTTTACTTTCTTGGACAGTATTGAGGAAGGGAATGTGTTCAGAGTGGGTAGCCTATATTCCTTTTTGATGTTGGAAAAATTTCAAATCTGAGGAATGTATTTGTTGTCCCTCTATCACAAAATGTGTTGATAGGTGTTTGAGAAGTTATTTTCTACTTTAGATAAAAAAATATTTCTTGTACCTCCTATATTCATTAGGTTCCGATTGTAGAAGAAATTAAACTACTGTGCAGGAAAGTCATCTCTTCTTTTGACCATCTCAACGTGCTAAATTTACTTTGGGAAATATTGGTGTGAGGCGTTATGAAACAGATTAACGATCTACGTTTAAAGTAGGCCCCACACTCCCAAATGCCCACTCTGCGCATGTGTGTACTCATGATACTGTGTGGTGAGACAACCCTCCTCTGGGACTGGGGAAGTAACTATGCAAATCAGGTGAAACCGTCATCATGAACCCTTTTCTCAAAGAGCAGGTCCCTCGTTTGCGCATGTTTAAACTAAGACTATACTTTCAGGGATCATTTCTATAGTTCTTGACTTGAGGAATGTGTTTCTAAAGTGTTTGGTCTCGCTACCCACGATGATGAGTTGTGATGTTCCCTTCTGGGCGTGAAACGGGCTTTGAGTAATGACTTGAGTCATATGCTCATTGTCATTGATGACCGTTCTTTACTTTCTTGGACAGTATTGAGGAAGGGAATGTGTTCAGAGTGGGTAGCCTATATTCCTTTTTGATGTTGGAAAAATTTCAAATCTGACGAATGTATTTGTTGTCCCTCTATCACAAAATGTGTTGATAGGTGTTAGAGAAGTTATTTTCTACTTTAGATAAAAAAATATTTCTTGTACCTCCTATATTCATTAGGTTCCGATTGTAGAAGAAATTAAACTACTGTGCAGGAAAGTCATCTCTTCTTTTGACCATCTCAACGTGCTAAATTTACTTTGGGAAATATTGGTGTGAGGCGTTATGAAACAGATTAACGATCTACGTTTAAAGTAGGCCCCACACTCCCAAATGCCCACTCTGCGCATGTGTGTTGAGACGATACTGTGTGGTGAGACAACCCCCCTCTGGGACTGGGGAAGTAACTATGCAAATCAGGTGAAACCGTCATCATGAACCCTTTTCTCAAAGAGCAGGTCCCTCGTTTGCGCATGTTCAAACTAAGACTATTCTTTCAGGGATCATTTCTATAGTTCTTGACTTGAGGAATGTGTTTCTAAAGTGTTTGGTCTTGCTACCCACAATGATGAGTTGTGATGTTCCTTTCTGGGCGTGAAACGGGCTTTGAGTAATGACTTGAGTCATATGCTCATTGTCATTGATGACCGTTCTTTACTTTCTTGGACAGTATTGAGGAAGGGAATGTGTTTAGAGTGGGAAGCCTATATTTCTGTTTGATGTTGGAAAACTTTCAAATCTGACGAATGTATTTGTTGTCCATCTATCAGAAAATGTGTTGATAGGTGTTTGAGAAGTAATTTTTTACTTTAGATAAAAAAATATTTCTTGTACCTCCTATATTCATTAGGTTCCGATTGTAGAAGAAATTAAACTACTGTGCAGGAAAGTCATCTCTTCTTTTGACCATCTCAACGTGCTAAATTTACTTTGGGAAATATTGGTGTGAGGCGTTATGAAACAGATTAACGATCTACGTTTAAAGTAGGCCCCACACTCCCAAATGCCCACTCTGCGCATGTGTGTACTCATGATACTGTGTGGTGAGACAACCCTCCTCTGGGACTGGGGAAGTAACTATGCAAATCAGGTGAAACCGTCATCATGAACCCTTTTCTCAAAGAGCAGGTCCCTCGTTTGCGCATGTTTAAACTAAGACTATACTTTCAGGGATCATTTCTATAGTTCTTGACTTGAGGAATGTGTTTCTAAAGTGTTTGGTCTCGCTACCCACGATGATGAGTTGTGATGTTCCCTTCTGGGTGTGAAACGGGCTTTGAGTAATGACTTGAGTCATATGCTCATTGTCATTGATGACCGTTCTTTACTTTCTTGGACAGTATTGAGGAAGGGAATGTGTTCAGAGTGGGTAGCCTATATTCCTTTTTGATGTTGGAAAAATTTCAAATCTGAGGAATGTATTTGTTGTCCCTCTATCACAAAATGTGTTGATAGGTGTTTGAGAAGTTATTTTCTACTTTAGATAAAAAAATATTTCTTGTACCTCCTATATTCATTAGGTTCCGATTGTAGAAGAAATTAAACTACTGTGCAGGAAAGTCATCTCTTCTTTTGACCATCTCAACGTGCTAAATTTACTTTGGGAAATATTGGTGTGAGGCGTTATGAAACAGATTAACGATCTACGTTTAAAGTAGGCCCCACACTCCCAAATGCCCACTCTGCGCATGTGTGTACTCATGATACTGTGTGGTGAGACAACCCTCCTCTGGGACTGGGGAAGTAACTATGCAAATCAGGTGAAACCGTCATCATGAACCCTTTTCTCAAAGAGCAGGTCCCTCGTTTGCGCATGTTTAAACTAAGACTATACTTTCAGGGATCATTTCTATAGTTCTTGACTTGAGGAATGTGTTTCTAAAGTGTTTGGTCTCGCTACCCACGATGATGAGTTGTGATGTTCCCTTCTGGGCGTGAAACGGGCTTTGAGTAATGACTTGAGTCATATGCTCATTGTCATTGATGACCGTTCTTTACTTTCTTGGACAGTATTGAGGAAGGGAATGTGTTCAGAGTGGGTAGCCTATATTCCTTTTTGATGTTGGAAAAATTTCAAATCTGACGAATGTATTTGTTGTCCCTCTATCACAAAATGTGTTGATAGGTGTTTGAGAAGTTATTTTCTACTTTAGATAAAAAAATATTTCTTGTACCTCCTATATTCATTAGGTTCCGATTGTAGAAGAAATTAAACTACTGTGCAGGAAAGTCATCTCTTCTTTTGACCATCTCAACGTGCTAAATTTACTTTGGGAAATATTGGTGTGAGGCGTTATGAAACAGATTAACGATCTACGTTTAAAGTAGGCCCCACACTCCCAAATGCCCACTCTGCGCATGTGTGTTGAGACGATACTGTGTGGTGAGACAACCCCCCTCTGGGACTGGGGAAGTAACTATGCAAATCAGGTGAAACCGTCATCATGAACCCTTTTCTCAAAGAGCAGGTCCCTCGTTTGCGCATGTTCAAACTAAGACTATTCTTTCAGGGATCATTTCTATAGTTCTTGACTTGAGGAATGTGTTTCTAAAGTGTTTGGTCTTGCTACCCACAATGATGAGTTGTGATGTTCCTTTCTGGGCGTGAAACGGGCTTTGAGTAATGACTTGAGTCATATGCTCATTGTCATTGATGACCGTTCTTTACTTTCTTGGACAGTATTGAGGAAGGGAATGTGTTTAGAGTGGGAAGCCTATATTTCTGTTTGATGTTGGAAAACTTTCAAATCTGACGAATGTATTTGTTGTCCATCTATCAGAAAATGTGTTGATAGGTGTTTGAGAAGTTATTTTTTACTTTAGATAAAAAAATATTTCTTGTACCTCCTATATTCATTAGGTTCCGATTGTAGAAGAAATTAAACTACTGTGCAGGAAAGTCATCTCTTCTTTTGACCATCTCAACGTGCTAAATTTACTTTGGGAAATATTGGTGTGAGGCGTTATGAAACAGATTAACGATCTACGTTTAAAGTAGGCCCCACACTCCCAAATGCCCACTCTGCGCATGTGTGTACTCATGATACTGTGTGGTGAGACAACCCTCCTCTGGGACTGGGGAAGTAACTATGCAAATCAGGTGAAACCGTCATCATGAACCCTTTTCTCAAAGAGCAGGTCCCTCGTTTGCGCATGTTTAAACTAAGACTATACTTTCAGGGATCATTTCTATAGTTCTTGACTTGAGGAATGTGTTTCTAAAGTGTTTGGTCTCGCTACCCACGATGATGAGTTGTGATGTTCCCTTCTGGGCGTGAAACGGGCTTTGAGTAATGACTTGAGTCATATGCTCATTGTCATTGATGACCGTTCTTTACTTTCTTGGACAGTATTGAGGAAGGGAATGTGTTCAGAGTGGGTAGCCTATATTCCTTTTTGATGTTGGAAAAATTTCAAATCTGACGAATGTATTTGTTGTCCCTCTATCACAAAATGTGTTGATAGGTGTTTGAGAAGTTATTTTCTACTTTAGATAAAAAAATATTTCTTGTACCTCCTATATTCATTAGGTTCCGATTGTAGAAGAAATTAAACTACTGTGCAGGAAAGTCATCTCTTCTTTTGACCATCTCAACGTGCTAAATTTACTTTGGGAAATATTGGTGTGAGGCGTTATGAAACAGATTAACGATCTACGTTTAAAGTAGGCCCCACACTCCCAAATGCCCACTCTGCGCATGTGTGTTGAGACGATACTGTGTGGTGAGACAACCCCCCTCTGGGACTGGGGAAGTAACTATGCAAATCAGGTGAAACCGTCATCATGAACCCTTTTCTCAAAGAGCAGGTCCCTCGTTTGCGCATGTTCAAACTAAGACTATACTTTCAGGGATCATTTCTATAGTTCTTGACTTGAGGAATGTGTTTCTAAAGTGTTTGGTCTCGCTACCCATGATGATGAGTTGTGATGTTCCCTTCTGGGTGTGAAACGGGCTTTGAGTAATGACTTGAGTCATATGCTCATTGTCATTGATGACCGTTCTTTACTTTCTTGGACAGTATTGAGGAAGGGAATGTGTTCAGAGTGGGTAGCCTATATTCCTGTTTGATGTTGGAAAACTTTCAAATCTGACGAATGTATTTGTTGTCCCTCTATCACAAAATGTGTTGATAGGTGTTTGAGAAGTTATTTTCTACTTTAGATAAAAAAATATTTCTTGTACCTCCTATATTCATTAGGTTCCGATTGTAGAAGAAATTAAACTACTGTGCAGGAAAGTCATCTCTTCTTTTGACCATCTCAACGTGCTAAATTTACTTTGGGAAATATTGGTGTGAGGCGTTATGAAACAGATTAACGATCTACGTTTAAAGTAGGCCCCACACTCCCAAATGCCCACTCTGCGCATGTGTGTTGAGACGATACTGTGTGGTGAGACAACCCCCCTCTGGGACTGGGGAAGTAACTATGCAAATCAGGTGAAACCGTCATCATGAACCCTTTTCTCAAAGAGCAGGTCCCTCGTTTGCGCATGTTCAAACTAAGACTATACTTTCAGGGATCATTTCTATAGTTCTTGACTTGAGGAATGTGTTTCTAAAGTGTTTGGTCTCGCTACCCATGATGATGAGTTGTGATGTTCCCTTCTGGGTGTGAAACGGGCTTTGAGTAATGACTTGAGTCATATGCTCATTGTCATTGATGACCGTTCTTTACTTTCTTGGACAGTATTGAGGAAGGGAATGTGTTCAGAGTGGGTAGCCTATATTCCTGTTTGATGTTGGAAAACTTTCAAATCTGACGAATGTATTTGTTGTCCCTCTATCACAAAATGTGTTGATAGGTGTTTGAGAAGTTATTTTCTACTTTAGATAAAAAAATATTTCTTGTACCTCCTATATTCATTAGGTTCCGATTGTAGAAGAAATTAAACTACTGTGCAGGAAAGTCATCTCTTCTTTTGACCATCTCAACGTGCTAAATTTACTTTGGGAAATATTGGTGTGAGGCGTTATGAAACAGATTAACGATCTACGTTTAAAGTAGGCCCCACACTCCCAAATGCCCACTCTGCGCATGTGTGTTGAGACGATACTGTGTGGTGAGACAACCCCCCTCTGGGACTGGGGAAGTAACTATGCAAATCAGGTGAAACCGTCATCATGAACCCTTTTCTCAAAGAGCAGGTCCCTCGTTTGCGCATGTTCAAACTAAGACTATACTTTCAGGGATCATTTCTATAGTTCTTGACTTGAGGAATATGTTTCTAAAGTGTTTGGTCTCGCTACCCATGATGATGAGTTGTGCTGTTCCCTTCTGGGTGTGAAACGGGCTTTGAGTAATGACTTGAGTCATATGCTCATTGTCATTGATGACCGTTCTTTACTTTCTTGGACAGTATTGAGGAAGGGAATGTGTTCAGAGTGGGTAGCCTATATTCCTTTTTTATGTTGGAAACATTTCAAATCTGACGAATGTATTTGTTGTCCCTTTATCACAAAATGTGTTGATAGGTGTTAGAGAAGTTATTTTCTACTTTAGATAAAAAAATATTTCTTGTACCTCCTATATTCATTAGGTTCCGATTGTAGAAGAAATTAAACTACTGTGCAGGAAAGTCATCTCTTCTTTTGACCATCTCAACGTGCTAAATTTACTTTGGGAAATATTGGTGTGAGGCGTTATGAAACAGATTAACGATCTACGTTTAAAGTAGGCCCCACACTCCCAAATGCCCACTCTGCGCATGTGTGTTGAGACGATACTGTGTGGTGAGACAACCCCCCTCTGGGACTGGGGAAGTAACTATGCAAATCAGGTGAAACCGTCATCATGAACCCTTTTCTCAAAGAGCAGGTCCCTCGTTTGCGCATGTTCAAACTAAGACTATTCTTTCAGGGATCATTTCTATAGTTCTTGACTTGAGGAATGTGTTTCTAAAGTGTTTGGTCTTGCTACCCACAATGATGAGTTGTGATGTTCCTTTCTGGGCGTGAAACGGGCTTTGAGTAATGACTTGAGTCATATGCTCATTGTCATTGATGACCGTTCTTTACTTTCTTGGACAGTATTGAGGAAGGGAATGTGTTCAGAGTGGGAAGCCTATATTTCTGTTTGATGTTGGAAAACTTTCAAATCTGACGAATGTATTTGTTGTCCATCTATCAGAAAATGTGTTGATAGGTGTTTGAGAAGTTATTTTTTACTTTAGATAAAAAAATATTTCTTGTACCTCCTATATTCATTAGGTTCCGATTGTAGAAGAAATTAAACTACTGTGCAGGAAAGTCATCTCTTCTTTTGACCATCTCAACGTGCTAAATTTACTTTGGGAAATATTGGTGTGAGGCGTTATGAAACAGATTAACGATCTACGTTTAAAGTAGGCCCCACACTCCCAAATGCCCACTCTGCGCATGTGTGTACTCATGATACTGTGTGGTGAGACAACCCTCCTCTGGGACTGGGGAAGTAACTATGCAAATCAGGTGAAACCGTCATCATGAACCCTTTTCTCAAAGAGCAGGTCCCTCGTTTGCGCATGTTTAAACTAAGACTATACTTTCAGGGATCATTTCTATAGTTCTTGACTTGAGGAATGTGTTTCTAAAGTGTTTGGTCTCGCTACCCACGATGATGAGTTGTGATGTTCCCTTCTGGGCGTGAAACGGGCTTTGAGTAATGACTTGAGTCATATGCTCATTGTCATTGATGACCGTTCTTTACTTTCTTGGACAGTATTGAGGAAGGGAATGTGTTCAGAGTGGGTAGCCTATATTCCTTTTTTATGTTGGAAACATTTCAAATCTGACGAATGTATTTGTTGTCCCTTTATCACAAAATGTGTTGATAGGTGTTAGAGAAGTTATTTTCTACTTTAGATAAAAAAATATTTCTTGTACCTCCTATATTCATTAGGTTCCGATTGTAGAAGAAATTAAACTACTGTGCAGGAAAGTCATCTCTTCTTTTGACCATCTCAACGTGCTAAATTTACTTTGGGAAATATTGGTGTGAGGCGTTATGAAACAGATTAACGATCTACGTTTAAAGTAGGCCCCACACTCCCAAATGCCCACTCTGCGCATGTGTGTTGAGACGATACTGTGTGGTGAGACAACCCCCCTCTGGGACTGGGGAAGTAACTATGCAAATCAGGTGAAACCGTCATCATGAACCCTTTTCTCAAAGAGCAGGTCCCTCGTTTGCGCATGTTCAAACTAAGACTATTCTTTCAGGGATCATTTCTATAGTTCTTGACTTGAGGAATGTGTTTCTAAAGTGTTTGGTCTTGCTACCCACAATGATGAGTTGTGATGTTCCTTTCTGGGCGTGAAACGGGCTTTGAGTAATGACTTGAGTCATATGCTCATTGTCATTGATGACCGTTCTTTACTTTCTTGGACAGTATTGAGGAAGGGAATGTGTTCAGAGTGGGAAGCCTATATTTCTGTTTGATGTTGGAAAACTTTCAAATCTGACGAATGTATTTGTTGTCCATCTATCAGAAAATGTGTTGATAGGTGTTTGAGAAGTTATTTTTTACTTTAGATAAAAAAATATTTCTTGTACCTCCTATATTCATTAGGTTCCGATTGTAGAAGAAATTAAACTACTGTGCAGGAAAGTCATCTCTTCTTTTGACCATCTCAACGTGCTAAATTTACTTTGGGAAATATTGGTGTGAGGCGTTATGAAACAGATTAACGATCTACGTTTAAAGTAGGCCCCACACTCCCAAATGCCCACTCTGCGCATGTGTGTACTCATGATACTGTGTGGTGAGACAACCCTCCTCTGGGACTGGGGAAGTAACTATGCAAATCAGGTGAAACCGTCATCATGAACCCTTTTCTCAAAGAGCAGGTCCCTCGTTTGCGCATGTTTAAACTAAGACTATACTTTCAGGGATCATTTCTATAGTTCTTGACTTGAGGAATGTGTTTCTAAAGTGTTTGGTCTCGCTACCCACGATGATGAGTTGTGATGTTCCCTTCTGGGCGTGAAACGGGCTTTGAGTAATGACTTGAGTCATATGCTCATTGTCATTGATGACCGTTCTTTACTTTCTTGGACAGTATTGAGGAAGGGAATGTGTTCAGAGTGGGTAGCCTATATTCCTTTTTGATGTTGGAAAAATTTCAAATCTGACGAATGTATTTGTTGTCCCTCTATCACAAAATGTGTTGATAGGTGTTAGAGAAGTTATTTTCTACTTTAGATAAAAAAATATTTCTTGTACCTCCTATATTCATTAGGTTCCGATTGTAGAAGAAATTAAACTACTGTGCAGGAAAGTCATCTCTTCTTTTGACCATCTCAACGTGCTAAATTTACTTTGGGAAATATTGGTGTGAGGCGTTATGAAACAGATTAACGATCTACGTTTAAAGTAGGCCCCACACTCCCAAATGCCCACTCTGCGCATGTGTGTACTCATGATACTGTGTGGTGAGACAACCCTCCTCTGGGACTGGGGAAGTAACTATGCAAATCAGGTGAAACCGTCATCATGAACCCTTTTCTCAAAGAGCAGGTCCCTCGTTTGCGCATGTTTAAACTAAGACTATACTTTCAGGGATCATTTCTATAGTTCTTGACTTGAGGAATGTGTTTCTAAAGTGTTTGGTCTCGCTACCCACGATGATGAGTTGTGATGTTCCCTTCTGGGCGTGAAACGGGCTTTGAGTAATGACTTGAGTCATATGCTCATTGTCATTGATGACCGTTCTTTACTTTCTTGGACAGTATTGAGGAAGGGAATGTGTTCAGAGTGGGTAGCCTATATTCCTTTTTGATGTTGGAAAAATTTCAAATCTGACGAATGTATTTGTTGTCCCTCTATCACAAAATGTGTTGATAGGTGTTAGAGAAGTTATTTTCTACTTTAGATAAAAAAATATTTCTTGTACCTCCTATATTCATTAGGTTCCGATTGTAGAAGAAATTAAACTACTGTGCAGGAAAGTCATCTCTTCTTTTGACCATCTCAACGTGCTAAATTTACTTTGGGAAATATTGGTGTGAGGCGTTATGAAACAGATTAACGATCTACGTTTAAAGTAGGCCCCACACTCCCAAATGCCCACTCTGCGCATGTGTGTTGAGACGATACTGTGTGGTGAGACAACCCCCCTCTGGGACTGGGGAAGTAACTATGCAAATCAGGTGAAACCGTCATCATGAACCCTTTTCTCAAAGAGCAGGTCCCTCGTTTGCGCATGTTCAAACTAAGACTATTCTTTCAGGGATCATTTCTATAGTTCTTGACTTGAGGAATGTGTTTCTAAAGTGTTTGGTCTTGCTACCCACAATGATGAGTTGTGATGTTCCTTTCTGGGTGTGAAACGGGCTTTGAGTAATGACTTGAGTCATATGCTCATTGTCATTGATGACCGTTCTTTACTTTCTTGGACAGTATTGAGGAAGGGAATGTGTTCAGAGTGGGAAGCCTATATTTCTGTTTGATGTTGGAAAACTTTCAAATCTGACGAATGTATTTGTTGTCCATCTATCAGAAAATGTGTTGATAGGTGTTTGAGAAGTTATTTTTTACTTTAGATAAAAAAATATTTCTTGTACCTCCTATATTCATTAGGTTCCGATTGTAGAAGAAATTAAACTACTGTGCAGGAAAGTCATCTCTTCTTTTGACCATCTCAACGTGCTAAATTTACTTTGGGAAATATTGGTGTGAGGCGTTATGAAACAGATTAACGATCTACGTTTAAAGTAGGCCCCACACTCCCAAATGCCCACTCTGCGCATGTGTGTACTCATGATACTGTGTGGTGAGACAACCCTCCTCTGGGACTGGGGAAGTAACTATGCAAATCAGGTGAAACCGTCATCATGAACCCTTTTCTCAAAGAGCAGGTCCCTCGTTTGCGCATGTTTAAACTAAGACTATACTTTCAGGGATCATTTCTATAGTTCTTGACTTGAGGAATGTGTTTCTAAAGTGTTTGGTCTCGCTACCCACGATGATGAGTTGTGATGTTCCCTTCTGGGCGTGAAACGGGCTTTGAGTAATGACTTGAGTCATATGCTCATTGTCATTGATGACCGTTCTTTACGTTCTTGGACAGTATTGAGGAAGGGAATGTGTTCAGAGTGGGTAGCCTATATTCCTTTTTGATGTTGGAAAAATTTCAAATCTGACGAATGTATTTGTTGTCCCTCTATCACAAGATGTGTTGATAGGTGTTTGAGAAGTTATTTTCTACTTGTACCTCCTATATTCATTAGGTTCCGATTGTAGAAGAAATGAAACTACTGTGCAGGAAAGTCATCTCTTCTTTTGACCATCTCAACGTGCTAAATTTACTTTGGGAAATATTGGTGTGAGGCGTTATGAAACAGATTAACGATCTACGTTTAAAGTAGGCCCCACACTCCCAAATGCCCACTCTGCGCATGTGTGTTGAGACGATACTGTGTGGTGAGACAACCCCCCTCTGGGACTGGGGAAGTAACTATGCAAATCAGGTGAAACCGTCATCATGAACCCTTTTCTCAAAGAGCAGGTCCCTCGTTTGCGCATGTTCAAACTAAGACTATACTTTCAGGGATCCTTTCTATAGTTCTTGACTTGAGGAATGTGTTTCTAAAGTGTTTGGTCTCGCTACCCACGATGATGAGTTGTGATGTTCCCTTCTGGGCGTGAAACGGGCTTTGAGTAATGACTTGAGTCATATGCTCATTGTCATTGATGACCGTTCTTTACTTTCTTGGACAGTATTGAGGAAGGGAATGTGTTCAGAGTGGGTAGCCTATATTCCTTTTTGATGTTGGAAAAATTTCAAATCTGACGAATGTATTTGTTGTCCCTCTATCACAAAATGTGTTGATAGGTGTTTGAGAAGTTATTTTCTACTTTAGATAAAAAAATATTTCTTGTACCTCCTATATTCATTAGGTTCCGATTGTAGAAGAAATTAAACTACTGTGCAGGAAAGTCATCTCTTCTTTTGACCATCTCAACGTGCTAAATTTACTTTGGGAAATATTGGTGTGAGGCGTTATGAAACAGATTAACGATCTACGTTTAAAGTAGGCCCCACACTCCCAAATGCCCACTCTGCGCATGTGTGTACTCATGATACTGTGTGGTGAGACAACCCTCCTCTGGGACTGGGGAAGTAACTATGCAAATCAGGTGAAACCGTCATCATGAACCCTTTTCTCAAAGAGCAGGTCCCTCGTTTGCGCATGTTTAAACTAAGACTATACTTTCAGGGATCATTTCTATAGTTCTTGACTTGAGGAATGTGTTTCTAAAGTGTTTGGTCTCGCTACCCACGATGATGAGTTGTGATGTTCCCTTCTGGGCGTGAAACGGGCTTTGAGTAATGACTTGAGTCATATGCTCATTGTCATTGATGACCGTTCTTTACTTTCTTGGACAGTATTGAGGAAGGGAATGTGTTCAGAGTGGGTAGCCTATATTCCTTTTTGATGTTGGAAAAATTTCAAATCTGACGAATGTATTTGTTGTCCCTCTATCACAAAATGTGTTGATAGGTGTTAGAGAAGTTATTTTCTACTTTAGATAAAAAAATATTTCTTGTACCTCCTATATTCATTAGGTTCCGATTGTAGAAGAAATTAAACTACTGTGCAGGAAAGTCATCTCTTCTTTTGACCATCTCAACGTGCTAAATTTACTTTGGGAAATATTGGTGTGAGGCGTTATGAAACAGATTAACGATCTACGTTTAAAGTAGGCCCCACACTCCCAAATGCCCACTCTGCGCATGTGTGTTGAGACGATACTGTGTGGTGAGACAACCCCCCTCTGGGACTGGGGAAGTAACTATGCAAATCAGGTGAAACCGTCATCATGAACCCTTTTCTCAAAGAGCAGGTCCCTCGTTTGCGCATGTTCAAACTAAGACTATTCTTTCAGGGATCATTTCTATAGTTCTTGACTTGAGGAATGTGTTTCTAAAGTGTTTGGTCTTGCTACCCACAATGATGAGTTGTGATGTTCCTTTCTGGGCGTGAAACGGGCTTTGAGTAATGACTTGAGTCATATGCTCATTGTCATTGATGACCGTTCTTTACTTTCTTGGACAGTATTGAGGAAGGGAATGTGTTCAGAGTGGGAAGCCTATATTTCTGTTTGATGTTGGAAAACTTTCAAATCTGACGAATGTATTTGTTGTCCATCTATCAGAAAATGTGTTGATAGGTGTTTGAGAAGTTATTTTTTACTTTAGATAAAAAAATATTTCTTGTACCTCCTATATTCATTAGGTTCCGATTGTAGAAGAAATTAAACTACTGTGCAGGAAAGTCATCTCTTCTTTTGACCATCTCAACGTGCTAAATTTACTTTGGGAAATATTGGTGTGAGGCGTTATGAAACAGATTAACGATCTACGTTTAAAGTAGGCCCCACACTCCCAAATGCCCACTCTGCGCATGTGTGTACTCATGATACTGTGTGGTGAGACAACCCTCCTCTGGGACTGGGGAAGTAACTATGCAAATCAGGTGAAACCGTCATCATGAACCCTTTTCTCAAAGAGCAGGTCCCTCGTTTGCGCATGTTTAAACTAAGACTATACTTTCAGGGATCATTTCTATAGTTCTTGACTTGAGGAATGTGTTTCTAAAGTGTTTGGTCTCGCTACCCACGATGATGAGTTGTGATGTTCCCTTCTGGGCGTGAAACGGGCTTTGAGTAATGACTTGAGTCATATGCTCATTGTCATTGATGACCGTTCTTTACTTTCTTGGACAGTATTGAGGAAGGGAATGTGTTCAGAGTGGGTAGCCTATATTCCTTTTTGATGTTGGAAAAATTTCAAATCTGACGAATGTATTTGTTGTCCCTCTATCACAAGATGTGTTGATAGGTGTTTGAGAAGTTATTTTCTACTTTAGATAAAAAAATATTTCTTGTACCTCCTATATTCATTAGGTTCCGATTGTAGAAGAAATGAAACTACTGTGCAGGAAAGTCATCTCTTCTTTTGACCATCTCAACGTGCTAAATTTACTTTGGGAAATATTGGTGTGAGGCGTTATGAAACAGATTAACGATCTACGTTTAAAGTAGGCCCCACACTCCCAAATGCCCATTCTGCGCATGTGTGTTGAGACGATACTGTGTGGTGAGACAACCCCCCTCTGGGACTGGGGAAGTAACTATGCAAATCAGGTGAAACCGTCATCATGAACCCTTTTCTCAAAGAGCAGGTCCCTCGTTTGCGCATGTTCAAACTAAGACTATACTTTCAGGGATCCTTTCTATAGTTCTTGACTTGAGGAATGTGTTTCTAAAGTGTTTGGTCTCGCTACCCACGATGATGAGTTGTGATGTTCCCTTCTGGGCGTGAAACGGGCTTTGAGTAATGACTTGAGTCATATGCTCATTGTCATTGATGACCGTTCTTTACTTTCTTGGACAGTATTGAGGAAGGGAATGTGTTCAGAGTGGGTAGCCTATATTCCTTTTTGATGTTGGAAAAATTTCAAATCTGACGAATGTATTTGTTGTCCCTCTATCACAAAATGTGTTGATAGGTGTTTGAGAAGTTATTTTCTACTTTAGATAAAAAAATATTTCTTGTACCTCCTATATTCATTAGGTTCCGATTGTAGAAGAAATTAAACTACTGTGCAGGAAAGTCATCTCTTCTTTTGACCATCTCAACGTGCTAAATTTACTTTGGGAAATATTGGTGTGAGGCGTTATGAAACAGATTAACGATCTACGTTTAAAGTAGGCCCCACACTCCCAAATGCCCACTCTGCGCATGTGTGTACTCATGATACTGTGTGGTGAGACAACCCTCCTCTGGGACTGGGGAAGTAACTATGCAAATCAGGTGAAACCGTCATCATGAACCCTTTTCTCAAAGAGCAGGTCCCTCGTTTGCGCATGTTTAAACTAAGACTATACTTTCAGGGATCATTTCTATAGTTCTTGACTTGAGGAATGTGTTTCTAAAGTGTTTGGTCTCGCTACCCACGATGATGAGTTGTGATGTTCCCTTCTGGGCGTGAAACGGGCTTTGAGTAATGACTTGAGTCATATGCTCATTGTCATTGATGACCGTTCTTTACTTTCTTGGACAGTATTGAGGAAGGGAATGTGTTCAGAGTGGGTAGCCTATATTCCTTTTTGATGTTGGAAAAATTTCAAATCTGACGAATGTATTTGTTGTCCCTCTATCACAAAATGTGTTGATAGGTGTTAGAGAAGTTATTTTCTACTTTAGATAAAAAAATATTTCTTGTACCTCCTATATTCATTAGGTTCCGATTGTAGAAGAAATTAAACTACTGTGCAGGAAAGTCATCTCTTCTTTTGACCATCTCAACGTGCTAAATTTACTTTGGGAAATATTGGTGTGAGGCGTTATGAAACAGATTAACGATCTACGTTTAAAGTAGGCCCCACACTCCCAAATGCCCACTCTGCGCATGTGTGTTGAGACGATACTGTGTGGTGAGACAACCCCCCTCTGGGACTGGGGAAGTAACTATGCAAATCAGGTGAAACCGTCATCATGAACCCTTTTCTCAAAGAGCAGGTCCCTCGTTTGCGCATGTTCAAACTAAGACTATTCTTTCAGGGATCATTTCTATAGTTCTTGACTTGAGGAATGTGTTTCTAAAGTGTTTGGTCTTGCTACCCACAATGATGAGTTGTGATGTTCCTTTCTGGGCGTGAAACGGGCTTTGAGTAATGACTTGAGTCATATGCTCATTGTCATTGATGACCGTTCTTTACTTTCTTGGACAGTATTGAGGAAGGGAATGTGTTCAGAGTGGGAAGCCTATATTTCTGTTTGATGTTGGAAAACTTTCAAATCTGACGAATGTATTTGTTGTCCATCTATCAGAAAATGTGTTGATAGGTGTTTGAGAAGTTATTTTTTACTTTAGATAAAAAAATATTTCTTGTACCTCCTATATTCATTAGGTTCCGATTGTAGAAGAAATTAAACTACTGTGCAGGAAAGTCATCTCTTCTTTTGACCATCTCAACGTGCTAAATTTACTTTGGGAAATATTGGTGTGAGGCGTTATGAAACAGATTAACGATCTACGTTTAAAGTAGGCCCCACACTCCCAAATGCCCACTGCGCATGTGTGTACTCATGATACTGTGTGGTGAGACAACCCTCCTCTGGGACTGGGGAAGTAACTATGCAAATCAGGTGAAACCGTCATCATGAACCCTTTTCTCAAAGAGCAGGTCCCTCGTTTGCGCATGTTTAAACTAAGACTATACTTTCAGGGATCATTTCTATAGTTCTTGACTTGAGGAATGTGTTTCTAAAGTGTTTGGTCTCGCTACCCACGATGATGAGTTGTGATGTTCCCTTCTGGGCGTGAAACGGGCTTTGAGTAATGACTTGAGTCATATGCTCATTGTCATTGATGACCGTTCTTTACTTTCTTGGACAGTATTGAGGAAGGGAATGTGTTCAGAGTGGGTAGCCTATATTCCTTTTTGATGTTGGAAAAATTTCAAATCTGACGAATGTATTTGTTGTCCCTCTATCACAAGATGTGTTGATAGGTGTTTGAGAAGTTATTTTCTACTTTAGATAAAAAAATATTTCTTGTACCTCCTATATTCATTAGGTTCCGATTGTAGAAGAAATTAAACTACTGTGCAGGAAAGTCATCTCTTCTTTTGACCATCTCAACGTGCTAAATTTACTTTGGGAAATATTGGTGTGAGGCGTTATGAAACAGATTAACGATCTACGTTTAAAGTAGGCCCCACACTCCCAAATGCCCACTCTGCGCATGTGTGTTGAGACGATACTGTGTGGTGAGACAACCCCCCTCTGGGACTGGGGAAGTAACTATGCAAATCAGGTGAAACCGTCATCATGAACCCTTTTCTCAAAGAGCAGGTTCCTCGTTTGCGCATGTTCAAACTAAGACTATACTTTCAGGGATCCTTTCTATAGTTCTTGACTTGAGGAATGTGTTTCTAAAGTGTTTGGTCTCGCTACCCACGATGATGAGTTGTGATGTTCCCTTCTGGGCGTGAAACGGGCTTTGAGTAATGACTTGAGTCATATGCTCATTGTCATTGATGACCGTTCTTTACTTTCTTGGACAGTATTGAGGAAGGGAATGTGTTCAGAGTGGGTAGCCTATATTCCTTTTTGATGTTGGAAAAATTTCAAATCTGACGAATGTATTTGTTGTCCCTCTATCACAAAATGTGTTGATAGGTGTTTGAGAAGTTATTTTCTACTTTAGATAAAAAAATATTTCTTGTACCTCCTATATTCATTAGGTTCCGATTGTAGAAGAAATTAAACTACTGTGCAGGAAAGTCATCTCTTCTTTTGACCATCTCAACGTGCTAAATTTACTTTGGGAAATATTGGTTTGAGGCGTTATGAAACAGATTAACGATCTACGTTTAAAGTAGGCCCCACACTCCCAAATGCCCACTCTGCGCATGTGTGTACTCATGATACTGTGTGGTGAGACAACCCTCCTCTGGGACTGGGGAAGTAACTATGCAAATCAGGTGAAACCGTCATCATGAACCCTTTTCTCAAAGAGCAGGTCCCTCGTTTGCGCATGTTTAAACTAAGACTATACTTTCAGGGATCATTTCTATAGTTCTTGACTTGAGGAATGTGTTTCTAAAGTGTTTGGTCTCGCTACCCACGATGATGAGTTGTGATGTTCCCTTCTGGGCGTGAAACGGGCTTTGAGTAATGACTTGAGTCATATGCTCATTGTCATTGATGACCGTTCTTTACTTTCTTGGACAGTATTGAGGAAGGGAATGTGTTCAGAGTGGGTAGCCTATATTCCTTTTTGATGTTGGAAAAATTTCAAATCTGACGAATGTATTTGTTGTCCCTCTATCACAAAATGTGTTGATAGGTGTTAGAGAAGTTATTTTCTACTTTAGATAAAAAAATATTTCTTGTACCTCCTATATTCATTAGGTTCCGATTGTAGAAGAAATTAAACTACTGTGCAGGAAAGTCATCTCTTCTTTTGACCATCTCAACGTGCTAAATTTACTTTGGGAAATATTGGTGTGAGGCGTTATGAAACAGATTAACGATCTACGTTTAAAGTAGGCCCCACACTCCCAAATGCCCACTCTGCGCATGTGTGTACTCATGATACTGTGTGGTGAGACAACCCCCCTCTGGGACTGGGGAAGTAACTATGCAAATCAGGTGAAACCGTCATCATGAACCCTTTTCTCAAAGAGCAGGTCCCTCGTTTGCGCATGTTCAAACTAAGACTATACTTTCAGGGATCATTTCTATAGTTCTTGACTTGAGGACTGTGTTTCTAAAGTGTTTGGTCTCGCTACCCACGATGATGAGTTGTGATGTTCCCTTCTGGGCGTGAAACGGGCTTTGAGTAATGACTTGAGTCATATGCTCATTGTCATTGATGACCGTTCTTTACTTTCTTGGACAGTATTGAGGAAGGGAATGTGTTCAGAGTGGGTAGCCTATATTCCTGTTTGATGTTGGAAAACTTTCAAATCTGACGAATGTATTTGTTGTCCCTCTATCACAAAATGTGTTGATAGGTGTTTGAGAAGTTATTTTCTACTTTAGATAAAAAAATATTTCTTGTACCTCCTATATTCATTAGGTTCCGATTGTAGAAGAAATTAAACTACTGTGCAGGAAAGTCATCTCTTCTTTTGACCATCTCAACGTGCTAAATTTACTTTGGGAAATATTGGTGTGAGGCGTTATGAAACAGATTAACGATCTACGTTTAAAGTAGGCCCCACACTCCCAAATGCCCACTCTGCGCATGTGTGTACTCATGATACTGTGTGGTGCGACAACCCCCCTCTGGGACTGGGGAAGTAACTATGCAAATCAGGTGAAACCGTCATCATGAACCCTTTTCTCAAAGAGCAGGTCCCTCGTTTGCGCATGTTCAAACTAAGACTATACTTTCAGGGATCCTTTCTATAGTTCTTGACTTGAGGAATGTGTTTCTAAAGTGTTTGGTCTCGCTACCCACGATGATGAGTTGTGATGTTCCCTTCTGGGCGTGAAACGGGCTTTGAGTAATGACTTGAGTCATATGCTCATTGTCATTGATGACCGTTCTTTACTTTCTTGGACAGTATTGAGGAAGGGAATGTGTTCAGAGTGGGTAGCCTATATTCCTTTTTGATGTTGGAAAAATTTCAAATCTGACGAATGTATTTGTTGTCCCTCTATCACAAAATGTGTTGATAGGTGTTTGAGAAGTTATTTTCTACTTTAGATAAAAAAATATTTCTTGTACCTCCTATATTCATTAGGTTCCGATTGTAGAAGAAATTAAACTACTGTGCAGGAAAGTCATCTCTTCTTTTGACCATCTCAACGTGCTAAATTTACTTTGGGAAATATTGGTGTGAGGCGTTATGAAACAGATTAACGATATACGTTTAAAGTAGGCCCCACACTCCCAAATGCCCACTCTGCGCATGTGTGTTGAGACGATACTGTGTGGTGAGACAACCCCACTCTGGGACTGGGGAAGTAACTATGCAAATCAGGTGAAACCGTCATCATGAACCCTTTTCTCAAAGAGCAGGTCCCTCGTTTGCGCATGTTCAAACTAAGACTATACTTTCAGGGATCATTTCTATAGTTCTTGACTTGAGGAATGTGTTTCTAAAGTGTTTGGTCTCGCTACCCACGATGATGAGTTGTGATGTTCCCTTCTGGGCGTGAAACGGGCTTTGAGTAATGACTTGAGTCATATGCTCATTGTCATTGATGACCGTTCTTTACTTTCTTGGACAGTATTGAGGAAGGGAATGTGTTCAGAGTGGGAAGCCTATATTTCTGTTTGATGTTGGAAAACTTTCAAATCTGACGAATGTATTTGTTGTCTATCTATCACAAAATGGGTTGATAGGTGTTTGAGAAGTTATTTTTTACTTTAGATAAAAAAAATATTTCTTGTACCTCCTATATTCATTAGGTTCCGATTGTAGAAGAAATTAAACTACTGTGCAGGAAAGTCATCTCTTCTTTTGACCATCTCAACGTGCTAAATTTACTTTGGGAAATATTGGTGTGAGGCGTTATGAAACAGATTAACGATCTACGTTTAAAGTAGGCCCCACACTCCCAAATGCCCACTCTGCGCATGTGTGTACTCATGATACTGTGTGGTGAGACAACCCCCCTCTGGGACTGGGGAAGTAACTATGCAAATCAGGTGAAACCGTCATCATGAACCCTTTTCTCAAAGAGCAGGTCCCTCGTTTGCGCATGTTCAAACTAAGACTATACTTTCAGGGATCATTTCTATAGTTCTTGACTTGAGGACTGTGTTTCTAAAGTGTTTGGTCTCGCTACCCACGATGATGAGTTGTGATGTTCCCTTCTGGGCGTGAAACGGGCTTTGAGTAATGACTTGAGTCATATGCTCATTGTCATTGATGACCGTTCTTTACTTTCTTGGACAGTATTGAGGAAGGGAATGTGTTCAGAGTGGGTAGCCTATATTCCTGTTTGATGTTGGAAAACTTTCAAATCTGACGAATGTATTTGTTGTCCCTCTATCACAAAATGTGTTGATAGGTGTTTGAGAAGTTATTTTCTACTTTAGATAAAAAAATATTTCTTGTACCTCCTATATTCATTAGGTTCCGATTGTAGAAGAAATTAAACTACTGTGCAGGAAAGTCATCTCTTCTTTTGACCATCTCAACGTGCTAAATTTACTTTGGGAAATATTGGTGTGAGGCGTTATGAAACAGATTAACGATCTACGTTTAAAGTAGGCCCCACACTCCCAAATGCCCACTCTGCGCATGTGTGTACTCATGATACTGTGTGGTGCGACAACCCCCCTCTGGGACTGGGGAAGTAACTATGCAAATCAGGTGAAACCGTCATCATGAACCCTTTTCTCAAAGAGCAGGTCCCTCGTTTGCGCATGTTCAAACTAAGACTATACTTTCAGTGATCCTTTCTATAGTTCTTGACTTGAGGAATGTGTTTCTAAAGTGTTTGGTCTCGCTACCCACGATGATGAGTTGTGATGTTCCCTTCTGGGCGTGAAACGGGCTTTGAGTAATGACTTGAGTCATATGCTCATTGTCATTGATGACCGTTCTTTACTTTCTTGGACAGTATTGAGGAAGGGAATGTGTTCAGAGTGGGTAGCCTATATTCCTTTTTGATGTTGGAAAAATTTCAAATCTGACGAATGTATTTGTTGTCCCTCTATCACAAAATGTGTTGATAGGTGTTTGAGAAGTTATTTTCTACTTTAGATAAAAAAATATTTCTTGTACCTCCTATATTCATTAGGTTCCGATTGTAGAAGAAATTAAACTACTGTGCAGGAAAGTCATCTCTTCTTTTGACTATCTCAACGTGCTAAATTTACTTTGGGAAATATTGGTGTGAGGCGTTATGAAACAGATTAACGATATACGTTTAAAGTAGGCCCCACACTCCCAAATGCCCACTCTGCGCATGTGTGTTGAGACGATACTGTGTGGTGAGACAACCCCACTCTGGGACTGGGGAAGTAACTATGCAAATCAGGTGAAACCGTCATCATGAACCCTTTTCTCAAAGAGCAGGTCCCTCGTTTGCGCATGTTTAAACTAAGACTATACTTTCAGGGATCATTTCTATAGTTCTTGACTTGAGGAATGTGTTTCTAAAGTGTTTGGTCTCGCTACCCACGATGATGAGTTGTGATGTTCCCTTCTGGGTGTGAAACGGGCTTTGAGTAATGACTTGAGTCATATGCTCATTGTCATTGATGACCGTTCTTTACTTTCTTGGACAGTATTGAGGAAGGGAATGTGTTCAGAGTGGGTAGCCTATATTCCTTTTTGATGTTGGAAAAATTTCAAATCTGACGAATGTATTTGTTGTCCCTCTATCACAAAATGTGTTGATAGGTGTTTGAGAAGTTATTTTCTACTTTAGATAAAAAAATATTTCTTGTACCTCCTATATTCATTAGGTTCCGATTGTAGAAGAAATTAAACTACTGTGCAGGAAAGTCATCTCTTCTTTTGACCATCTCAACGTGCTAAATTTACTTTGGGAAATATTGGTGTGAGGCGTTATGAAACAGATTAACGATATACGTTTAAAGTAGGCCCCACACTCCCAAAAGCCCATGCTGCGCATGTGTGTTGAGACGATACTGTGTGGTGAGACAACCCCACTCTGGGACTGGGGAAGTAACTATGCAAATCAGGTGAAACGGTCATCATGAACCCTTTTCTCAAAGAGCAGGTCCCTCGTTTGCGCATGTTCAAACTAAGACTATACTTTCAGGGATCATTTCCATAGTTCTTGACTTGAGGAATGTGTTTCTAAAGTGTTTGGTCTCGCTACCCACGATGATGAGTTGTGATGTTCCCTTCTGGGCGTGAAACGGGCTTTGAGTAATGACTTGAGTCATATGCTCATTGTCATTGATGACCGTTCTTTACTTTCTTGGACAGTATTGAGGAAGGGAATGTGTTCAGAGTGGGAAGCCTATATTTCTGTTTGATGTTGGAAAACTTTCAAATCTGACGAATGTATTTGTTGTCCATCTATCACAAAATGGGTTGATAGGTGTTTGAGAAGTTATTTTTTACTTTAGATAAAAAAAATATTTCTTGTACCTCCTATATTCATTAGGTTCCGATTGTAGAAGAAATTAAACTACTGTGCAGGAAAGTCATCTCTTCTTTTGACCATCTCAACGTGCTAAATTTACTTTGGGAAATATTGGTGTGAGGCGTTATGAAACAGATTAACGATCTACGTTTAAAGTAGGCCCCACACTCCCAAATGCCCACTCTGCGCATGTGTGTACTCATGATACTGTGTGGTGAGACAACCCCCCTCTGGGACTGGGGAAGTAACTATGCAAATCAGGTGAAACCGTCATCATGAACCCTTTTCTCAAAGAGCAGGTCCCTCGTTTGCGCATGTTCAAACTAAGACTATACTTTCAGGGATCATTTCTATAGTTCTTGACTTGAGGACTGTGTTTCTAAAGTGTTTGGTCTCGCTACCCACGATGATGAGTTGTGATGTTCCCTTCTGGGCGTGAAACGGGCTTTGAGTAATGACTTGAGTCATATGCTCATTGTCATTGATGACCGTTCTTTACTTTCTTGGACAGTATTGAGGAAGGGAATGTGTTCAGAGTGGGTAGCCTATATTCCTGTTTGATGTTGGAAAACTTTCAAATCTGACGAATGTATTTGTTGTCCCTCTATCACAAAATGTGTTGATAGGTGTTTGAGAAGTTATTTTCTACTTTAGATAAAAAAATATTTCTTGTACCTCCTATATTCATTAGGTTCCGATTGTAGAAGAAATTAAACTACTGTGCAGGAAAGTCATCTCTTCTTTTGACCATCTCAACGTGCTAAATTTACTTTGGGAAATATTGGTGTGAGGCGTTATGAAACAGATTAACGATCTACGTTTAAAGTAGGCCCCACACTCCCAAATGCCCACTCTGCGCATGTGTGTACTCATGATACTGTGTGGTGCGACAAACCCCCTCTGGGACTGGGGAAGTAACTATGCAAATCAGGTGAAACCGTCATCATGAACCCTTTTCTCAAAGAGCAGGTCCCTCGTTTGCGCATGTTTAAACTAAGACTATACTTTCAGGGATCATTTCTATAGTTCTTGACTTGAGGAATGTGTTTCTAAAGTGTTTGGTCTCGCTACCCACGATGATGAGTTGTGATGTTCCCTTCTGGGCGTGAAACGGGCTTTGAGTAATGACTTGAGTCATATGCTCATTGTCATTGATGACCGTTCTTTACTTTCTTGGACAGTATTGAGGAAGGGAATGTGTTCAGAGTGGGTAGCCTATATTCCTTTTTGATGTTGGAAAAATTTCAAATCTGACGAATGTATTTGTTGTCCCTCTATCACAAAATGTGTTGATAGGTGTTTGAGAAGTTATTTTCTACTTTAGATAAAAAAATATTTCTTGTACCTCCTATATTCATTAGGTTCCGATTGTAGAAGAAATTAAACTACTGTGCAGGAAAGTCATCTCTTCTTTTGACCATCTCAACGTGCTAAATTTACTTTGGGAAATATTGGTGTGAGGCGTTATGAAACAGATTAACGATATACGTTTAAAGTAGGCCCCACACTCCCAAATGCCCACTCTGTGCATGTGTGTTGAGACGATACTGTGTGGTGAGACAACCCCACTCTGGGACTGGGGAAGTAACTATGCAAATCAGGTGAAACCGTCATCATGAACCCTTTTCTCAAAGAGCAGGTCCCTCGTTTGCGCATGTTTAAACTAAGACTATACTTTCAGGGATCATTTCTATAGTTCTTGACTTGAGGAATGTGTTTCTAAAGTGTTTGGTCTCGCTACCCACGATGATGAGTTGTGATGTTCCCTTCTGGGCGTGAAACGGGCTTTGAGTAATGACTTGAGTCATATGCTCATTGTCATTGATGACCGTTCTTTACTTTCTTGGACAGTATTGAGGAAGGGAATGTGTTCAGAGTGGGAAGCCTATATTTCTGTTTGATGTTGGAAAACTTTCAAATCTGACGAATGTATTTGTTGTCCATCTATCACAAAATGGGTTGATAGGTGTTTGAGAAGTTATTTTTTACTTTAGATAAAAAAAATATTTCTTGTACCTCCTATATTCATTAGGTTCCGATTGTAGAAGAAATTAAACTACTGTGCAGGAAAGTCATCTCTTCTTTTGACCATCTCAACGTGCTAAATTTACTTTGGGAAATATTGGTGTGAGGCGTTATGAAACAGATTAACGATCTACGTTTAAAGTAGGCCCCACACTCCCAAATGCCCACTCTGCGCATGTGTGTTGAGACGATACTGTGTGGTGAGACAACCCCCCTCTGGGACTGGGGAAGTAACTATGCAAATCAGGTGAAACCGTCATCATGAACCCTTTTCTCAAAGAGCAGGTCCCTCGTTTGCGCATGTTCAAACTAAGACTATACTTTCAGGGATCATTTCTATAGTTCTTGACATGAGGAATGTGTTTCTAAAGTGTTTGGTCTCGCTACCCACGATGATGAGTTGTGATGTTCCCTTCTGGGTGTGAAACGGGCTTTGAGTAGTGACTTGAGTCATATGCGCATTGTCATTGATGACCGTTCTTTACTTTCTTGGACAGTATTGAGGAAGGGAATGTGTTCAGAGTGGGAAGCCTATATTTCTGTTTGATGTTGGAAAACTTTCAAATCTGATGAATGTATTTGTTGTCCATCTATCAGAGAATGTGTTGATGGGTGTTTGAGAAGTTATTTTTTACTTTAGATAAAAAAATATTTCTTGTACCTCCTATATTCATTAGGTTCCGATTGTAGAAGAAATTAAACTACTGTGCAGGAAAGTCATCTCTTCTTTTGACCATCTCAACGTGCTAAATTTACTTTGGGAAATATTGGTGTGAGGCGTTATGAAACAGATTAACGATCTACGTTTAAAGTAGGCCCCACACTCCCAAATGCCCACTCTGCGCATGTGTGTACTCATGATACTGTGTGGTGAGACAACCCCCCTCTGGGACTGGGGAAGTAACTATGCAAATCAGGTGAAACCGTCATCATGAACCCTTTTCTCAAAGAGCAGGTCCCTCGTTTGCGCATGTTCAAACTAAGACTATACTTTCAGGGATCATTTCTATAGTTCTTGACTTGAGGAATGTGTTTCTAAAGTGTTTGGTCTCGCTACCCACGATGATGAGTTGTGATGTTCCCTTCTGGGCGTGAAACGGGCTTTGAGTAATGACTTGAGTCATATGCTCATTGTCATTGATGACCGTTCTTTACTTTCTTGGACAGTATTGAGGAAGGGAATGTGTTCAGAGTGGAAAGCCTATATTTCTGTTTGATGTTGGAAAACTTTCAAATCTGACGAATGTATTTGTTGTCCATCTATCAGAAAATGTGTTGATAGGTGTTTGAGAAGTTATTTTTTGCTTTAGATAAAAAAATATTTCTTGTACCTCCTATATTCATTAGGTTCCGATTGTAGAAGAAATTAAACTACTGTGCAGGAAAGTCATCTCTTCTTTTGACCATCTCAACGTGCTAAATTTACTTTGGGAAATATTGGTGTGAGGCGTTATGAAACAGATTAACGATCTACGTTTAAAGTAGGCCCCACACTCCCAAATGCCCACTCTGCGCATATGTGTACTCATGATACTGTGTGGTGAGACAACCCCCCTCTGGGACTGGGGAAGTAACTATGCAAATCAGGTGAAACCGTCATCATGAACCCTTTTCTCAAAGAGCAGGTCCCTCGTTTGCGCATGTTCAAACTAAGACTATACTTTCAGGGATCATTTCTATAGTTCTTGACTTGAGGAATGTGTTTCTAAAGTGTTTGGTCTCGCTACCCACGATGATGAGTTGTGATGTTCCCTTCTGGGTGTGAAACGGGCTTTGAGTAATGACTTGAGTCATATGCTCATTGTCATTGATGACCGTTCTTTACTTTCTTGGACAGTATTGAGGAAGGGAATGTGTTCAGAGTGGGTAGCCTATATTCCTGTTTGATGTTGGAAAACTTTCAAATCTGACGAATGTATTTGTTGTCCCTCTATCACAAAATGTGTTGATAGGTGTTTGAGAAGTTATTTTCTACTTAAGATAAAAAAATATTTCTTGTACCTCCTATATTCATTAGGTTCCGATTGTAGAAGAAATTAAACTACTGTGCAGGAAAGTCATCTCTTCTTTTGACCATCTCAACGTGCTAAATTTACTTTGGGAAATATTGGTGTGAGGCGTTATGAAACAGATTAACGATCTACGTTTAAAGTAGGCCCCACACTCCCAAATGCCCACTCTGCGCATGTGTGTACTCATGATACTGTGTGGTGAGACAACCCCCCTCTGGGACTGGGGAAGTAACTATGCAAATCAGGTGAAACCGTCATCATGAACCCTTTTCTCAAAGAGCAGGTCCCTCGTTTGCGCATGTTCAAACTAAGACTATACTTTCAGGGATCATTTCTATAGTTCTTGACTTGAGGAATGTGTTTCTAAAGTGTTTGGTCTCGCTACCCACGATGATGAGTTGTGATGTTCCCTTCTGGGTGTGAAACGGGCTTTGAGTAGTGACTTGAGTCATATGCTCATTGTCATTGATGACCGTTCTTTACTTTCTTGGACAGTATTGAGGAAAGGAATGTGTTCAGAGTGGGAACCCTATATTTCTGTTTGATGTTGGAAAACTTTCAAATCTGACGAATGTGTTTGTTGTCCATCTATCAGAAAATGTGTTGATAGGTGTTTGAGAAGTTATTTTTTACTTTAGATAAAAAAATATTTCTTGTACCTCCTATATTCATTAGGTTCCGATTGTAGAAGAAATTAAACTACTGTGCAGGAAAGTCATCTCTTCTTTTGACCATCTCAACGTGCTAAATTTACTTTGGGAAATATTGGTGTGAGGCGTTATGAAACAGATTAACGATCTACGTTTAAAGTAGGCCCCACACTCCCAAATGCCCACTCTGCGCATGTGTGTACTCATGATACTGTGTGGTGAGACAACCCCCCTCTGGGACTGGGGAAGTAACTATGCAAATCAGGTGAAACCGTCATCATGAACCCTTTTCTCAAAGAGCAGGTCCCTCGTTTGCGCATGTTCAAACTAAGACTATACTTTCAGGGATCATTTCTATAGTTCTTGAATTGAGGAATGTGTTTCTAAAGTGTTTGGTCTCGCTACCCACAATGATGAGTTGTGATGTTCCTTTCTGGGCGTGAAACGGGCTTTGAGTAATGACTTGAGTCATATGCTCATTGTCATTGATGACCGTTCTTTACTTTCTTGGACAGTATTGAGGAAGGGAATGTGTTCAGAGTGGGAAGCCTATATTTCTGTTTGATGTTGGAAAACTTTCAAATCTGACGAATGTATTTGTTGTCCATCTATCAGAAAATGTGTTGATAGGTGTTTGAGAAGTTATTTTTTACTTTAGATAAAAAAATATTTCTTGTACCTCCTATATTCATTAGGTTCCGATTGTAGAAGAAATTAAACTACTGTGCAGGAAAGTCATCTCTTCTTTTGACCATCTCAACGTGCTAAATTTACTTTGGGAAATATTGGTGTGAGGCGTTATGAAACAGATTAACGATCTACGTTTAAAGTAGGCCCCACACTCCCAAATGCCCACTCTGCGCATGTGTGTACTCATGATAGGTGAGACAACCCCCCTCTGGGACTGGGGAAGTAACTATGCAAATCAGGTGAAACCGTCATCATGAACCCTTTTCTCAAAGAGCAGGTCCCTCGTTTGCGCATGTTCAAACTAAGACTATACTTTCAGGGATCATTTCTATAGTTCTTGACTTGAGGAATGTGTTTCTAAAGTGTTTGGTCTCGCTACCCACAATGATGAGTTGTGATGTTCCTTTCTGGGCGTGAAACGGGCTTTGAGTAATGACTTGAGTCATATGCTCATTGTCATTGATGACCGTTCTTTACTTTCTTGGACAGTATTGAGGAAGGGAATGTGTTCAGAGTGGGAAGCCTACATTTCTGTTTGATGTTGGAAAACTTTCAAATCTGACGAATGTATTTGTTGTCCATCTATCAGATAATGTGTTGATAGGTGTTTGAGAAGTTATTTTTTACTTTAGATAAAAAAATATTTCTTGTACCTCCTATATTCATTAGGTTCCGATTGTAGAAGAAATTAAACTACTGTGCAGGAAAGTCATCTCTTCTTTTGACCATCTCAACGTGCTAAATTTACTTTGGGAAATATTGGTGTGAGGCGTTATGAAACAGATTAACGATCTACGTTTAAAGTAGGCCCCACACTCCCAAATGCCCACTCTGCGCATGTGTGTACTCATGATACTGTGTGGTGAGACAACCCCCCTCTGGGACTGGGGAAGTAACTATGCAAATCAGGTGAAACCGTCATCATGAACCCTTTTCTCAAAGAGCAGGTCCCTCGTTTGCGCATGTTCAAACTAAGACTATACTTTCAGGGATCATTTCTATAGTTCTTGACTTGAGGAATGTGTTTCTAAAGTGTTTGGTCTCGCTACCCACAATGATGAGTTGTGATGTTCCTTTCTGGGCGTGAAACGGGCTTTGAGTAATGACTTGAGTCATATGCTCATTGTCATTGATGACCGTTCTTTACTTTCTTGGACAGTATTGAGGAAGGGAATGTGTTCAGAGTGGGAAGCCTATATTTCTGTTTGATGTTGGAAAACTTTCAAATCTGACGAATGTATTTGTTGTCCATCTATCAGATACTGTGTTGATAGGTGTTTGAGAAGTTATTTTTTACTTTAGATAAAAAAATATTTCTTGTACCTCCTATATTCATTAGGTTCCGATTGTAGAAGAAATTAAACTACTGTGCAGGAAAGTCATCTCTTCTTTTGACCATCTCAACGTGCTAAATTTACTTTGGGAAATATTGGTGTGAGGCGTTATGAAACAGATTAACGATCTACGTTTAAAGTAGGCCCCACACTCCCAAATGCCCACTCTGCGCATGTGTGTACTCATGATACTGTGTGGTGAGACAACCCCCCTCTGGGACTGGGGAAGTAACTATGCAAATCAGGTGAAACCGTCATCATGAACCCTTTTCTCAAAGAGCAGGTCCCTCGTTTGCGCAGGTTCAAACTAAGACTATACTTTCAGGGATCATTTCTATAGTTCTTGACTTGAGGAATGTGTTTCTAAAGTGTTTGGTCTCGCTACCCACAATGATGAGTTGTGATGTTCCTTTCTGGGCGTGAAACGGGCTTTGAGTAATGACTTGAGTCATATGCTCATTGTCATTGATGACCGTTCTTTACTTTCTTGGACAGTATTGAGGAAGGGAATGTGTTCAGAGTGGGAAGCCTATATTTCTGTTTGATGTTGGAAAACTTTCAAATCTGACGAATGTATTTGTTGTCCATCTATCAGAAAATGTGTTGGTAGGTGTTTGAGAAGTTATTTTTTACTTTAGATAAAAAAATATTTCTTGTACCTCCTATATTCATTATGTTCCGATTGTAGAAGAAATTAAACTACTGTGCAGGAAAGTCATCTCTTCTTTTGACCATCTCAACGTGCTAAATTTACTTTGGGAAATATTGGTGTGAGGCGTTATGAAACAGATTAACGATCTACGTTTAAAGTAGGCCCCACACTCCCAAATGCCCACTCTGCGCATGTGTGTACTCATGATACTGTGTGGTGAGACAACCCTCCTCTGGGACTGGGGAAGTAACTATGCAAATCAGGTGAAACCGTCATCATGAACCCTTTTCTCAAAGAGCAGGTCCCTCGTTTGCGCATGTTCAAACTAAGACTATACTTTCAGGGATCATTTCTATAGTTCTTGACTTGAGGAATGTGTTTCTAAAGTGTTTGGTCTCGCTACCCACAATGATGAGTTGTGATGTTCCTTTCTGGGCGTGAAACGGGCTTTGAGTAATGACTTGAGTCATATGCTCATTGTCATTGATGACCGTTCTTTACTTTCTTGGACAGTATTGAGGAAGGGAATGTGTTCAGAGTGGGAAGCCTATATTTCTGTTTGATGTTGGAAAACTTTCAAATCTGACGAATGTATTTGTTGTCCATCTATCAGATAATGTGTTGATAGGTGTTTGAGAAGTTATTTTTTACTTTAGATAAAAAAATATTTCTTGTACCTCCTATATTCATTAGGTTCCGATTGTAGAAGAAATTAAACTACTGTGCAGGAAAGTCATCTCTTCTTTTGACCATCTCAACGTGCTAAATTTACTTTGGGAAATATTGGTGTGAGGCGTTATGAAACAGATTAACGATCTACGTTTAAAGTAGGCCCCACACTCCCAAATGCCCACTCTGCGCATGTGTGTACTCATGATACTGTGTGGTGAGACAACCCCCCTCTGGGACTGGGGAAGTAACTATGCAAATCAGGTGAAACCGTCATCATGAACCCTTTTCTCAAAGAGCAGGTCCCTCGTTTGCGCATGTTCAAACTAAGACTATACTTTCAGGGATCATTTCTATAGTTCTTGACTTGAGGAATGTGTTTCTAAAGTGTTTGGTCTCGCTACCCACAATGATGAGTTGTGATGTTCCTTTCTGGGCGTGAAACGGGCTTTGAGTAATGACTTGAGTCATATGCTCATTGTCATTGATGACCGTTCTTTACTTTCTTGGACAGTATTGAGGAAGGGAATGTGTTCAGAGTGGGAAGCCTATATTTCTGTTTGATGTTGGAAAACTTTCAAATCTGACGAATGTATTTGTTGTCCATCTATCAGATACTGTGTTGATAGGTGTTTGAGAAGTTATTTTTTACTTTAGATAAAAAAATATTTCTTGTACCTCCTATATTCATTAGGTTCCGATTGTAGAAGAAATTAAACTACTGTGCAGGAAAGTCATCTCTTCTTTTGACCATCTCAACGTGCTAAATTTACTTTGGGAAATATTGGTGTGAGGCGTTATGAAACAGATTAACGATCTACGTTTAAAGTAGGCCCCACACTCCCAAATGCCCACTCTGCGCATGTGTGTACTCATGATACTGTGTGGTGAGACAACCCCCCTCTGGGACTGGGGAAGTAACTATGCAAATCAGGTGAAACCGTCATCATGAACCCTTTTCTCAAAGAGCAGGTCCCTCGTTTGCGCAGGTTCAAACTAAGACTATACTTTCAGGGATCATTTCTATAGTTCTTGACTTGAGGAATGTGTTTCTAAAGTGTTTGGTCTCGCTACCCACAATGATGAGTTGTGATGTTCCTTTCTGGGCGTGAAACGGGCTTTGAGTAATGACTTGAGTCATATGCTCATTGTCATTGATGACCGTTCTTTACTTTCTTGGACAGTATTGAGGAAGGGAATGTGTTCAGAGTGGGAAGCCTATATTTCTGTTTGATGTTGGAAAACTTTCAAATCTGACGAATGTATTTGTTGTCCATCTATCAGAAAATGTGTTGGTAGGTGTTTGAGAAGTTATTTTTTACTTTAGATAAAAAAATATTTATTGTACCTCCTATATTCATTAGGTTCCGATTGTAGAAGAAATTAACCTACTGTGCAGGAAAGTCATCTCTTCTTTTGACCATCTCAACGTGCTAAATTAACTTTGGGAAATATTGGTGTGAGGCGTTATGAAACAGATTAACGATCTACGTTTAAAGTAGGCCCCACACTCCCAAATGCCCACTCTGCGCATGTGTGTACTCATGATACTGTGTGGTGAGACAACCCCCCTCTGGGACTGGGCAAATAACTATGCAAATCAGGTGAAACCGTCATCATGAACCCTTTTCTCAAAGAGCAGGTCCCTCGTTTGCGCATGTTCAAACTAAGACTATACTTTCAGGGATCATTTCTATAGTTCTTGACTTGAGGAATGTGTTTCTAAAGTGTTTGGTCTCGCTACCCACAATGATGAGTTGTGATGTTCCTTTCTGGGCGTGAAACGGGCTTTGAGTAATGACTTGAGTCATATGCTCATTGTCATTGATGACTGTTCTTTACTTTCTTGGACAGTATTGAGGAAGGGAATGTGTTCAGAGTGGGAAGCCTATATTTCTGTTTGATGTTGGAAAACTTTCAAATCTGACGAATGTATTTGTTGTCCATCTATCAGATAATGTGTTGATAGGTGTTTGAGAAGTTATTTTTTACTTTAGATAAAAAAATATTTCTTGTACCTCCTATATTCATTAGGTTCCGATTGTAGAAGAAATTAAACTACTGTGCAGGAAAGTCATCTCTTCTTTTGACCATCTCAACGTGCTAAATTTACTTTGGGAAATATTGGTGTGAGGCGTTATGAAACAGATTAACGATCTACGTTTAAAGTAGGCCCCACACTCCCAAATGCCCACTCTGCGCATGTGTGTACTCATGATACTGTGTGGTGAGACAACCCCCCTCTGGGACTGGGGAAGTAACTATGCAAATCAGGTGAAACCGTCATCATGAACCCTTTTCTCAAAGAGCAGGTCCCTCGTTTGCGCATGTTCAAACTAAGACTATACTTTCAGGGATCATTTCTATAGTTCTTGACTTGAGGAATGTGTTTCTAAAGTGTTTGGTCTCGCTACCCACAATGATGAGTTGTGATGTTCCTTTCTGGGCGTGAAACGGGCTTTGAGTAATGACTTGAGTCATATGCTCATTGTCATTGATGACCGTTCTTTACTTTCTTGGACAGTATTGAGGAAGGGAATGTGTTCAGAGTGGGAAGCCTATATTTCTGTTTGATGTTGGAAAACTTTCAAATCTGACGAATGTATTTGTTGTCCACCTATCAGATAATGTGTTGATAGGTGTTTGAGAAGTTATTTTTTACTTTAGATAAAAAAATATTTCTTGTACCTCCTATATTCATTAGGTTCCGATTGTAGAAGAAATTAAACTACTGTGCAGGAAGGTCATCTCTTCTTTTGACCATCTCAACGTGCTAAATTTACTTTGGGAAATATTGGTGTGAGGCGTTATGAAACAGATTAACGATCTACGTTTAAAGTAGGCCCCACACTCCCAAATGCCCACTCTGCGCATGTGTGTACTCATGATACTGTGTGGTGAGACAACCCCCCTCTGGGACTGGGGAAGTAACTATGCAAATCAGGTGAAACCGTCATCATGAACCCTTTTCTCAAAGAGCAGGTCCCTCGTTTGCGCATGTTCAAACTAAGACTATACTTTCAGGGATCATTTCTATAGTTCTTGACTTGAGGAATGTGTTTCTAAAGTGTTTGGTCTCGCTACCCACAATGATGAGTTGTGATGTTCCTTTCTGGGCGTGAAACGGGCTTTGAGTAATGACTTGAGTCATATGCTCATTGTCATTGATGACCGTTCTTTACTTTCTTGGACAGTATTGAGGAAGGGAATGTGTTCAGAGTGGGAAGCCTATATTTCTGTTTGATGTTGGAAAACTTTCAAATCTGACGAATGTATTTGTTGTCCACCTATCAGATAATGTGTTGATAGGTGTTTGAGAAGTTATTTTTTACTTTAGATAAAAAAATATTTCTTGTACCTCCTATATTCATTAGGTTCCGATTGTAGAAGAAATTAAACTACTGTGCAGGAAAGTCATCTCTTCTTTTGACCATCTCAACGTGCTAAATTTACTTTGGGAAATATTGGTGTGAGGCGTTATGAAACAGATTAACGATCTACGTTTAAAGTAGGCCCCACACTCCCAAATGCCCACTCTGCGCATGTGTGTACTCATGATACTGTGTGGTGAGACAACCCCCCTCTGGGACTGGGGAAGTAACTATGCAAATCAGGTGAAACCGTCATCATGAACCCTTTTCTCAAAGAGCAGGTCCCTCGTTTGCGCATGTTCAAACTAAGACTATACTTTCAGGGATCATTTCTATAGTTCTTGACTTGAGGAATGTGTTTCTAAAGTGTTTGGTCTCGCTACCCACAATGATGAGTTGTGATGTTCCTTTCTGGGCGTGAAACGGGCTTTGAGTAATGACTTGAGTCATATGCTCATTGTCATTGATGACCGTTCTTTACTTTCTTGGACAGTATTGAGGAAGGCAATGTGTTCAGAGTGGGAAGCCTATATTTCTGTTTGATGTTGGAAAACGTTCAAATCTGACGAATGTATTTGTTGTCCATCTATCAGAAAATGTGTTGATAGGTGTTTGAGAAGTTATTTTTTACTTTAGATAAAAAAATATTTCTTGTACCTCCTATATTCATTAGGTTCCGATTGTAGAAGAAATTAAACTACTGTGCAGGAAAGTCATCTCTTCTTTTGACCATCTCAACGTGCTAAATTTACTTTGGGAAATATTGGTGTGAGGCGTTATGAAACAGATTAACGATCTACGTTTAAAGTAGGCCCCACACTCCCAAATGCCCACTCTGCGCATGTGTGTACTCATGATACTGTGTGGTGAGACAACCCCCCTCTGGGACTGGGCAAATAACTATGCAAATCAGGTGAAACCGTCATCATGAACCCTTTTCTCAAAGAGCAGGTCCCTCGTTTGCGCATGTTCAAACTAAGACTATACTTTCAGGGATCATTTCTATAGTTCTTGACTTGAGGAATGTGTTTCTAAAGTGTTTGGTCTCGCTACCCACAATGATGAGTTGTGATGTTCCTTTCTGGGCGTGAAACAGGCTTTGAGTAATGACTTGAGTCATATGCTCATTGTCATTGATGACTGTTCTTTACTTTCTTGGACAGTATTGAGGAAGGGAATGTGTTCAGAGTGGGAAGCCTATATTTCTGTTTGATGTTGGAAAACTTTCAAATCTGATGAATGTATTTGTTGTCCATCTATCAGATAATGTGTTGATAGGTGTTTGAGAAGTTATTTTTTACTTTAGATAAAAAAATATTTCTTGTACCTCCTATATTCATTAGGTTCCGATTGTAGAAGAAATTAAACTACTGTGCAGGAAAGTCATCTCTTCTTTTGACCATCTCAACGTGCTAAATTTACTTTGGGAAATATTGGTGTGAGGCGTTATGAAACAGATTAACGATCTACGTTTAAAGTAGGCCCCACACTCCCAAATGCCCACTCTGCGCATGTGTGTACTCATGATACTGTGTGGTGAGACAACCCCCCTCTGGGACTGGGGAAGTAACTATGCAAATCAGGTGAAACCGTCATCATGAACCCTTTTCTCAAAGAGCAGGTCCCTCGTTTGCGCATGTTCAAACTAAGACTATACTTTCAGGGATCATTTCTATAGTTCTTGACTTGAGGAATGTGTTTCTAAAGTGTTTGGTCTCGCTACCCACAATGATGAGTTGTGATGTTCCTTTCTGGGCGTGAAACGGGCTTTGAGTAATGACTTGAGTCATATGCTCATTGTCATTGATGACCGTTCTTTACTTTCTTGGACAGTATTGAGGAAGGGAATGTGTTCAGAGTGGGAAGCCTATATTTCTGTTTGATGTTGGAAAACTTTCAAATCTGACGAATGTATTTGTTGTCCATCTATCAGAAAATGTGTTGGTAGGTGTTTGAGAAGTTATTTTTTACTTTAGATAAAAAAATATTTCTTGTTCCTCCTATATTCATTAGGTTCCGATTGTAGAAGAAATTAAACTACTGTGCAGGAAAGTCATCTCTTCTTTTGACCATCTCAACGTGCTAAATTTACTTTGGGAAATATTGGTGTGAGGCGTTATGAAACAGATTAACGATCTACGTTTAAAGTAGGCCCCACACTCCCAAATGCCCACTCTGCGCATGTGTGTACTCATGATACTGTGTGGTGAGACAACCCTCCTCTGGGACTGGGGAAGTAACTATGCAAATCAGGTGAAACCGTCATCATGAACCCTTTTCTCAAAGAGCAGGTCCCTCGTTTGCGCATGTTCAAACTAAGACTATACTTTCAGGGATCATTTCTATAGTTCTTGACTTGAGGAATGTGTTTCTAAAGTGTTTGGTCTCGCTACCCACATTGATGAGTTGTGATGTTCCTTTCTGGGCGTGAAACGGGCTTTGAGTAATGACTTGAGTCATATGCTCATTGTCATTGATGACCGTTCTTTACTTTCTTGGACAGTATTGAGGAAGGCAATGTGTTCAGAGTGGGAAGCCTATATTTCTGTTTGATGTTGGAAAACGTTCAAATCTGACGAATGTATTTGTTGTCCATCTATCAGAAAATGTGTTGATAGGTGTTTGAGAAGTTATTTTTTACTTTAGATAAAAAAATATTTCTTGTACCTCCTATATTCATTAGGTTCCGATTGTAGAAGAAATTAAACTACTGTGCAGGAAAGTCATCTCTTCTTTTGACCATCTCAACGTGCTAAATTTACTTTGGGAAATATTGGTGTGAGGCGTTATGAAACAGATTAACGATCTACGTTTAAAGTAGGCCCCACACTCCCAAATGCCCACTCTGCGCATGTGTGTACTCATGATACTGTGTGGTGAGACAACCCCCCTCTGGGACTGGGCAAATAACTATGCAAATCAGGTGAAACCGTCATCATGAACCCTTTTCTCAAAGAGCAGGTCCCTCGTTTGCGCATGTTCAAACTAAGACTATACTTTCAGGGATCATTTCTATAGTTCTTGACTTGAGGAATGTGTTTCTAAAGTGTTTGGTCTCGCTACCCACAATGATGAGTTGTGATGTTCCTTTCTGGGCGTGAAACGGGCTTTGAGTAATGACTTGAGTCATATGCTCATTGTCATTGATGACCGTTCTTTACTTTCTTGGACAGTATTGAGGAAGGGAATGTGTTCAGAGTGGGAAGCCTATATTTCTGTTTGATGTTGGAAAACTTTCAAATCTGACGAATGTATTTGTTGTCCATCTATCAGATAATGTGTTGATAGGTGTTTGAGAAGTTATTTTTTACTTTAGATAAAAAAATATTTCTTGTACCTCCTATATTCATTAGGTTCCGATTGTAGAAGAAATTAAACTACTGTGCAGGAAAGTCATCTCTTCTTTTGACCATCTCAACGTGCTAAATTTACTTTGGGAAATATTGGTGTGAGGCGTTATGAAACAGATTAACGATCTACGTTTAAAGTAGGCCCCACACTCCCAAATGCCCACTCTGCGCATGTGTGTACTCATGATACTGTGTGGTGAGACAACCCCCCTCTGGGACTGGGGAAGTAACTATGCAAATCAGGTGAAACCGTCATCATGAACCCTTTTCTCAAAGAGCAGGTCCCTCGTTTGCGCATGTTCAAACTAAGACTATACTTTCAGGGATCATTTCTATAGTTCTTGACTTGAGGAATGTGTTTCTAAAGTGTTTGGTCTCGCTACCCACAATGATGAGTTGTGATGTTCCTTTCTGGGCGTGAAACGGGCTTTGAGTAATGACTTGAGTCATATGCTCATTGTCATTGATGACCGTTCTTTACTTTCTTGGACAGTATTGAGGAAGGGAATGTGTTCAGAGTGGGAAGCCTATATTTCTGTTTGATGTTGGAAAACTTTCAAATCTGACGAATGTATTTGTTGTCCATCTATCAGAAAATGTGTTGGTAGGTGTTTGAGAAGTTATTTTTTACTTTAGATAAAAAAATATTTCTTGTACCTCCTATATTCATTAGGTTCCGATTGTAGAAGAAATTAAACTACTGTGCAGGAAAGTCATCTCTTCTTTTGACCATCTCAACGTGCTAAATTTACTTTGGGAAATATTGGTGTGAGGCGTTATGAAACAGATTAACGATCTACGTTTAAAGTAGGCCCCACACTCCCAAATGCCCACTCTGCGCATGTGTGTACTCATGATACTGTGTGGTGAGACAACCCTCCTCTGGGACTGGGGAAGTAACTATGCAAATCAGGTGAAACCGTCATCATGAACCCTTTTCTCAAAGAGCAGGTCCCTCGTTTGCGCATGTTCAAACTAAGACTATACTTTCAGGGATCATTTCTATAGTTCTTGACTTGAGGAATGTGTTTCTAAAGTGTTTGGTCTCGCTACCCACAATGATGAGTTGTGATGTTCCTTTCTGGGCGTGAAACGGGCTTTGAGTAATGACTTGAGTCATATGCTCATTGTCATTGATGACCGTTCTTTACTTTCTTGGACAGTATTGAGGAAGGGAATGTGTTCAGAGTGGGAAGCCTATATTTCTGTTTGATGTTGGAAAACGTTCAAATCTGACGAATGTATTTGTTGTCCATCTATCAGAAAATGTGTTGATAGGTGTTTGAGAAGTTATTTTTTACTTTAGATAAAAAAATATTTCTTGTACCTCCTATATTCATTAGGTTCCGATTGTAGAAGAAATTAAACTACTGTGCAGGAAAGTCATCTCTTCTTTTGACCATCTCAACGTGCTAAATTTACTTTGGGAAATATTGGTGTGAGGCGTTATGAAACAGATTAACGATCTACGTTTAACACTAGAATAGCTGAGGGTGGGTCAAGGTGACCCATGCAACTACATTAAAAAATAATTCTCTGCAACCGTTCAAGTTACAGCGCCCTGCTTTCATGACTTTTCCTAGATATGTGCGTTTTACGTGTCAGTGTTTTTGAAACTTCGAAATCCCACCAGGAAAAGGTAGTTTGGTCATTTTTTTAGTGTATTCTGGCTAAAAGCCGGTCAGCCATCTTTTTTTACCTGACCTGAAGGCTGCAATGCTACTTTCTCCCAGCAGATGTCGCCTAGGTTCATCAATATGTTTTTTTTTTATAGGAATCAAGGTTGAATGAATAATCCATCCTTACATATGGATATAAGAATGTGCACAGCAATAATATTTTTGTGGTAGACTATATGTGATTTCAACAATGAATGCAAAAGGTTAAACTCACACAATGGCTCATTTAGATAAAACTATGTTTAATCTCAAAACGTATGCTATCAGCTCAACACAGGTCAAATGTCTTCAAACGAATAGCACTCAATAGTCTGATGCAAATGTTGAATTTTGAAATGCTGTGAATGTCTTGAAAACACAGCCTTATGTTTATGGATGTGAATGCTTATGTAGGCTATTGAATGAATGCAAAATTACTAGGGGTGCAGGCTATTCAACCCTCTAGACCGTTTGCATTGGTTCAGGGAATAATATGTTACAATGTTGCACTTGGCACTTGGATCGTTTTTGTTCAACTGGCAATCTGGACAAAGCAAATATATAATATAACTGGGAGTATAATATAATTATAATTATATAGGAGCATTGGTGTGAGTAAAAAGAACTGTGCTTTATCCCTCTGGAGTCTGCGCCCGCGGTGGCGTCGTACGTTTTTATAGATTTTTCCGCCATATCAACACGCACAGAAATCATATACATAATTTTACACCGTTGTTTTGTGTATAAGACGTCTGTTTCGTGTCTTGAGATTTACAGCGTTTATGATTGGTTCCTGAAGGCCTACGCCGCCTTCTCTGAATCTCCATTGGTTGGCGCTTTCCCCATGGATTCAGCTGTCTATCAGTCTCAGACATAATAAACCAATGACCATCCACATTATACACCACTTTCTATCAAGAGAGCCCCCCATTGGATAAAACTGTGCCATGTGGTTTGCAAACAACTAGGGAGGATGTTTTGAATCCGGCTGGGCTAACGTTACCTGAATGAACTTAGGCTACCGGAGAAGATAAAATGAGCAAACAAACACAAAAACAGGAGATGTGTTGAGGTTTTAGAGGCTGTATTTGAGTCCAGCTCATCAGAAGAGGAGCTTGGGGGATTTAGAGACGTGACAACAATTTGGATCTCGTCGATGATGTAAGTTTGGCTAGCTTCGCTAACATTAGCCCATTCTTACCCGTAATGTTGACGTTACTGTAATGTTGCCGACTGCTTATGTTAGCTAGCACTGTTTATTTTAGCACTGTATGTTAGCTAGCTCTGTGTGTTTATGTTTTATGCTTAGCCACTGTTTATGCACACAAAATGATCAATCCTACTGTAAGTTACCTCATGAACTTATCAAGAATAAATATCCGCTCATTATATTTGTGCGTAAAGGGAGTAACTTAGGGTGGTTTCACACATAAGCTGTGTTCGGAATCGCTCCCTCGTTCAGCCCAAAATGGCTGACGCCCTATATAGTTCAATATAGTGAATAGGGAGCGATTCCGAACACAGTTTGTGCGCACCAAACGAGCTTTGGGCCCGAGAGCGCTCTGTATGGGCCTGTGTGAACACAACAATCGCAGACAAGTGTGCACTAAAACAGCCGCTCCGAGACCCTCCTGAAGAGGTGTTTTCGGAGCGGTCACAACCGATTTCTAGGAAGCTCCAGTTGTGTGAAACCGGGCGTTCTCGGACGGACGCAACATGTTTGACCTAAAAAAAGACCCGTAGTCAGATGCGCTGTGCATTGTGGGGCGCACTGTTTGTTTACTCTCCAGTGGAGTGCGAGCTAGCTATCGAGCTAGCGCAAAGGTGATGAGGGACTGAATAACTGAAATATTATAACTGAAATAACCGAAATAAGAGGACAATATACATGAATAAGCACTAGTGCTATTCATGTTACGTTGTAACATCTCCATGTTTACTTCATCTCCAACGTTAGCAGCATACCTAGGCTAGTGCTTAGGCTAGTGCTAAAATTACTCTGTCGCCATGAGTGTTATACATTCTGCTTTTTGTGGTAATTGTAACGTTGAGTTGGCAACTTTGAAACATTTCAGTTGTGACCGTTTCTTGAACTTTTGTGAGGCGTTGTGGAGGGCCTTTGTTCGTTGGCCACCATTAGGCTGCCTGACGCAAATTCATCTCGGCTAACGTTAGCTAGCTACAGTTTTGTCAATGTAATCGTCGTCTGATTGGCTATAAGCCAATCTTTAATCATTTTGAGAGAGAACAGAATAGCTAACTGTCCCAAATGCTCTGGCAACGTCTGTGAAAGTTCCCATGTTCATTTGGTCAATGAGTAGGCTGTGCTAGGTAGGCAGTTGGCACTACTAGCTAGCTAAGCTATTATTGCTAAAATTAGCCATCTTATTAGATTCTGCAAAACTTCAGATGTCTATCACAGGCTGGACAGTCATATCAATGTCTCTTCTGTGTGCAGTATTTCTGTCTCTTTCACTTGGTTAATTGTCCTGTCTCTCCCTCCAGCCCAGGTGGCCTATGGGCTCTGGCACATCCAAACTGGAAGGTGCCAGAAACTGGGAAAAACTTGAGGTGATGATGCAGGCGAAGGGCGAGAGGAGACATGAGGACCAGTACAGAGAACAGGTATGGAGACCAGAGTAGAACCAGGATGTTACTGTTATACTAGCACAGAACAGTGAAGATTAGCACAGACCAGCATATTCATGGGTTTCAAATGTAGTCCTAGACCTGCCATATTGGGGACCAACACAGGTGTTTCAATTTATCTTATGCAGTAGAACTAATTCATTAATTTGAAACACCTGTGTTGGTCCGGCAGGTCTAGGACTACATTTGAAACCCATGAATACGTGCAGACCAGGTACTCTATAGCCGGGCACTTGGTCTAGACTTTATCTTAATATTATTTTAAATATTATTTTAGACCACCTACTTTATCTTAATATTATTTTTTATCTTATTTTAGACCACCTACCTTGGGGCCCGAACATGGGACTCCACGCCACATCGTCCACAAACCACAGCATGCGACGCCAGTTCTTATGGTTGGTGTTTGTTTTTTCTGACCTGTTCACATTTTTTTAATTATATATACTTATCAAAGACCAATTCTTTCAGCCATTTACAAAGTCAAATTTATTTTGAATTCTGTGTTTTAGATCGGCCATGACGTCTTGACTACACACAACCCCCCAGGTTATTCTGCTTTTGTTGTACAGCCATCAGACTACTGTACACCTGAGTTGTGTGCACAGTTGTGTACAGTTACAGTACCAGTCAAAAGATTGGACACCTTTGCATTCAACTGGATGAGAAGGTGTCCAAACTATTGATTGTTACTGTACATGCCATCTGTCTAGAGTATTTATATAGCCTACCATATGTCTAGTGTCCATCTCCATAATGTCATATGCTGTTCATAGTGTACTATATGTATGCTGATATATGTTATGTACTGTATGTTCGTTATGCTGCTTTTGAACATTTTCTTTACTGTACCCGTCTCCTCTTACGAGTATTGCATTAATCTGTTATATTGATGTGCTACTTTAAATAAAATTAAAAAAAAGTTCACACATCTGTTCTCATTTATTGAATGCATTATTAGCAATATTACATGCATTAGCATAGCAACGTATAGAGTGCATTAGCATGCAGTGTGTGGGGAGGGTGGTGCAGTGTGAGCAGCAAGCCACCAACGCACTGACGGAGGACGTAGGGCCGCCGAGTTGGTCGTCAGCGGGCCGCTGGCTGCCCACTCATGATCTGCTAGCTGGGCAGAGTCCCCCTGGCGCACAGTGTAATGGGCCTGCAACTTTTAGAGGATTGGAATGATCTGGCCACAGGTATGGTTTCTTTCACTGGAGACACAGAGTGTGGATGTGTGCAGCACACGCATCGGCTCCACAAACTCCTCTGCCTTCCTGAAGTCCCCTGTGTCCATGCTGTTGACTCTGTCCTTCTCCACCTACTTCCTGAGCTGTGGGTCCAACTGACAGGAAAACACAAACAAATCACACACAAACAAAATTAGTCACCCAAAATCTATCAATTTACTAGCATTAATTTTCGTATAGCCTAACTGAGTGAATAACATATTGTATGTTGCTGTTATCTTTAATGACAAAATAATAAAAAGCATGATTCAAAAAACGATAAATTAGCATTACACTTTAATATCATTCATTTTTCAATCATGCATCTATAATCAAAAGAATGTACTGAGATGTGATCTCACTGAGCAATTGCTGCTTCTCCTTCAAGACCACTTTGGCCTTGTGGGGCGTCTTCATCCACACCACTGTGGCACGGACCCTGGCTGCCCAGTTGGACTTGTAGATCTTCTGAGCGGCCATGTAGAGAAGGGTTTGTACTTGAGGTTGAGAGCCGCTAAAGCCTCCCTATAGAAAATTGCTGTGGGAATGAAGCAGAACTAACATTTCTTGGTAGGGCTGTAGGCTAACCAAAAGCCATACCTTGTAGCCCTCCCCAACCCCCACGGGTTTACATTGACATGCAAATAGGCCTAGCTGAGGAAAACCATGATGGTCTCATTTCATTACAGGCTACCATTTGACAACAGCGCACGCTGAGGGAAACAGTTGTCTCATTTCACTAGTGCTAGCTAGCTAGTTGATGTGAAGCTAGATTCCCCCCCCCGCTTCAGTATGTAAGCCAAAGAGTTTAGAATAACTCATGTCATACAATAACAATAGTCATGTGGTTGAGCTCTATCACATATTTCACATTGTCAAACTTGACAGAACATTTGAACATTTTAAACATAAAGCAACAACAAACAAATTATAGCTTGCTTACCTGACTCACTCTGGAAATATGCTGTGGTAGTGAGGATCGCTCCAGTCACCACGTAACGTTAGCTTAGTATTGTTGTGGTTTCTGCAGGTCAGTCAGGTGGGCGGGTCACGGGTGCAACCATTTTTTTCTCTATTTAGGGCAAAGTTAATTGTAAACTGGTGAGTAAAACGTTTACATGAACTACGGAGAAATATCACCAACATTTACAATCAACATAAAAATAAAAAATAAAGATTAATTGCCTACACTTAGGGTGGCAACTGGGTTGGCAAGGCATTTTTCAGGGGTGGCAATAAGATGATGTTTACTTTAGTTTATGTGGCATCTGATCTGGCATTTTATTTGAACATGTATGTTTTTATAGGCCTATCATCGTATCACTTATCACACAATTTAATTGGTCTCGGTGTAGGTAGGGGAGAGCCGGTTCAAAATTCGCATTTTTTGGTTTGATTCCATCTACAACGAAAATAAGATAGAGATTCCAAATGTTATGACACAACTTGTCCTTCACTATTATCAACTGTAATGTTCGTGTCCTATCTCTGTTTTTTGGGCATGTAATTCTCGTTACTTTCAACAAATGTATTATTAGACATAATATCATACTAATATATAGCCTTCCTGAGCTGCCTGCCTGATGGTCTCAGGGCTAAAGAGACCGCGCATCGTTTTCCTCACCCTAACTAACCCCCCCAACCCCCACGAAATTCAAATTAGTTTGAGCATACATTGACATGCAAATATGCCGTCTGTCTGCGGGTAGCGAATGTCAAAGGACAGGGGGCAACCTTATATTACAGCCAACTCTGTGATAAGCTGATGTGTACTTTTTTTACATTTTATGACACACAACTTGCACATGTTCTTCACTATTATCAACCATATCATAATAATATATAGCCTTCAATGACCTACAGAGCTGCCTCACACTCTTGTTTGTAGCCCTCTGCAACCCCCACCCATACAACAGTATACTACAACTAAATCACATTGGTTGGATAGGCTAATAATAGCCTAATAAAAAACTGTTTGAGCTAGCTAACGTTACCTACCATTAGCTCAACCGGGACAGTTTCCAGTTAGCGATGAGAGGCAGAGTCCCAAGCCCAGTTGATAGCCTCCATCGTGGGATGAGGGTTGTGCAATTGTTCACAATCCAGTTTCATACACCCAACGTTAGGCTAGCTAAGCTAGCTAGCAAGCAAGCAGTTGCAAAGTTGCAAAAATGATGCGGGGGGCAATATCTCTCGCTAGCTATGCATGCCGTATTATATTATTTTAAGAGTTGGCCCCAAAACACAAAAACGTTAATTTGAAGTAAAAAGCAAACAAAAGCTGGGGCCGTATATAAACTAGGCCGTCTCATTCATGACGGCGACAGGCACTAGCCTGGCAGACTGCATCGAATAGTTATCAAACAAGCTTGGGAACTAACGTTAGCTGGCATAATCCAATAATTCCCCCAAAAGAACCCCTCCACTGCACAAGCTTTTTACCAAACCTAGCTAATAAGCACAAGCTACTGAGTGCAACGTTAGCCCTGCTAACGGAGAGAACGGATTTGGAACAAACATGCGGAAAATGTATTCAATCACTTCTTCTTACGGCCAGTGTCGATGCAACTATTACTGCCCTCCACAGAATGTTGCTACATACGTCACGTCCGGATGTAAACAAGCCGGATTACCAGATTGGTGCTGCAGCCCCAACGAGTGCTCCAAATCCCCCCAATGCGATAAAAACCCTCCCAAATATTATATATTTATTTAGTATAATATATATCTATATATCATAATACATGTTAAGAAAAATGCCTTTCTGCTCAAATTCCCAAAATAATAACTAATGTGGTAAAACTGCAACACAAGCCTACCCCAGCGGCTTGGCTAAATCCGACCGGGCCTGAGTAAACATGGAATTCATTCATTTGGTGTCACAAACACACACACGAGCGCCATCTAGCGGCCATTGTGTGTCAATAACAGCCTCCCATTCTAAAGACTGCGGGGGCATTTGACCCACCCCCTAGCTATGCTGGTAAGTTTCAAATGCTTGGCGCTGCTAGTGTTAAAGTAGGCCCCACACTCCCAAATGCCCACTCTGCGCATGTGTGCACTCATGATACTGTGTGGTGAGACAACCCCCCTCTGGGACTTTCTTACTTACTTTCTTGGACAGTATTGAGGAAGGGAATGTGTTCAGAGTGGGAAGCCTATATTTCTGTTTGATGTTGGAAAACTTTCAAATCTGACGAATGTATTTGTTGTCCATCTATCAGAAAATGTGTTGATAGGTGTTTGAGAAGTTATTTTCTACCTTAGATAAAAAAATATTTCTTGTACCTCCTATATTCATTAGGTTCCGATTGTAGAAGAAATTAAACTACTGTGCAGGAAAGTCATCTCTTCTTTTGACCATCTCAACGTGCTAAATTTACTTTGGGAAATATTGGTGTGAGGCGTTATGAAACAGATTAACGATCTACGTTTAAAGTAGGCCCCACACTCCCAAATGCCCACTCTGCGCATGTGTGTACTCATGATACTGTGTGGTGAGACAACCCCCCTCTGGGACTGGGGAAGTAACTATGCAAATCAGGTGAAACCGTCATCATGAACCCTTTTCTCAAAGAGCAGGTCCCTCGTTTGCGCATGTTCAAACTAAGACTATACTTTCAGGGATCATTTCTATAGTTCTTGACTTGAGGAATGTGTTTCTAAAGTGTTTGGTCTCGCTACCCACAATGATGAGTTGTGATGTTCCTTTCTGGGCGTGAAACGGGCTTTGAGTAATGACTTGAGTCATATGCTCATTGTCATTGATGACCGTTCTTTACTTTCTTGGACAGTATTGAGGAAGGGAATGTGTTCAGAGTGGGAAGCCTATATTTCTGTTTGATGTTGGAAAACTTTCAAATCTGACGAATGTATTTGTTGTCCATCTATCAGAAAATGTGTTGATAGGTGTTTGAGAAGTTATTTTCTACCTTAGATAAAAAAATATTTCTTGTACCTCCTATATTCATTAGGTTCCGATTGTAGAAGAAATTAAACTACTGTGCAGGAAAGTCATCTCTTCTTTTGACCATCTCAACGTGCTAAATTTACTTTGGGAAATATTGGTGTGAGGCGTTATGAAACAGATTAACGATCTACGTTTAAAGTAGGCCCCACACTCCCAAATGCCCACTCTGCGCATGTGTGTACTCATGATACTGTGTGGTGAGACAACCCTCCTCTGGGACTGGGGAAGTAACTATGCAAATCAGGTGAAACCGTCATCATGAACCCTTTTCTCAAAGAGCAGGTCCCTCGTTTGCGCATGTTCAAACTAAGACTATACTTTCAGGGATCATTTCTATAGTTCTTGACTTGAGGAATGTGTTTCTAAAGTGTTTGGTCTCGCTACCCACAATGATGAGTTGTGATGTTCCTTTCTGGGCGTGAAACGGGGTTTGAGTAATGACTTGAGTCATATGCTCATTGTCATTGATGACCGTTCTTTACTTTCTTGGACAGTATTGAGGAAGGGAATGTGTTCAGAGTGGGAAGCCTATATTTCTGTTTGATGTTGGAAAACTTTCAAATCTGACGAATGTATTTGTTGTCCATCTATCAGAAAATGTGTTGATAGGTGTTTGAGAAGTTATTTTCTACTTTAGATAAAAAAATATTTCTTGTACCTCCTATATTCATTAGGTCCCGATTGTAGAAGAAATTAAACTACTGTGCAGGAAAGTCATCTCTTCTTTTGACCATCTCAACGTGCTAAATTTACTTTGGGAAATATTGGTGTGAGGCGTTATGAAACAGATTAACGATCTACGTTTAAAGTAGGCCCCACACTCCCAAATGCCCACTCTGCGCATGTGTGTACTCATGATACTGTGTGGTGAGACAACCCTCCTCTGGGACTGGGGAAGTAACTATGCAAATCAGGTGAAACCGTCATCATGAACCCTTTTCTCAAAGAGCAGGTCCCTCGTTTGCGCATGTTCAAACTAAGACTATACTTTCAGGGATCATTTCTATAGTTCTTGACTTGAGGAATGTGTTTCTAAAGTGTTTGGTCTCGCTACCCACAATGATGAGTTGTGATGTTCCTTTCTGGGCGTGAAACGGGCTTTGAGTAATGACTTGAGTCATATGCTCATTGTCATTGATGACCGTTCTTTACTTTCTTGGACAGTATTGAGGAAGGGAATGTGTTCAGAGTGGGAAGCCTATATTTCTGTTTGATGTTGGAAAACTTTCAAATCTGACGAATGTATTTGTTGTCCATCTATCAGATAATGTGTTGATAGGTGTTTGAGAAGTTATTTTTTACTTTAGATAAAAAAATATTTCTTGTACCTCCTATATTCATTAGGTTCCGATTGTAGAAGAAATTAAACTACTGTGCAGGAAAGTCATCTCTTCTTTTGACCATCTCAACGTGCTAAATTTACTTTGGGAAATATTGGTGTGAGGCGTTATGAAACAGATTAACGATCTACGTTTAAAGTAGGCCCCACACTCCCAAATGCCCACTCTGCGCATGTGTGTACTCATGATACTGTGTGGTGAGACAACCCCCCTCTGGGACTGGGGAAGTAACTATGCAAATCAGGTGAAACCGTCATCATGAACCCTTTTCTCAAAGAGCAGGTCCCTCGTTTGCCCATTTTCAAACTAAGACTATACTTTCAGGGATCATTTCTATAGTTCTTGACTTGAGGAATGTGTTTCTAAAGTGTTTGGTCTCGCTGCCCACAATGATGAGTTGTGATGTTCCTTTCTGGGTGTGAAACGGGCTTTGAGTAATGACTTGAGTCATATGCTCATTGTCATTGATGACAGTTCTTTACTTTCTTGGACAGTATTGAGGAAGGGAATGTGTTCAGAGTGGGAAGCCTATATTTCTGTTTGATGTTGGAAAACTTTCAAATCTGACGAATGTATTTGTTGTCCATCTATCAGATAATGTTTTGATAGGTGTTTGAGAAGTTATTTTTTACTTTAGATAAAAAAATATTTCTTGTACCTCCTATATTCATTAGGTTCCGATTGTAGAAGAAATTAAACTACTGTGCAGGAAAGTCATCTCTTCTTTTGACCATCTCAACGTGCTAAATTTACTTTGGGAAATATTGGTGTGAGGCGTTATGAAACAGATTAACGATCTACGTTTAAAGTAGGCCCCACACTCCCAAATGCCCACTCTGCGCATGTGTGTACTCATGATACTGTGTGGTGAGACAACCCCCCTCTGGGACTGGGGAAGTAACTATGCAAATCAGGTGAAACCGTCATCATGAACCCTTTTCTCAAAGAGCAGGTCCCTCGTTTGCGCATTTTCAAACTAAGACTATACTTTCAGGGATCATTTCTATAGTTCTTGACTTGAGGAATGTGTTTCTAAAGTGTTTGGTCTCGCTACCCACAATGATGAGTTGTGATGTTCCTTTCTGGGCGTGAAACGGGCTTTGAGTAATGACTTGAGTCATATGCTCATTGTCATTGATGACCGTTCTTTACTTTCTTGGACAGTATTGAGGAAGGGAATGTGTTCAGAGTGGGAACCCTATATTTCTGTTTGATGTTGGAAAACTTTCAAATCTGACGAATGTATTTGTTGTCCATCTATCAGAAAATGTGTTGGTAGGTGTTTGAGAAGTTATTTTTTACTTTAGATAAAAAAATATTTCTTGTACATCCTATATTCATTAGGTTCCGATTGTAGAAGAAATTAAACTACTGTGCAGGAAAGTCATCTCTTCTTTTGACCATCTCAACGTGCTAAATTTACTTTGGGAAATATTGGTGTGAGGCGTTATGAAACAGATTAACGATCTACGTTTAAAGTAGGCCCCACACTCCCAAATGCCCACTCTGCGCATGTGTGTACTCATGATACTGTGTGGTGAGACAACCCCCCTCTGGGACTGGGGAAGTAACTATGCAAATCAGGTGAAACTGTCATCATGAACCCTTTTCTCAAAGAGCAGGTCCCTCGTTTGCGCATTTTCAAACTAAGACTATACTTCAGGGATCATTTCTATAGTTCTTGACTTGAGGAATGTGTTTCTAAAGTGTTTGGTCTCGCTACCCACAATGATGAGTTGTGATGTTCCTTTCTGGGCGTGAAACGGGCTTTGAGTAATGACTTGAGTCATATGCTCATTGTCATTGATGACCGTTCTTTACTTTCTTGGACAGTATTGAGGAAGGGAATGTGTTCAGAGTGGGAACCCTATATTTCTGTTTGATGTTGGAAAACTTTCAAATCTGACGAATGTATTTGTTGTCCATCTATCAGAAAATGTGTTGGTAGGTGTTTGAGAAGTTATTTTTTACTTTAGATAAAAAAATATTTCTTGTACATCCTATATTCATTAGGTTCCGATTGTAGAAGAAATTAAACTACTGTGCAGGAAAGTCATCTCTTCTTTTGACCATCTCAACGTGCTAAATTTACTTTGGGAAATATTGGTGTGAGGCGTTATGAAACAGATTAACGATCTAATCTAATAATAATAATAATCTTGTATTCATATTCATAGTAGGGTTACCTGTTATAATAGCCAACCCTCCAGCTTGCATTCAAACTCCAATCCCAAACCCCACTGAGGCCTATTGTAGTCCGGACGATAGAAATGTCAAATTTGATAATGTTTATTGATATTCATCTTCCCCGCTACGGGGGCTCTACAGGTTCAGGCAGAATGGCCTGTAAAAGAAAAGGGTTGCTGGAGGCCTGTTGGTAGAATCATGGTTTGTTATTTTGGAACTATTCATAGAATAATACATGGGCATTGTGCATATATAACCATATAGAAAAGAATTCTGAACGCTGCCTTTAATCAATTTAATGTATTACTTTTTAGTAAGCTTACTAGCCAACATTGTCATTGAAAAGCCCATCAGACCACCACTGACAGATAATGACAGCTAGTCAGTGGGGGAGTGGTTTGGGGCGGGGTTAAACAGCTACTTTCCCACCCATTACCTGGCTGTGAGAAGTGTGAACAGCTCTGAAACTTTGAAGCCCTTTGATCAGGTGTACCAACATTCACAGAAGCATATCTTCTTCAAATATTTGCAGATTTCAATGCATGGCACATCATCTAAAAGATTACAATTTACACTTTCATAATCTGTAAAATAATATTAATAATAAAAAATAAAAAAAACGGGAAAATGACCTTGGCAGGACCAAACCTCTGGTGGCAGTTATGTGATCACTGTTCGACAGGTGAGGTTGAAATAGACATTCAATGAAATAAGAAACATCTTAAAAATAGGCCTAGTCTTATGAGAAGACGGCATATGGCTGCACAGCTTGATGCCACAACCTGAGCAGTGAATGACCTAGGGGTTGTGTGCACCAGTCAATACATGTCTTGCACTATCTTGCAAAACCTTTTGCGAGATCTCGCAAAACTTACTCATCAACATTTACCCAACAACTTTGAAATGTAGCCTACCTCCAGGTGTAGGCTACTTCCAGGTGTAGGCTACTTCCAGGTGTAGGCTACTTCCAGGTCAGAGCAGGGACCACTGAGACTGTTTAGCTATGGTTAAGCACAACATTTACCCCTCAATAATTCAGAGAGGGATCTTGTTTCTGTCTGTTGGTTCAGCCCTGACCCTATAGCCTTAACTCTCTGTGTCTGTTTCTACCTGTGTCAGTAAGACTACTGTGCGGGGAGTCGGGGGGGGGGGGGGGTTAGGGTCTCGAAAATATTAACAATAAATCCTATTTTGGTTGTGCATTTTCTCAATTTGCTGTATCATCATCATCATGTGTAATGTGTAAAATTAGTCTATTTTGATGTGGTTGCTTCCGTGTTAAAGTAAGCCCACTTCTCCTAATTGCAGTAGGCCTAACTGTATTTTGTCCTTATTACTCATTTATTTTCTCTCTGTAGAAGGCTATGGTTATTGTGCGCTGGTTAGCCTACACCAGACCAGGGCGTGTGTAGCAATCACCATCACCCAGGATTACTGGACGGGCGCAGAGACAAGGGGAGGTAGACTGAGAGAGGGGGAGGGAGACCCAAAAGAGAAAGACAGGGAGAGGGATATAGGGAGAGAGGGGGAGGGAGACAGAGAGAGAGGGAGGGAGAGATAGGGAGGGGGACGGAGACAGGCAGAGAAGGAGACAGGGGGAGGGAGACAGGGAGAGGAGACTGGGGGAGACAGAAAAGGAGACAGGGGAAGGGAGACTTAAGTATATATTTTTCAACCATTTTTTTTTTTTTTTTTTCCACCATAATTTTATTTTTTCCCATGTTTTTTTTTTTTTTTTCTTGTCACTTTAGGGGCATAATTTTTTTTTTTTCCCATGTTTTTTTTTTTTTTTCTTCCCATGTTTTTTTTTTTTTTTTTCTTGTCACTTTAGGGGCATAATTTTTTTTTTTTCCATCATAATTTTTTTTTTTTTTTTTCTTGTCACTTTAGGGGCATAATTTTTTTTTTTCCCATGTTTTTTTTTTTTTTTTTTCCATCATGATTTTTTTTTTTTTTTTTTCTTGTCACTTTAGGGGCTCCGTATATATTCATTAGGTTCCGATTGTAGAAGAAATTAAACTACTGTGCAGGAAAGTCATCTCTTCTTTTGACCATCTCAACGTGCTAAATTTACTTTGGGAAATATTGGTGTGAGGCGTTATGAAACAGATTAACGATCTACGTTTAAAGTAGGCCCCACACTCCCAAATGCCCACTCTGCGCATGTGTGTTGAGACGATACTGTGTGGTGAGACAACCCCCCTCTGGGACTGGGGAAGTCATCTCTTCTTTTGACCATCTCAACGTGCTAAATTTACTTTGGGAAATATTGGTGTGAGGCGTTATGAAACAGATTAACGATCTACGTTTAAAGTAGGCCCCACACTCCCAAATGCCCACTCTGCGCATGTGTGTACTCATGATACTGTGTGGTGAGACAACCCCCCTCTGGGACTGGGGAAGTAACTATGCAAATCAGGTGAAGCCGTCATCATGAACCCTTTTCTCAAAGAGCAGGTCCCTCGTTTGCGCATGTTCAAACTAAGACTATACTTTCAGGGATCATTTCTATAGTTCTTGACTTGAGGAATGTGTTTCTAAAGTGTTTGGTCTCGCTACCCACGATGATGAGTTGTGATGTTCCCTTCTGGGTGTGAAACGGGCTTTGAGTAGTGACTTGAGTCATATGCTCATTGTCATTGATGACCGTTCTTTACTTTCTTGGACAGTATTGAGGAAGGGAATGTGTTCAGAGTGGGAAGCCTATATTTCTGTTTGAAGTTGGAAAACTTTCGAATCTGACGAATGTATTTGTTGTCCATCTATCACAAAATGTGTTGATAGGGATTTGAGAAGTTATTTTTTACTTTAGATAAAAAAATATTTCTTGTACCTCCTATATTCATTAGGTTCCGATGGTAGAAGAAATTAAACTACTGTGCAGGAAAGTCATCTCTTCTTTTGACCATCTCAACGTGCTAAATTTACTTTGGGAAATATTGGTGTGAGGCGTTATGAAACAGATTAACGATCTACGTTTAAAGTAGGCCCCACACTCCCAAATGCCCACTCTGCGCATGTGTGTTGAGACGATACTGTGTGGTGAGACAACCCCCCTCTGGGACTGGGGAAGTCATCTCTTCTTTTGACCATCTCAACGTGCTAAATTTACTTTGGGAAATATTGGTGTGAGGCGTTATGAAACAGATTAACGATCTACGTTTAAAGTAGGCCCCACACTCCCAAATGCCCACTCTGCGCATGTGTGTACTCATGATACTGTGTGGTGAGACAACCCCCCTCTGGGACTGGGGAAGTAACTATGCAAATCAGGTGAAGCCGTCATCATGAACCCTTTTCTCAAAGAGCAGGTCCCTCGTTTGCGCATGTTCAAACTAAGACTATACTTTCAGGGATCATTTCTATAGTTCTTGACTTGAGGAATGTGTTTTTAAAGTGTTTGGTCTCGCTACCCACGATGATGAGTTGTGATGTTCCCTTCTGGGCGTGAAACGTGCTTTGAGTAATGACTTGAGTCATATGCTCATTGTCATTGATGACCGTTCTTTACTTTCTTGGACAGTATTGAGGAAGGGAATGTGTTCAGAGTGGGAAGCCTATATTTCTGTTTGATGTTGGAAAACTTTCAAATCTGACGAATGTATTTGTTGTCCATCTATCACAAAATGTGTTGATAGGTGTTTGAGAAGTTATTTTTTACTTTAGATAAAAAAATATTTCTTGTACCTCCTATATTCATTAGGTTCCGATTGTAGAAGAAATTAAACTACTGTGCAGGAAAGTCATCTCTTCTTTTGACCATCTCAACGTGCTAAATTTACTTTGGGAAATATTGGTGTGAGGCGTTATGAAACAGATTAACGATCTACGTTTAAAGTAGGCCCCACACTCCCAAATGCCCACTCTGCGCATGTGTGTTGAGACGATACTGTGTGGTGAGACAACCCCCCTCTGGGACTGGGGAAGTAACTATGCAAATCAGGTGAAACCGTCATCATGAACCCTTTTCTCAAAGAGCAGGTCCCTCGTTTGCGCATGTTCAAACTAAGACTATACTTTCAGGGATCATTTCTATAGTTCTTGACTTGAGGAATGTGTTTCTAAAGTGTTTGGTCTCGCTACCCACGATGATGAGTTGTGATGTTCCCTTCTGGGCGTGAAACGTGCTTTGAGTAATGACTTGAGTCATATGCTCATTGTCATTGATGACCGTTCTTTACTTTCTTGGACAGTATTGAGGAAGGGAATGGCCCAGTCCCAATGTCCCCCCTAAACCCTCAAGCCCTGAGCCCTCACAGACTTATTGACATCACCTGGTAAAGTGGTTGAGTGCGAGAGGCAGCAAGGGCTCGAATTGGTATAAAAAGGAATGGGACAGCACTTGCGCCATCACATTACATTGACGTGAAAACATATTTCTTACTATTGTGGGTGTGGGGCTTTTTATCAAATTTTCAATTTTACATGTTTTTCTTGTAGGCCTTCATGTAAATTACTTTTGGGCTGAGTCAAATCCCCTTTACATTATCTGAACTCTCTGTTACCCTCAAAACATGTCTGTTCAACTTGTTGAAATAATTTCATTTTGTGGTGATATGCGAACTACATTACTGCCTGTGATTCTTGTTTGTGATGAATCCAAAAGTATTTACTTAAGAATGATAATATATGATATATACACATTCCTGCACCTCACAGCTCTTTCCATATTCATGTTGGAAATCTCAATTCAAAGAACATTGCACCGAAATGGGTGACTAATGTCATACCGCTTTTAACTGGGAAATCATATGATTTAGAGCAACAGAAATCAATGTAATTTATAACCTTAGCCTACATATTTTTACACAAATCACATTATACAAACCCATGGGGTTAATAACCCATACTTAAAAATAATGAAACCAAAGTAATTATAAGGCTACTTGTGCAGATAAGCAAGTCCAGCTGAAAACATGAAAACATATTTTGTTTTGTAACGTGAACATTAGGGTTGGTTGATCTGTCCGTGCTTGTTTATTGGCTGTTCTTCAGGTAACCCCGTGTTTCACGTCACAACGATATGAACTGTGGGTAATTCCCTTAGGCGAAGTCTGCAGAAGTGCAGACTTACGGTAAGGGGGCATAAAGGGCTCAAAATGTCTGCCAGAGAGCCCTCATGCACTTGCCGATTTGACATTGGGACACCCCTAAGCCCTCGCGGACTTCGCGGGAGCGCGCCCTTAAGTCTGTCAGTCTGCAAGGGTGGACATTGGGACTGGGCCAATGTGTTCAGAGTGGGAAGCCTATATTTCTGTTTGATGTTGGAAAACTTTCAAATCTGACGAATGTATTTGTTGTCCATCTATCACAAAATGTGTTGATAGGTGTTTGAGAAGTTATTTTTTACTTTAAATATTTCTTGTACCTCCTATATTCATTAGGTTCCGATTGTAGAAGAAATTAAACTACTGTGCAGGAAAGTCATCTCTTCTTTTGACCATCTCAACGTGCTAAATTTACTTTGGGAAATATTGGTGTGAGGCGTTATGAAACAGATTAACGATCTACGTTTAAAGTAGGCCCCACACTCCCAAATGCTCACTCTGCGCATGTGTGTTGAGACGATACTGTGTGGTGAGACAACCCCCCTCTGGGACTGGGGAAGTAACTATGCAAATCAGGTGAAACCGTCATCATGAACCCTTTTCTCAAAGAGCAGGTCCCTCGTTTGCGCATGTTCAAACTAAGACTATACTTTCAGGGATCATTTCTATAGTTCTTGACTTGAGGAATGTGTTTCTAAAGTGTTTGGTCTCGCTACCCAAGATGATGAGTTGTGATGTTCCCTTCTGGGCGTGAAACGTGCTTTGAGTAGTGACTTGAGTCATATGCTCATTGTCATTGATGACCGTTCTTTACTTTCTTGGACAGTATTGAGGAAGGGAATGTGTTCAGAGTGGGAAGCCTATATTTCTGTTTGATGTTGGAAAACTTTCAAATCTGACGAATGTGTTTGTTGTCCATCTATCACAAAATCTGTTGATAGGTGTTTGAGAAGTGTTTTTTACTTTAGATAAAAAAATATTTCTTGTACCTCCTATATTCATTAGGTTCCGATTGTAGAAGAAATTAAACTACACTGTAAAAAAAAAAAGTTATTTCACAGAAATTCACTGTATTACCTTACAGATCTTTTTTGTTTTTCTATATTAAGTGTAAATGCCATAGAAATACAGTAAATTACTTTTATAAAAAATATTTACCATAAAATAAAGGCTGTAATCTGTAAATCGATTTAATAAGAAATTATCTCTTTTTTACAGGATTATTCCATTGCTTAATTTTCTTGAATGTTGAATTACTTTGAATTCTGTGAAAATCACATAAAATACACAATTTTACTGTATGTAAAATTACAGCAACCTTCTGTTTTTTTGCTATAAACCTTTACATTTAATGTTAAATAATGTAAAAATAAATATAAATACATACATAAATACAGTAAAAAACCTTAGTTATTCTACAGACAATTTATTTTTAAATACAATGTTTGCTATATATTCTCTGTATTTTTACAGTCCAACTGTTGTAGAACAATCTTATTATAAAACATCTCTACAATATTAAATAAATGTATAAATCTGCATAAAAAAATTGAAAATATTGCAGAAATAACTTAAAATTACTTAGTTTAAATAAGGATTTGTTTTCATACGGGATTATTTAGTAAATTCATAGGATTATCCAGTCTGCCCACAATAACTCCCCATCAAAGTACAGATTTTTGGATGTTAACACAAAACAATAATGCAAAATTATATTCAAATTACCCTATTTTAAATCTCTAACAATATCCTGTCAGCTTTAGGCTTTTACTTTATGTGATTATCCCATCTATTTACAGGAAATTCCTATTAAATATTGGTTTTATACTGTACAATAAAAGTAACATCATGTGATATCTTACAGAATTTTTTTTAACATATTACTTTATATTTATATTTGCTAGTAATTACAAGAAAGGGTGCTCAGAGAGCACAGCCCTCCACCCGTGAATGCATTTTGTTGGTGTAACAGAGTGGAAGTGGTTAAACTTACTCCTCAGTCTAAATAACTCATTTGCACCATTGAAGAGTAACCTTTTTGGTGGCGTAACTGGTAGTTTTTTTTTATTACTGGTGGTCAGGTAATAAAGACTGTTACTGTTGCCTACCTCAGTCACCTTTACTCCTGCTGCCCCCAGCAATGATCAAGTACATCATCTGATGATGCTCTCTTTGTGGTTACCCACCTCAACCATCTTGTGGTGGATTCATCACCACAGCACACCAATGTCTGTTGCAGGTAGGTTCTATATACCCACTACACAGTGCTTAATTTTAGCTTTCTGTATGTTATGTTTATGTATTAAGGATTTTGAATTAAAAAAACAAAAAAACAACAATCATAAGCATGCATAGAAAGATAAGGTAATATTTTTTGCGAAAACAGCATACAGTTGTAGTAGTTGTAGTAGTAGTTGAAATCTATGTATCTTAAGCTGAATTTACTCCTCATTCTAACAAAGATACAATGTTCTTACAAAAACATCTTGCTCAGAATTCCATTCAAAAAAACAAAATAATATTGAACCCAGGATGTCAGACTGATGACAGTGCAGCCAGACAGCCACTTGGCCACTGGGGCAGTATAGTAAATCAAGCAGAATAATGGGTAATAAGCAACTATCCTAGAGGTGGAGGCAATGGGCTACTATCCAATGTTTACTGGTTTTCCCATAATGCATGGGGTTTACCTTATATAAACATTATTTGACTATAAAGATAGTTTAGGTCTTGATGCACAGCACAGCATATTGTGCACCAGTAGAAATTTGTGAGCGCTTTGGTGCTTATGAGCATCTGTATTCTACGCGCGTTTAGCCTACATTTTTGCCTTGGAAACATTGTGTAAAAAGACTGTTGCAGTGATTCTAAGCGTGCCAGTAGGCCTACAAGATACTCAAAGATGCAATGCCTCCCCCACATGGCAAACATTTGTAATACACACATATTACTTACTATGAACAATAGGCACAAGAGTCCCTGGTCTGTGAGCCAAATTTCACAACTTTTAACTGGCAGCAGCGACCGACAACGATTCTGTTGTCTGCCATTGACTTCCACAGCAGCATAATTACAATAATTATACAAATGGATTTTGGATGAACGGGAATCGAACCCAGAACTCGCTGCTTGCGAGACTGACTCGCTACCCGCTGTGCCACGACGGATCTTGCGAACGCGATTCGCAGATTTGAGTGGATAATGTCAGCTTTTGCTTCCTCTTGGTAGAGTGAGTCCTGAGCACTTAATTAATGTCACCTGGTAGTGTTGCTTCCTCTCAGTAGAGTGAGAGGGGGGGGTGTCGTTGTTTAAATTGGCACACAGCGAAAAGTATACATAGCATAGCTCAACTATTTACTTCTTCAGAATCCAGACAATCACACGAACATTTCCATGTATAATATGACCTTCGGTCTTCAGAAGTGTAGGAGAGGTGAAGAGTTAGAAACAGTTAGAGATTCTAGAGAGAAGAGAGATTTTCTAGAGTGTGGCTCCATTGATTTCAATGGAGGGGGGGAGTCATTATTCGAACTGTCACAGAGTGAAAAATATACATCGAAGAGCTTAGCTTTTTTGATTTTATGAATCCCAAGAGTCGTGTGAACGTTTTGGTATATAAAATGTGTATGAGCTGTGAGAATTAGAAGAGGGATGGCAGTTTAGAAAATGTGTGACTTTTTCCAAAATGCGCCTTTCACCACTCTGAAACTGGTGAAATTGTGCAGAAGACAAAAAGTGTTCCTTTCATTCTGCAATCAAACAAATGAAGTAATAATGAAACCATAGGGTGTTTTGAACTCAGAATGAGCCAAGGAATCCATTGCTACCATAATTTTGAAGATTGGATATACAATTCAAAAGTTACTCCAACTTTGACATGCTGGTGGCGCTAGAGTGCACGAGATGTCAACATGAGGCTTGGTGACAGATGTCATGGGTGTGTCCCGGATGATTGTGCCAAATGTGGTTTTGATAGATTAAAACATTACTGAGATATGACCCCAGTTCCTGTTTTGCAGCTTTTCTGCCAATTTTGATTGGCTGTCACGAGCGAACGCAATGGATAATCAAAAATCCCTGTACATCCTTTGTAGACATTGGTGTATAGATGACATCCACCGATTTTCGTGTAGATTGGTGAAAGTTCCTAGGAGGAGATACATTTTAAGGGTTTTGCACATCATTCAAAATGGCGGAGAATACAAGATGGCCACAATGACGTCATAGAGTTTGTTGAATCCGGCTTGAACCAAGAAATTTAAGGACACCTTAAGTGTGAAAATTGGACTTGCTGAAGAAAAGCTGCATGCATAAATGCACCTCCAACTTTGACACGTTGGTGGCGCTAGAGAGGGCGAGCTGTGGACATGAGACTTGGTGAGGAGGGTCAGGGCACTATCCCAAATGAGTGTGCCAATTTTCACAACTTTTTACCATAGGGTTCTATAGGCTGCCATAGACTCCCATGACAGAAGAAATAAAGAAGAAAACGTACAAACACAATGGGTGCTGCAGCAACTGCGCTGCTTGGCCCCCAATAATAATAATAATAATAATTAAAGCTGCAAGCAGCGTTGTGGGGGCCAAGCTGACCACGCAAAAGATGAAGCAAATACGACTGATGTTTTGAAGGCTTTAGAGATATGTTTGTCGGACTGCAACTACACTGCAGACTTGGTAAACACAGCAAACGTTATAACCACTGCAAACTTCAACCACTGCAAACTATGAAAATCATTCAGCTCAATAAAACAAGAAAAGTAGGCTGGTCTAATACTCAACACTCGTGGGCAGCGGATGAGAGCTAAAGTCTTTCCCACACCCGTGTGGCCAGCCCGTTCGTGGAAATTCAGCCACACCTTCTCTTTCAAGGCTGTAGGGAGGACCAGCTGAAAGATGGAGTTTGCGGTGTTGGGGTCCCTCACACACTGATGCAAGACTCCCTCCCTCAGAGTCAGCCTCTATCTCTCCTTGAGGATCTGCCGAGTGTCACGTGGCAGGGCGATCCTTTCTGTTGCACTGGGCGGTTTCCCTGTCTGCAAGGATAACAGCATGTGGCGAATCATGTAATCTTTTTGCTGGGCGTCCTTCCATTCTCCAGGGGGTTCGGCCCAGCTGCACTTCTTCTAGGTCAACTTGGACAGGAGATTTAAGCATTTCTGGGCATTGGTTTTCCACCCCGGTGAGAAAAGTCTTCAGGGCCAGGATCTCCTCCTCTTCACCATCCTCTCCTCCATCCGCAGGTACACGAGATAGGGCATCAGCATTAACATTGGTTTTGTCAGGCTGGAACTTGATGTTGAAGTGGTAGTTGTAGAGTCTGGCTGCCCACTGTTGCTCCAAGCTTCTCAGGTTCACCTCCTGTAAGTTTGCGAGAATGTTGTTGTCAGTGAACACTACAAAATGGGAGCCTAGAGTGGAATTTCTTGCTGCACCAGCGAAAGACGGCCTACCTTCTGATAGCAATGACGGTAAACAGGAGTCTGGCCAGTGTTCTTCACTTCTTCACTTGTACCTTCCCATTCAGACAAACTAGACTCCATTGAATCTTCAAAACCTTCCCCTACTCCACAGAAGTCTACACCCAATCACTGCATTTCCTTTACCCACTTTGACTATTTCTACACGGCCATGAACATGGCAAACAATACGCAACCAAGTTCCGTCTGCTGCATTTTACACAAGAGGAGCGCATTATTGTACTATATGTGATTGTCTGTACTGTATGTGCTTGTGTCTATGTAATTGTGTCTATTGTATGTTATGTTCTCTGCTGTACTGTATGTCTGTGATTGTCTACTGTATGTGCTTCTGTCTGATTTTCTCTACTGTATGCAATTGTCTATGTGATTGTCTTTACTGTATGAGCTTGTCTATGTGATTGTCTCTACTGTATGTGCTTGTCTGGATAATCGTCTCTACAACAAAACCCATGAATATGATGTACTGTACTGTAAGATGCCTCCCCCACATGGCAAACATTTGTAATACACACATATTAATTACTCTGAACAATAGGCACACGGGAATCGAACCCTGAACTCGCTGCTTGCGAGACTGACGCGCTACCCGCTATGCCACGACAGATCTTGCAAACGCGCTTTGCCGATTTGAGTGGATAATGTCAGCTTTTGCTTCCACTTGGTAGAGTGAGTCTTGAGTACTAAATTAATGTCACCTGGTAGGGTTGCTTCCTCTCGGTTGAGTGAGAGGGGGTGTCATCGTTTTAATTGGCACACCTGTCCTCAATAAATAAGACCAGCACCTGCCCTCACATCTAGAAAACGGAGAGAAGACGAGGTATGTTTGTTTCTCCAGTGGCTACCTTGATCATATAGACTAATATATGAAACCTGAATGTAGGTTATGCAAATGTTAAATGTGTAAATATCCATCACACTTGCATAAGCTGTTATTGTTCATCCAGGAACACAAGATAAAATATAAATTGGTATTGGTCTCGTGAAAAAGAGATTGATGGCCGCGACAATGTGCTGCGCTGACTTGGCCATATCGAGGATGAGAATAGCAAAACAAAAGCAATAGCCTACATGCCTACGATTGACCGCTTATCACCCACAACAATAATTGTATTATAATAAAATATTCATCCTGTCACTTACCGATGTTTACCACTAGCAGAAGAGTCTGCTTTGGTGACGGACCTCTGGCGTTTTGGGCATCCCCCAAAATCCTTGCAGCAAAATATGACTAATTCTTGTTAGAGTAGGCACTTGATTGACAGTTGCCATGACTTGCCCTGGTTTAACTAGCTGTTGTAAATCATATTTTTGAAATAGCTAGTGTAGTTTTTCTAAATTGCGCCATCTATTTTCGGGCACAGGAATTGTAGCTATATTTGGTCTGACCAGAAGCAGGGATAAAAACGTATCCCCACCGGCGATAAAAATGAATTATCAGAGGAGGGGATATCAAAACCAGAGGTGGGGAAATCCCCCCCAGCAATTTGCACGCTGCCTATTTCTCTAGTTGTTTGTGGCCGCATGGCAGCTATGCTAGCATACAAAGGAAAGTGTGTGGGAAGGCATCTTTGATTAATTTCAAATATTGTAGTAAAATATTGAGGTCCATGCAACAATTTAACCAAAATGTCCTATATTATGCTTAAGTTGCACTGTATCAGAGTTTGGTTGGTGGTATTCATGCAGCATGATTAAGAATGAGTTTAGATTGTGTAGGATGGTCAAATGCCACTTTCAATGTAGGTTTCCAAATGTTAAATGTGTAAATATCCATCACACTTGCATAAGGAAACGGCATAAACATGCCACTGTTTTATAACCAAGAACATAATACTCCTCATGTCAGCTTTAAATCTAGCTTTATTAATGTTGAATTTTAAACTGCATAAATGTACAATGCTAAATATTTTAGACAATTAATGCACAAATTAAAAGAGCCTGCTACTGTAAAATGGTAATAATAAAACAGTTGAGATATTCTCTCCCAAATGGCATACATAGGGCAAGGGCATACAGATGTGGGAAGTTAGAAATGTAACTTGCTGCAGCATTTCACGTCGCGGTATTTGGCAGGGAAATCCCGTTGGAAATCTCGTGGGATTTCAGACGGGTGTTATTTCGTTTTAGTGATGCACCACCGCCAGGTGGCGTCTTTGAGTAGATTTAGCAGGCTGGGCTCAGTGTTTTTCTCCTATAGTCTACGAATGAAGCATCATTAAATTTCACATTCTTTAATTTAAATGCTCTGTTGTAAAGCACTTTGAGCTGAAGGTATCTGTATGAAAGGGGCTATACAAATAACGTTTAATTGTTATTATTACCTTGTTCTCAAACACATGTTTTATCCATCTCGATGTAATTTAATTATTACGAACACCTATAATATATCTAGGCCTACAGTAGCCTATCTATCTCGGCAACTGACGTCGGGTCAAGACGTGGTGTCTTAAGTCAAATGCGCAAAATAACAGTATTGTAAATATATTTGTTAGTAAAGATGTGGTGAACGTGAGGGTTTTGCGTTTTGTTTCTGGAACGCATTCAACTGGTAGGCTACTCGTAAACCCCGGAAGTAAATTTGAAGACAGGGCATAATGTAGCCAAGTCTGAGCGCAGTAGGCTATATGGCTTCAGCACGATACAAAGAAAAAATAAGCTTGATCGGAGGTGTGGATCCATACAAAATTGAAATAGTCGCCATGAGTAAAGATCACTCATTGCCAATCATATCCGGACATTAACTATCTTGTGCATAGCGGCAGGTTTGACAGTGAGACATCAACCGATAATTGTAATAATGCGATTATTGAAATGGTCTTGTGAACGCCTTTATCTGATTTCCAAAATCGGGGTAAGGTCCATAGGACGATTGTGGGTTTTCATTTGCACATAACTATATTTTAATAAAACATTAAAACAACATTTAATAAAACAAGTCCGCCTGTCAATGACTTTCCCTAAAATTGTGTTCTGTTGCACCCCCTATTGTTAAATTATAAATGAAAAAAACATACACAATATTTTGTTATTTGAATGATCTTGAATATATATATTCAAGATCATTCAAATAACAAAATATCGTGTATGTTTTTATTTATTTATACCGGCCGCCAGCTGTTCAATGAACGGCTATAGGGAATGCGCAGTTTCGCGCTGGCTACAGCCTATTATATGAACAGTTTCGCGCTATGTAGGCTATTATAAATAGGCCTAAGTATTATTCATTGAGGGAGCTTGGACTCGCTGGGGAATGGTGGAGAGACACAGAGCCTCCCCAGACGCGACATCTCCAGTTGGCTGTGTATTTGAGCTGCCGCCTCAACCGTGCGTATAAGAGCAGAGCGCATCATATAGCTACAACTAGTAGCCCATAGCCATTAAAACGGCTTATTGTTTTATTCATATATCAACTAGATAATTCGATAATAATGAGTAGCCTAGTAGGCTATAAAATGAATTCAATAGGGCAAGCCTTAAGTTGTAGCCTAGGCTACAGTACAATCACAAGACGCATAGGCCTAGCCTATCGTAAAAAGCGTTGCGTTCTCATAGGCCTTTATTAACTTAGATAATTATTAATTATGCTCTGGTCATAATGTCCGTTGAAAATAATTCCCTCTAAGCAGAATTTGAATTGTATTAAAATAGGCTAAAGTTAAATTTCCACATATTCTGATTCCTTCTAGGTCTATATAAAAAAAAAACATTTTTCTAATGTGTAGCCTATAGGCGATGAACAAAACAGCCACAATGTAGCCTGCTTAGCGAGCGAGAGGGCAGTCTACCATAAAGTGTATAACCATAATGTAATATATCTAGACTACATGCATTGTGGTATTTCTTTATATAGCCAATTGTTTCAAAATAAACAGTTAAGTCATCCTGAGTCCGAATGTAGGCTAATAGACCGGCAGCTCTAAATGCCTTCACAATCAATGAGACATGGTTGTAAAAATGATGTTTTATGGATGAAAAGGGTAAAACTTGAAAACATGGAGAGTCATTGCATTGATCGATGCAGTCCGCTACCAGCAAACACTGAAAATACAGGTCCTCCAGCGAACCTGGACTAGACTATTGTAACCCCCCCCCCCCCAAATTCTTTTATATTCAAATAAACTGGATGAACCGGTTTCCTAGCCCTGGATCGTGGGAGGGGGGTAGCCTGCGTTAGCGGGTGCTTTGCCATGACCGGCCATTGAATTCGCTAGTTTGATTGATAGATTGATGGATTAACGTCCAAAGTAGATTGTGCAAGTATTGTATAGGCCCATGTGTAAGAGATGAATGGCTGTAACCATGAACTCAGCCAGAGGTAGGCCCTACTGTAGATTATCAGCATTATCACCAGTCTCAATTTATGTCTCAATTTATGTGTTGCCATTCATTTAAACCACCATCTCATCTAGACTACTTCTGTTGCTGCATTTTTACATTTATGCTTTCATGATTTTAGAGCGCAATAAACATTTTCCAGGATTCCAAAAAGTCCATCCATTCATCCAACTTTGTTCTGAGCGCAGCGCAGGCTGGTAGCCTACTGTCAAGGATCACGACTGATGCACTCCCTTAACACGTCTCGCATCCCCAGGCCATCAAGAGAATTTCAATATGAAAGACCTTGGGATTCCAGGAGTCAAGGCCGTTTCAGACGGGGAGCGACATTCCGCCTGCGTTCTCGCTCGGATCAGCGGGGGGACGCACGCGTCCTGCGCGCAGCGGGGAAAGCTGACTACAATTCAGCTCTTGTCGCGGGCGGGCGCGCAGCCTCGTTCCATATGAGAACACTCCTCGGTCCAATTCCGTATAGTAGATCAGCCTGTGTACTTTCAACGAATGTATTATTAGACATAATATCATAATAATATATAAAGCCTTCAACAACCTCCTGAGCTGCCTGATGGTCTCAGGGCTAAAGAGACCGCGCGTCGTTTTCCTCACCCTAACTCTTGGGTGGTGGTAGGCAAAATAATTTGTCTTGACTGCATTCAAGATGTATCTTTCACATTAAAACTACATACAAAGCTGGGAATGCTAAGAAAATTGCATATGTTTGCAAACTAAAACAAGTGAACACAATTTTACAATCGAAAATGCTTATGAGGCCATTATTTTACTTATATGGGGCAAAAGTGGTTTCTCTTCCTGCTTCTGCCTAAGCCCTCCACAATACCACAACACAACGGTGTCATGTTTTACCGAAGGAGAAGTGAAGAAGACGGTAGCTAGCAGTAGCTAAAGCAGTTAGCTAATGTTAAGATCATTCCTCTAGCTGCTTTGCTGCTAATGCGAGTTCGTCTCCGTTCCTGCCCGAGAAACGGAAGTTGAACTAATAGCATCAAAATCAAAATAGCTACAGGAATCATCGTTGTAAAGTTAGCTATCTGCTTTTTAGCCACCGACAGCTACCGTTAATATTATGAAGCTGCTGTCGTGAGGTAACTTGCTATCACGGTCTTATCGTGCAGCTTCACAGGCTGCTATTAGCAGACAGCACTAAAGTTGATAAAATCACACTTGCACATCATTAGAATTCCAACCATTTATATGGGATTTATAATTCAACTAAACATGGAACCTGAATACTACCTGATATTTCAACCTGCTGCCATCAGTGATCGGCGCGTCTGCTTGTTTGAGTCATGAATATCCAATGTAATCCAATATATGCAATGACATTCCATTCTGTAGTGTCCCAAAACTGTTAAATCATTTCCTTTGTAGTTCACTATGAGTAGAAATACATAGGGAATAGGGAGTGAACCATTTCAAACACATCTCTGGTCATCTCCGTTAGCCATCTCGTCCTGATGCCATGTTCCATATGAGAACACTCTGTTAGCCTACTGTATTAAACTTCTACTTGTCCCGACACATGAGTTACCAGATATAGACCCAGCGACAGTTACAGAGATATAAACTATAAATAGATAGGCTTTGTTCGTAATAATTAAATTACAACCAGACAGAGAACAAGGAGTTTGAGAACGGTAGGCTCATCTAATGTGCGAGATGAGCTACAGTAATGGGTCAATGCGTGGTATTACTGCGCCCCTATGGGCAGGTGAGCGGTGGTGCGGAATGACGTAAAGCGCCTGTTAGAATACCGCGGGTCAAGTTACATTCTTATGTTCCCACATCTGTACATATCTGAGCCAGGTCCTAGACTATGGGGAACACTCATGCATACTGTTTGTTTTCTTTCCAGATGCCAAAAAGAAGCAAAAAGTCACAAGCTGCCATTAAGAGACACGTGGAGACACGTGCCTCGGCTGAGGATTTTCTGACTCCTCATAAAAAAAACTTAGAAACAAAGCACTCACAGAGTGAAACACCAACGCACTCACAGAGTGAAACACCAACGCACTCACAGAGTGAAACACCAACGCACTCACAGAGTGAAACACCAACGCACTCACAGAGTGAAACACCAACGCACTCACAGAGTGAAACAGCAACCCTCAGTAAGAACACCTGTACGACCCTCTGTACGACCCCCTGTAAGAAACCTGTGAAACTTGTGAATCCAAAGCACTACCAGACTGAAACACTAACCGTGGTAAAAGAGCATCCTGTTGTTACTGATGATTCATTCTCTTTAACTCAATCTGTTGATTTTCCAGAGAGGTCTGTGTTATTGGGATCTTTTCACCAAGGTCATCCACAGTTTCAAGATGTACGTAACAAGCAGTGTGGTGCAATCAGTCTGACTGCAATTTTGAAGTGCAAGATGAACAGTGTGCTGACTTGGGAGACTCAAGATTTGGATGATGTTCTTGTGAAAGGGACTGATCTGTATAAGTCAATGAGAGCTGAAGGTAAGATAAGCGACCATGTTCAAGAAAGGGGTTACATTGCTGTCTCTGAATTACCAAGGCAACACATATTATGGAATTCTGTTTTCTCAATTAACTTTGCTGATTCTTTCGCTGGATTTGTTCTAGTTGATGATTATGATGATGCGGTACGTGATGTTGCCATGCCATTTGATGTAGCATTACAACGGACACTGCTGAGTAATGACGCATGCCTCTTAACCATTTGTGCTAATACATGTGCTATTGTGAAAGCAGGATCATGGTTTGCGGTCATTGATTCACATGCTAATAGAAATGTTAATCAGAAACTACAGAAGGCAAGTTGTGTTGCTTATTTTAGCTCTGCTACATCTCTTTATAGCTACGTTTTGGACTTGGCACAGTCATTTGGGGTAAGAACACCACAGTTTGAGATAACTGGAGTTGAAGTGACCATAACTGATGCCAGTGCTGAGGTGCGTACAACATCTGGTCCATCTTCCAGTTACATGGTAAGCACACCGACTACAACGATCAGCAACCCACTTTACAGCAATGTTGTCAAAGGTAAGCCTAAAGTGTACGGACAGCAGGCAGTTGGAAATACTTTCAGCGAGTCCACTACAATTGTAACAACTTCTGAAAACGGCAGAAAATCACATTGTACTCAGGCGGAAATGGAGAAAAACACTGAATCTAAAGCAAGCAGTAAAGTACTCTACAGTGACTTTTTAAAACGTAAGGCCAAGGTATGTGATGCTGACTTTGGTATTGGTGCTGCGAAACACAATTCAGATTTTTCTGAAGTATATACGATTGGCAGGGATGTAAACACAAAACACAGTACACCAAGGAAAACACAAAGCCGACACTATATTGAACCTAAAGCGTCTAATGATTTTCCTAGAAACCACAAGCCCCTTAATCGTTCTGAGCTTAAACCAGAGAAGCTTCACCAGAGTCGTTCATTCCATTATAACAAACAAGTGAGAGACGACAGTGATAAGGCAACAGAGTTTTCAAAAAGAAAGAGAGACAAACAATTCATAACAGAACCTATAGAAATAACCCATAACGGAAGTAAGGGATCAGATTCGGACAGTGTCATTATTAATGATATAAGAATTCATGAGCGACCTTTTAAACCATTAACAGGTCAGGATCAGGTGGCTCTGTGCACATGTTTAGAACTGCCTAATGCAAACATTGATGTTATTGCACCTGCAAATGTTTATAGCATCGGGTCTCCCTGTAAGATGAAGAGCATAAAGCCAGATGGAAACTGTTTCTACCGTAGTTTGTCCTTTAGCATATGCCAAAACGAAGAGAAGCATCTTAAAATTAGACGGGCTATCGTGCGACACCTTCGAGACAACAGTTCCAAATTTGAAACATATTTGAGAGATGAGTACACATCTGTGCAGGACTACATGACCAAATCAAGAATATATTACAGTGGCTCATGGGCAACCGAAATAGACATTTTTGCTGCAGCTGACTTATTAAAAACAACCATCATGACTTTTAATGATAGATGGAATGCACATATGCCTACTACAGATTTGCTCACAGAGAATTGTATTTATTTAAACCACACTGGCAATCATTATGAAGTTGTTACATGTGTTAAACAGGGAGATGCAGGAAATGCTTGTGCAGGAACATGTCATGATAAGGGTGATAACTTGAGGTCATTACGGAAAAGGAAGCTTAATGATGAACCAGACAATGTAAAAGCTAAGAGAGAACGCCAACGGTACCAGAATAAGAGCGATTACAGAGAAAAGAAACTTAAAGATCTTAAAGATATATATCACAAAGACACAGATTTTCAAGAATGTAAGCGTGAACGTATTCGAAGTAAATACAAGACTGATCCAAAGTTCCAGAGATACATGCGTGAACGTATTCGAAGTAAATACAAGACTGATCCAAAGTTCCAGAGATACATGCGTGAACGTATTCGAAGTAAATACAAGACTGATCCAAAGTTCCAGAGATACATGCGTGAACGTTTGCGCGAACGTGTTAGAATTAAATACAAGACTGATCCAAAGTTCCAGAGGGACATGCGCGAACGTATGCGCGAACGTGTTAGAATTAAATACAAGACTGATCCAAAGTTCCAGAGGGACATGCGTGACTACAGCATGAAGAAGTACCATGAAAATAATGAATTTCGTCTAAATAAAATCCAAAGAAGTCGTGAGAATTATTTTAAGTCGCAAAAGAGACAGGAAGACATAGATTGTACTATTGCTAATTTTCGTCAAGAAGTCAGCCGTGGTCCAGAATATGTGTGCTCTGTCTGTCACCGTTTACTCTTCAGGAAACAGGTGGTTGAGTGTAAAAGACATTGCTATGAAATCAGAGGAGAGCAAATTGCTGCAGTTGCTAACAGATGTATAACATTGCAATATTTACATGTGTGTGATGCTGAATGCGAACATGAATGCTATTTCTCTACTAGTCCATCAAACAAATTATGGATTTGTTATACATGCCATCGAAAAATACTTTGTGGAAAACTACCAGAAGAGAGTGTTACCAATAACATGCATTTGGAAGAAATCCCCGCCAAACTTAAGTCTTAACTCTTTGGAACAACATCTTATTGCACGTCATATTCCCTTCATGAAATTGTTGTGTTTGCCTCGAGGACGTCAGAATGCTTGCCACGGACCATGTGTGTCTGTTCCAATTAATACTACAGATGTAACAAATATTCTTCCAAGAAATGAATGTGATGATAAAATGATAAGAGTAAAACCTAAACGGAAATTGACTTTTAAAGGTCACTACGAGTATAAGTTTGTCCATACTGATCGAGTCAGAAATGCACTGAAGTATTTGATGAAAAAAAATAAGTGGTATGACGATGTCTTGTTTAATGAAGATTGGGTAAACTCTCTGGATGGAATTGATCATGATGAGGAAAATATAAAACATGAAACACAGTGTCAAGAAACAATTGAAAAGAGTGATGATGAAAACAGCTGTGAAGATGAAGTAGAGGAAGATTTAACATATATTAAAGATCAGAATGGGCTTTTGTCAGATACGTCATTACAACCAGTTGATTTGGGTTCTGAGATAATTGATCAGAATTTTCAAGACATAGTCAATGTGGCACCTGGTGAAGGCAACAGTCCAGTTAGGTTGCTGTCAGATATAACCAATGAATATAATCTTTCCCTGTTTTGTATCCAACTGGCGGACCTACCTTCCATGATAAGAGAGAGGTAAAAATAACTCTGGCACGATACCTGAATACACGCCTACTCAATGCAGATGGTCGTTTTGCACGAAACACAGACTTTATATTTTATGCACAATACATTTCAGAGGTGTATCAAGTTGTGTGTAGTGTTTCCATTGCATTACGCAAAGGTGGTGGCAATAGTTCTTTGAAAGAAATAACACCAGACATGTTGTTAAACTCTGAGTCTCTTCGTAAAATATTACACACTAATGAAGGATACAAGTTTTTACGAGGAATTCGTGGGACACCTCCATACTGGATGTCAGCACAGAAAGATTTGTTTGCCATGATACGACAACTGTCCATACCCACTTTCTTTGCATCTTTTAGCTCTGCTGACTTGAGATGGCCTGAAATGCTGAACACTATGGCAAGACTAGAAGGACAACAAATTGATGTGGATAACCTTGATTGGTCTGAAAAATGTGGACTTCTACGCCGTAATCCTGTCACGGCAGCAAGAATGTTTGATCACAGATGGCATTCTTTTTTGCGTAATGTAATCATGTCTCAAGCTCAGCCCATAGGGAAGGTCAAGGATTACTTTTATCGGATTGAATTTCAACAGCGTGGATCTCCTCATGTACACTGTCTTTTTTGGATTGAAAACGCTCCTAAGATTGATAAAGAAGAGGATGCCGAAGTAACACATTTCATAGACACATACATTACTTGTGAGACTCCACCTCAAACTGACGCAGAGCTTTATGAGACTGTGAACAGCGTGCAAAAGCACAGTACAAGACATTCCAAAACATGCCGTAAGAAAAACAGTCTGTCGATTTAATTTCCCACGACCACCATCGAGCCGTACTTTTATCACAAGAGGAGGCAACTCGGATGACTTGAATGGCAAAGACAAAACTAAAAATGCAAGTGCAATTATGAAGGAAGTCAAAAGTGCATTGAAGATCCCTGACATGAATTTTGATTCGACTGAGGCATTTTTTGAATCTCTTGGGATAGATCAAGGATTGTTTGAAAGAGCATATAATACATGTTCCAAAAAGAAAAGCGTTGTCCTTAAACGAAATCGAAAAGACATTTGGGTAAATCAGTATAACAGACTTACTGCATGCATGGCAAGGCAATATGGATATCCAATATGTGACAGATGCTTTTTCAGTAGTGGTTTATATACTGACATATCACAAAAGCTGAACAAGAAATGGGATTGTTGTTGCAACGTGCACAGAATGAGGCCATGAATGGGAACCTTGATGCAAAAGGAGCATTTAAAAAGCTTGGAAGCATATACCTGCACAACAGAGAAGTTTCAGCTCAATAAGCAGTGTATCGGTTAACACACATGCACTTGAAGGAATGCTCTCGTCAAGTACAGTTTATTCCCATTGGAGAAAACCCTGTAAGAATGAGTTTGCCTTTGCACCTATCTAAGGTAAAGCTGAACATGAAAGGTCTCATGATGACAGCAGTTTGTGGATGACCAATGTGGTCGAGAGATATAAGAACAGACCCAAGACGGAGCAATTCGAAATTCTATGCCTTGCCAGTTTTTGTTCTGAATACAGAGTACTCTCAAGGTCACAGGTGTCACCAAAGAAATAGTCTTCAGAATGTGTCATAAAACTAGACAACGACTGTGGTTTTATCCAAAAAAGGACTCGAACTGAACCTGCTGTTGTAAGGTATCCCAGATTTTCTCCAACAAGAAACCCAGAGCAGTACTTTCATTCCTTGCTACAACTGTTTTTGCCATATTATGATGACCATCAGCTCAAGCCAGCCCACTTTGATACATTTGAGCATTTCTATGAGAATGGTGCAGTGAAATGTGTCAATGATCTCCAAACAGTGAAGTCAATTGTTGATGTTAATAAATCTCTTTTTGAAAGAGAAAGTGACGAAATAGACAAAGCTAAAGAATTGCTTGAACAGGACATTGATTTAGAAGATGCCTGGGCTCAAATATGTCCTGAAACGGAAAGAGAACGTCTTCATTGTTTGGAACTGATGAAAGACAAAGTTATGCCTGATGAGGATGATCATGAGCAACTTATTCAAGACCTTACTGCAAATCCAGAAACCGCATGCACTCTTGAAACAAATCATGTGTCAATGCCCAGACAGGATGCACTGCATTTACTGCGCTCATTAAATGAAGAGCAGTCGGCAATATTCTATAGTGTCCGTAAGTGGTGTTTGCAGAAGCAGCTTGGACAAAATCCAGAACCATTTCGCCTATTTGTTACTGGTGGTGCTGGTACAGGGAAAAGCCATTTGATCAAAGCAATACATTATGAAGCCTCCCGACTGTTCTCCGCTTGCTGAAAACCCTGATGATGTCACTGTACTCTTAACAGCGTCTACAGGTGTGGCTGCATTTAACATTGGTGCTGCAACAATTCACAACACATTCTCCATTGGTGCTAATATCAGATTGCCATATCAACCTCTAGGTGATGAGAAGGTTAATTCTTTACGGACTAAAATGAGCAGTTTGCAAATTCTCATCATTGATGAAGTGTCCATGGTTGACCACCGCCTTCTGGCCTACATTCATGGTAGACTACGTCAGATCAAGCAGACTGGTGATTATTCCCCCTTTGGAAAAGTTTGCATTGTTGCTGTGGGCGATTTCTATCAGTTACCAGCTGTAAAAGGTACTCCTCTTTTTGCCGATAACAAAGGAATCAATCTGTGGGAAAGCAACTTTGAAGTTGTTGAACTAACTAAAGTTGTTAGACAACAAGATGCAACATTTGCTGAGATGCTGAACCGACTGAGTTCGTAAAAAGAAAGAACCCCTAAGCGCCAATGATCTTCTGATGTTGAAACGGTGTGAAACTGGTGAAGAACCTGACCACATCCACATATTTGCTACTAATGGAGAAGTTGATGACTATAACATTAAGAGGCTGCAAGAGACCTGCCCAGACGCAATCAGTATACATGCTCAAGATTTTATCAGAAATCCCAAAACTGGAAGAATGGAACAGATGGTTGGTTTTCACAGCAAAGTGTTTAATTCATGTTTATCAAATTGTGTTTCTTTGGGTATTGGAGCAAGAGTGATGTTGAAGAAAAACATTGATGTGTCTGATGGCCTTGTCAATGGAGCGTTTGGTAGAGTTGTGCACATCAGTAAAGGTCAACAACAGGATGATTTCCCTACAGCTATTCATGTGGAGTTTGATAACCCAAATGTTGGCAAGATTCAGAGATCAAAAAAACATCAGAGGTTTTCTGAACATTTAACTCTAATCAAAGTGGAAGAGGATCAAGTCACATATGCTGGTGGAGTACGCCGTCAATTTCCACTGAGACTTGCATGGGCATGCACAGTACACAAGGTTCAAGGTCTTACTGTTGAAAAAGCTGTTGTATCACTCAAGAAGATCTTTACTGCAGGGCAAGCATACGTTACTTTGAGTCGTGTGAAAACTCTCACTGGATTGATAATTGAAGACTTCAAAGAGTCAACCATATATTGCAATAACAAAATAGACTTGGCCCTGAAAAACTTGCCTCGGTTTTCATTTGAAAAGTCTGTTTTCTCTAATGTTAACAATACCTGCACACTAGCACTTCACAATGTACAAAGTCTAAAAGCCCACATTCAAGACATTCATGCCCATAAAACCCTAATGCAAGCTGATTGTATTTGCTTAACAGAGACATGGCTCAACGTAGACACTGAAGAAGTACCACAACTTCCAGGATTTTGCTTCAACCACAACCCAAGGGCAAACTGTTATGACGACACTCAGCCACTTTTTGCAGAATTGAAACATCAAGAAAGAGGTGGAGTTGGTTTGTATTATTCAGACAACATTGACATGAACACCGTGATTCCAGAAAGATCCAATTTGGAATGGTTGTATTTTGCAATACCTCATGTAAGTTTGACTGCTGCTGTTTTGTACAGGCCTAGTTCTTATAAAATTGAGATGTTTCGGCAACAACTCTTAAAGGTAATCTGTGAACTTGAGAAGCATCCAGGGAAGAAAATCATAATGGGAGACTTTAATGAAGATGTCTTTGGATCATGTACAATTTTACAGGTTATGGAACACCATGGATATACTCAACATGTACAAACAGCTACAACTGAAAAAGGTACTCTCATAGACCATGTGTACATTAAAGGCACAGACGATGTTATTGTTGAAGTTGTTCAGACATACTACAGTTTTCATGAAGCGATACTTATTTCATTTGTGTAATATTTTTTATAATCACCATTGAATATTAAAGTATACCTATTATATTCTGAGTGCCCTATATTGCACAATGTAATCTTGTCAATGTTATTGTTGCGCAGACTTACAGCATTATAGTTTTCATAGCACGGTACTTATATCACTTTGTTAATATCTCTCACAATTAAAGATATTCACCATTAAATAGTAAAGTATACCTACTGTGAATGTTCAAAGTTTGTTCTAACCTATTCCGTCCGCAAAGCAGGGGGGGGGGGGGGAGGAACATAAGACTGGACGGCTCCCCGTAGCAGGTTTAATTTAATTCATATTTCATTTAATAACACTACACAATTCTGTTTATTTATTCTTTTTCATTTCTGTTGAATTTGCTGGTTTATCTAGTTTTTTTTTCGTTATACAAATGTGACCGCCGCTGGTAATTTGGTCCTCAACTAGGCATTTTCATTTTTCAGTTTTTTACAGATTATGAAAGTGCAGATTGTAAGCTTTCAAATGAGGTCTCATAAATTGAAATCTGAACATATTTGAAGAAGATATGCTTATTTGAATGCTAGTACTGCCAAATCAACTTAGCTGAGAAATCTCCCTCCAAAGTTCTCCAACATTTTCACACCTCTGACTGCCAGGTAATGGGCGTGAACAATGGCCTGGTAACCCCTCCCCCAGCCACTCCCCCACTGGACGATCTGTTATTATCTGTCAGAGTGGCTGTCAACTTGGGGTATTAACTGAGAGTGGCTGCCAAGTGAGGTGCTCTCTCACTGATGACCCCACACTCTGAGTCAGTATTAATCTTGTGTTGTGAATGCAGTTAAGAACAATATAAGATGAAGTTCAAATGTAACGTTCTTTATTGTCACATACATGATATAAAGTACAAGCATAAGTAGTTAAAGTCCAGGTTAACCCAGTTCAAATTTTTGTTATGAGCTTCACACACCACAGGAAAACATGTCATTAACCGCCCAGCCAAATCTGAGTGATTAAAAATGTCGCTAAGTATATAAAATAAGGCTTCAAAATCGGTTAAAAATCAGCAGCATTCTCTGGTCTGAGACTGTGGGGGCGTGTCTGCTGAAGGCACCGAAGCCACACCCAATTGCGTGGGGAGGGGGTGTGGAGGGAAGAACCTGTCAAATAGTACCGTTCTCTGGTCTGCATATTGTCACACTGGCACGCCGTCTCTTTTGTGGTAGGAAGGCACAGCTTTGTGAAAACAGAGAGGAGTTGAAATTACACTTGTCTAATGAGTCAAACGCACAGATGCTTCCTCCTAACCTACCTCCTGACAAACAACACAGGTAAAACTGTAGCTACTCTATACCAACGCGCCAGTGTTACTGCCCTTAGATGCAAAATACAAAAACAGGCAACGAGGAATGTATGAGTCTGTCCCCATTTTCTCACTGCCACCTCCGGACCCATTCCTATCCCTCCCAGGCGATCCTGTCGTCCCTTGGGATCAATGGAAAAAGTTGTTTAAAATGTACCTTTTAGTCACTGGCTTGAACAGCGCTGATAGCGCGAAGAAGCGTACACTAACGGAGTTGATATTCGGGACAGACTCATCCACTCTCGTTGGCAATGTTATGTGTGAGAATAACGAGCACTCGGCTTCAACTTTCCCTCTCATATCCAACAGAACTGGAATGTTCAGCCAGTAGCCGCCGAGCACCGCTTCACTGGGAGAGGGTGCGTCTTTCTCCAGCTGCAGCTGGTCTACCTAACCATCCCCCTCGCTCCCGCCTCCCGGTCTCCCGCTGGACAAATATACTGTAACCATTACCGGTGAACCCATACGCACATCAGGTGCCACAAATATGGCAGGCAGTTTCTGTATAGTTAACGCTTATAGTCATAATATATCATCCGTAACGTTATTTGGTGGGTGGTCGCCTGGTCGGTGCTGCTAGCTATGTTAGCTAGACTATATACACACTCCCATCTGCAACAAGCTACATAGCTAATGTTAGCTATAATTCCTCCTAAGATTACATATAATTCATCATAGCTGACATTACCACATAAATGTCAAGACACATTTTGTAGATTAACGTAGCAGTGTATTTATAATTATAATGTTATAACGTTAATTAGCTATAAGCACACAAGGCAGCGGTGTCGGCACCAAAGGTTGATGCGACAGGAGGAGAATGGAGGCCGGGGAGGGAGATGGTTGGCTCCGCCGAATTCACCAGGACCAGTCGTGAGTCTGTGAAACCCAGGTGCCTCATATTATAATTGCAGAAGCTTTCGGGAGTGAAATGTTTGCTGCAGAGGCGGGCGCTAGCGGTGACAGACTCTGTAACACCATGGCTCTTCAAAAATGCTAACCATTTGCTTCTCATTTCAGCTTTACTCGGGAGTGAAAGAAGGAGACCTTATCATCCCATTCCTGCTGGCATCCAGGAAGGATGTATTTTCGTTTAGTTTTATGCATAGGCATTGCTAACTAAGAAAAACTAGCTAATTCTAGACTGTTGGTTAAAACTAGCTAATTCTAGACTCAAGATTGAGCAGGAGAACCGAAGATTCAAATCCGTTCTAGCTTTATATAGTGTTAGGGAGGGGATATGTTCAGAACACCGCTCTACGTCATCCGGTACCGTTTTAAGCCCGCCCAGAAAATCCAGAAATCAAAACTGGTCAAAAACACAAAACTGGTCTAACTTCACAATTCAGTACTACAGATGGTTCATCCCATTTTTACATGTTATCAGCAATGCATCACTAACACATAGAATGTGTTTTCAAGCAAATCTCAGATTTTGGTTAACTGGGACTTTAAGTGTACAAAAAAAGGCAACAGTCTAAGTGTTAAAGTGTACAGTCAGTTGTCTGTTTTATAGACAAGGTGCATAGTGTTCATTGTGATCAAGTGTACAACAAAGTAATAACAGTCCCCAGCTCAATACTCAAGGTAATAACAACAGTACTCAGCTCAGTATTCAATATTCTAACAATGCAGTCTGTGCAAGTGTGGGCAAGTCTGTGCAAGAGAACAAGCAACGCTTCAGTATACAAACAGGAAAACAGGAAAGGCTGTGGCCTTTCTCCTGCAGTGCTGTCCGTCCTGATGATCTGCAGTGAATCTACAAGCGGACAGTCTTGTTCTGAGCTGCTGTGGAGTTTGGCGGGGGACATGTGACGTCTCGTCCCTCATCAGAACAGAACTCTCTGATCTTGTCAAAGAGATACGTCTGTCTGGCCATGTCCAGTCCGGGTGGGGCTTGCACAAGAAGACCTTCTCTGGGGGGCAGGACATCAGGCTTGCGCAGCAGCTGAAACTCGACTGCCGGTGCATCACGGTGTTCTCTGGCCACAACCATGCCAGGTCTCTCAGCATCAAAACTGCAATAGAATAGAAGGAAGAAAGTACATTAAACTATTGCCCACAGTACTGGCACTCCATATAGATAAAATAGTGCCAGAATGTGTTGATTAAATAGACTAGCTAATGCATGATAGGATGAACGTATTCTCACCTGTTGTGCAAAATCAAAGCTGTAGTGCATAGTGATCTTCTTGCTGGCTGGTATGGAGGGGCCCAGGGAGAGCTGCAAATCCTCACCTTTTTGCTCATCCTGTAACCAAAACAAAAAACAAAGGTGTCAGACTACCATAGCTCTCATGCTCTCTCTTTCTGTTTCTCTCTATAATATAGCTACCTAGCTCAATATTAGCTGCCACGCTGGCTAGTTTAGGAACAAAGGGCTAGCTCAGCTAACTAGCATGTTAGCTAACGTTAGCTAGCTAGCCTTTGTTAGTTTGTTATGCTAGCTAGACTTAGTCACTTGTTTAGAAAGGAGCTACTGCTAAACGACTAACGTTAATGTAATGTAAACAGCACAGATAGTATAAAGATCAGCTTACCCCAAAGCAAAGCAGAATGCTTGGCGGTGGTGTGAATCTGCTACGTCGTTCGACGTTTCGCTTGGTAGCAACTTGGTAGCAACAAGTTGATAGTCATCTCTGTATCACAGGTCATCAAGAATAAACTCCGTGTACGAACAAGTCCTGCTCTGCTGGAGTTTTAGCTGCTCTTAAAACTCTTTCCATGTCCTGGATGCCATCCCCGTCTTCTCTTTAGCAAAAGCTGTAGCATCCTTGGTAAACTTGGAACTGAATGTAAACAAAGCTGGCGTGTTGGTGAAGGGTGGGGGGCGGAGAACCCGGAAGCAATAGCCAATGAAAACAAATCATGCTAATCGATCTGCCCGCCCCCAAGCCCGGCTCGAAATCAGCTAAAAACGAGCTTAGTTTGCAGACTAATTAAACGTATTTCGTGAACCTAAAACTGTTGTCTGTTATAGTAAGTGGGTTCTTCACAACTTCAACTTTGGTAATACAAAATAAAACAAAAAACGAAAAAAAACGTTTTTTTATGTATTTTGCCCTCTAGCGCATTTCGGGGTTTGCCGAGTTGCGGACCAAATCACCAGCCGCTGTCACAAATGTTACTGTTGGCTGTGTGAAACGAACTACAACAAAACACATTGTGAGTATATAGTTTAACAGTGTTTATTTTTCTAACATACACATGCTATATATGATATATTATAAGTTATATATTATAAGTGATGTTATTCTTGTTAAACATGCATTATGTTGGTTTGCTGTATGTTAAAGCATGTACACTTTTTGTAGAAGGACATGTCTCCTCTAATTACCTTACAGATTTGAAATGAACTATTACAAAGGTAGTCGACCCTGCTCCTGCTTCCCTGAATGTAGAGGAGACCTTACAATGCTGTGGGCGATGGAAAGCCGGCTACAACCCTGATATTGCGTTTGTCAGCCATAGCATCTCTCGACTGAGCAAGAAGCTGGTACTGGAGCCACTGCCAAAAACCCAACACTGCCCCATTGGCCTTACAGTCAATGCCGCAGTAACCCCAGCCCAATTCCTTTCCGGAGAAGATTCAACTTTGGGAAAGCAAACTGGCCTGGTTTCCAAGAAGACCTTGAAGGGAAGATCGGCAACCTCCCAGCGGACCCCAAGAACTACGAAATCTTCACCAAACTAGTACACCAGGCAGCCCGGAAGAACATCCCAAGAGGCTGCCGCACCCAATACATCGCCGGCCTCGATGCTCCAAGCAGCAACAGCAAACTATATGAGCAATACCAACAGCTCTACGAATCTGATCCCTTTGCTGACAGCACCATCGAAGCAGGTGAGAGACTCATGACCTACCTATCAGAACACCGCCAGCAGAAATGGCAAACCCTACTGGAGACAACTGATATGGCAAGAAACAGCAAAAAGGCATGGAATCTCATCTGAAAAATCAGCAATGACCCTCACAGTGTTCAATAAAAATGCAAAGGACTGTGTAAAGACATGCGAAACTGTCATATAACCAACCAGCTTCAAAGACACGAAAGAGAGAGAGAAATGCTGTGGAGTGTATTACCATTCGTCCCCCTACTCTGGTTCTTCATAGCTGGTAAGCTGCTGGTAAATAACTATAATATTCATCATAATATTTATAATGCACTTTCCAATGAGAGACAATCTCAAAATGCTAAAAAAAATAAAAGATTTCTTGTCTTCTCAGGTTCATCAGCCATCACCTCCTATAGGGACTATCAGCCAGGTTTGCCGAAGCCTATCCACACCAACACTACAGGTCTCATGGAAAGGCCTCTTTTGCAACAAAGGCAATTATACTATCTTGGGGTTGTGGAGGGCAGTTAATTTCTCAAAGTTGGTATTTATGTAGAAGTCCTCAGGTAGACCTATTATGGGGGTAATTGATAAGTTAAAGTAGAACTAGAAGCCGTGGCTGTTTCCAGGTGACAGTGAATTAGTTGATTAACAAATGCATTTATTTTAAATTATTCTGAGCTTACCTGTTGTGAAGAAGCATTCATTTTGTCTCATTATTTTTCTATACATGTCTGTAACAGGTTCTTGGCACAACCACTCACAGCTCACATGTTCCAGTCTACCTGTTGTTCACAGCTAGCTGTCTCCAGAAAACAGTGAGTCGATCAACAAATAAATCTGTTTTTAATTATTCTTATCTGGTGTGAAGGTGCAGATGCATTGGTCTTTTGTCTTATTACTTCCCTGTACATGTCTGTAACAGGTTCTTAGAGAGACCACTGTTGCAGGTAGCTCATCTTTTCCAGTCTGCCTGCTTGTCGCTTACAGCCAGCTGTCTCCAAGTGTTTACGACACAGCCAACAGTAACATTAGTATAACATTTGTTTTTATGATTTTTGTGCAACAAGCTGCTCTAAATAAATTGCCCCTAGTGGGACTAATAAAGTTGTTTGAATTGAATTGATCACCAAATTAGTCTGTTTTAAATTTTTCTGAGCTTACCGGTCATAAAGAAGCATTGATCTTGTGTGGCACATACCAGTAGTGGGGCTTGTTGAATTTCATTCAGTTTCACCAGCAGTAGGACAGGCCAACCTCCTCCAGCCCCCGAGGACCAAGCTCCAAATGGGAGACGGGCCTTCTGCTCCACCGCTCCCATGCTATCCCTGACCATCTGAGGGCGCCACAGATTCTGGATGCTTTTTAAAAAGCCTAAAAACCCACCTTTTTTTATGAAAGATTTGTTAGATTGTGTCAGATTGTTTGTGTTAGTTCTAGCCCTGTGTAGCCTGTCTTGTCATAGATTTTTTTTTATTACATTAGCTGCTGTAGCTTTTTTATGTTTTGTCCTGTAGCACTTTGTTTGTTCAATGTGTTCAATGTAAAGTGTATTTACAAATAAAATATTATTATTATTATTATTATTATTGCTATTGCTGATGCTCATCAACCATCACCAGCCACAAACTCCATCAACCAGTTGCAGGGCTTGCCAAAGCCCACCCACAACACTACAGGCCTCATAGAAAGGCCTCTTTTGCAAAGGCCCCTAAGCAGCAGAGGCAGCCATCTACTCATTTAAGGTTATGGAGGCCCATTTTTAAAAGTGTGCATTTCTGTAGAAGGCCTTGGGTAGAGATATTATACTGTAGGCTATGTATAATTGATGTATGTGTGATATAGTTGCTGTTGTAACAGTCATGTTTAAGTACAGTTATTTCTGTGTTTATAAAGGAATTTCGACTTAAATAACTTTAATGGTATTTCTGTTTGAGATAGTGTGTATGATTGCAGAATGCATGCATTCCATTTACAGCTTTAATAGAACAAGGCTATTATATAAAAAGGCAAGTGTATAAAAATATATTAGATTAAAACGACATGAATGGTATCTAATTCTCAAGCTGTCAACATGTGACTTGATGACAGGGGATCCATAACCAGTGTGCCAAATGTGGTTTTGATACATTAGCTGAATCCCAATCTGAGTGCGCAAACCACCCTTCCGCCCCTTCACACTTGAGCCTGAGTCCTGAGCACTTAATGTCAGCTGGAAAGGCCAGAGGGTGCAAGGGCCCTGAATTAAATGCTATTAAAGCATTTCTGATACAACTCCTGTTTAGCGGCATTGTCGCCAAATGCAATTGGCTGTCACAAGCGAACGCATTGGAAAATTAGAAAAAATCATATTGAACCTTTGTAGACTAGGATTAGTCTACATATTGTGTAGGCCTATCACGTTTCATGCAGATTGGAGGAAAATCTGACATGTGGTTGAACGAGATTCGAACTCTGCACCTGCTGCTTGCAAGGCCGACTCCCTATCCACTGTGCTATGCCTGATCTTGCAAAGGAGAATTGCCCTTGTCCACAAGGCATTTCAGCCGTTGGTGGCTTTGTCGCCAAATTCAATTGTCTGTCACAAGCAAACGCATTTGAATATCAACAATTCAAATCAATCCTTTGTAGACATTGGTCTCCAGATAATGTGTATTATTTTGTTTTGCAGATTAGTGAAAATCTGTAGGAGGAGTAGCATTTTAAGTGTTTTTCACTAAATCCAAAATGGCAGACAATTCAATATAGTATGCAAGACGTAATAGGGTTTGTTTAACTCGGCTTGAGCCAAGGAATCATATAGCACCTTGATTTTGAAAATTGGACTTACGGTTCAAAAGTGGCGTGCATAAATGCATTGGCAACTTTGACATGTTGGTGGCGCTAGAGTGTAGGAGCTGAGGACATGGGTCTTGGTGAGAGGGGTCATGGGACTGTCCCGAATCAGTGTGCCAAATTTCATAACTTTCTACCATACGGTTCTATGGGCTGCCATAGACTCCAATGGCAGAAGAGTATAAGAAAGAAAGAAAGAAAAAAAAAAAGGATGATAATAAGAAAAGGTAGAAACATAATGGTACAAGTACAAGGCTAGACTGACGTGGCGACATGTTTGACAAGGGTCAAGGATGGTTCCGAGAATTTCGAAAGTCACACATATTACTTACTCTGAACAATAGGCACAAGAGTCCCTGGTCTGTGAGCCAAATTTCACAACTTTGAACTGGCAGCAGCGACCGACAACGATTCTGTTGTCTGCCATTGACTTCCACAGCAGCATAATTACAATAACTATAAGAAGGCATTTTTGATGAACCGGAATCGAACCCTGAACTCGCTGCTTGGGAGACTGATGCGCTACCCGCTGTTCCACGACGGATCTTAGGAACGCAATTCGCAGATTTGAGTGGATAATGTCAGCTTTTGCTTCCTCTTAGTAGAGTGAGTCCTGAGCACTTAATTAATGTCACCTGGTAGGGTTGCTTCCTCTCGGTAGAGTGAGAGGGGGGGGGTGTCGTTGTTTAAATTGGCACACAGCGAAAAGTATACATAGCATAGCTCAACTATTTACTTCTTCAGAATCCAGACAATCACGTGAACATTTCCATGTATAATATGTCCTTCGGTCTTCAGAAGTGTAGGAGAGGTGAAGAGTTAGAAACAGTTAGAGATTCTAGAGCGAAGAGAGATTTTCTAGAGTGTGGCTCCATTGATTTCAATGGAGGGCGGGGGTCATTATTCGAACTGTCACAGAGTGAAAAATATACATCAAAGAGCTTAGCTTTTTTGATTTTATGAATCCCAAGAGTCGTGTGAACGTTTTGATATATAAAATGTGTATGAGCTGTGAGAATTGGAAGAGGGATGGCAGTTTAGAAAATGTGTGACTTTTTCCAAAATGCGCCTTTCACCACTCTGAAACTGGTGAAATTGTGCAGAAGACAAAAAGTGTTCCTTTCATTCTGCAATCAAACAAATGAAGTAATAATGAAACCATGGGGTGTTTTGAACTTAGCATGAGCCAGGGAATCCATTGCTACCATAATTTTGAAGATTGGACATACAGTTCAAAAGTTACTGGCATAAACGCAACTCCAACTTTGACACGCTGGTGGCGCTAGAGTGCACTAGATGTCAACATGAGACTTGGTGACAGATGTCATGGATATGTCCCGGATGAGTGTGCCAAATGTGGTTTTGATAGATTAAAACATTACTGAGATATGATCCCTGTTCCTGTTTTGCAGCTTTTCTGCCAATTTTGATTGGCTGTCACGAGCGAACGCAATGGATAATCAAAAATCCCTGTACATCCTTTGTAGACATTGGTGTATAGATGACATCCACCGATTTCCGTGCAGATTGGTGAAAGTTCCTAGGAGGAGATACATTTTAAGGGTTTTGCACATCATTCAAAATGGCGGAGGAGCCAAGATGGCCACAATGACGTCTTAGAGTGCGTTGAATCCGGCTTGAGCCAAGGAATTGAAGGACACCTGAAGTTTGAAAATTGGACTTGCTGAAGAAAAGCTGCATGCATAAATGCACCTCCAACTTTGACACGTTGGTGGCGCTAGAGAGGGTGAGGTGTGGACATGAGACTTGGTGAGGAGGGTCAGGGCACTGTCCCGAATGAGTGTGCCAATTTTCATAACTTTCTACCATAAGCTTCTATGGGCTGCCATAGACTACAATGGCAGAGGAATAATAAATAAATAAGAAAAGGTAGAAACTTAATGGAGGCCTACGCAGCTTCGCTGCTTGGCCCCCAATAAGAAAAGGTAGAAACTTAATGGAGGCCTACGCAGCTTCGCTGCTTGGCCCCCAATAATATAGGCAAATACAATAGGGTTCCGTCAGCTACGCTGCCTGGCCCCTAATCACATTGTATGGTGATGTTTAAAATGAACTCACATTCTCATTGTTACAAAAATATGTCCTGATGAAGGTAGAAACCGAAACGTTGACTGATTAAAAAGCAGAGAAAACGTGTGTGCAGGAGTACGTTATTCTTCATTTCTTCATGAGACATGAGCCATAGTATACACTAGGTTATAGAGTATGGCTAGGCCATAATGTTTTCCAACCATAATAAGGTTAGTCATGCTGAAGCGTCTAACGTCTGCCGAGTCCCTCTCACCTCTCTGGAGCGGGTGACTTTAAACTCCCGTTAGTTCACTGAAGGGGAGGTGCAGATTGGTGGAACGGCCATACAGAAGGAGCCCCAGCCAAACTGGCTGATGGACTTCTCTAGTGCCTCTACCGTTGTTGAGAGATTAAATGAGGAAATTAATTCAGTGCACATGGTGATGACATGCACCATGGGTGGAGGAACACAGGTTCACTCTCAAGAGCTGACCTCTGACCTCTGATTGGTGCCATTGTGGGTGATCATAACCAAGTGCACCCCGTGTATCAGGCCAACGTGCCGGACCCGGCCAGAGCTCTACATAGCAGTGTTGTTGCTCCAGATCCTGTTTCTTTCTCACTTACCTCTGTCTCCTATTGATCCGTCTCACCATGACAACCACACACGCCGACGCAGAGGGGGAAGGGGCTAGCAGACAGGGGTCGTGACAGGGCTGGAATTGAGTCATTGAGTCCCTCTGGGGATACATACAGCTGTATGGAACTGGATTCATATTAATACACTGCACTGCCCTCTAAATATGTCTTCTCCCTCCAGACTAATTAGTATGCAGAGAGAGAAAGAGACAGAGCAACGGAGAGAGGGCGAGAGAAATAAAAAGTTGAATTATTTGTTATGGTTTAACATGAACCAGGGGACACATGGAATAGTCTGAGTGACCGTGCAATTATTTTCATTTCCATAATGAGCCGCGGGCGTGTTTATATGAAAGGATATGTAGCCTACGATAGCATGCCTCTGAATGCTAACAATTATGCATTAAAAACAAAATAATATAATCTTCAGGCAAAACAGTGTGTGTTTGTGTACGTGCATGTGTGTATACGTGTGTGTGTGTGTGTATGTGTGTGTGCGTGTGCGTGCGTGTGTGTGTGAGAGTGAACGACAGGGGATAAAAAGCAAAGCCCTGAAGACCTACTGCACAGTGTGCATCTGATTCTCTAGCTGCAAGGACACAACACCACAGAGTCACCGTCACTTGGGGACTGTCACATACTGTTATTTATAGCGGCTGGGTTCTGCTTCTTTCTGCCCTGAGTCTTCCCTGTGGGTGGGCTCGCCTGATTGGCTGCGGAGGGTGCCAGGCCATAACGTTACATCACAGTCTGACAGGGGGAGAGGGGGTGTGTAATGGACAGAGGCCAGAAATGTTGAATTTGGCTGGGTGCCACAGGTTGGCAGGACAATATAACTAATTTACACTGTAGAGATTCACACAGCCAAAGAGAGAGAGAGGTGAGAGAGTGTGTGAGAGAGAGAGATGAGAGAGAGAGAGAGAGAGAGAGAGAGAGAGAGAGAGAGGGTATATAGAGCGAGAGTTCGGTGGAGTTGAGAAAGTGACACATTTACCTACAGTACACACACAAGCACACACAAACGCAAGTACACACGTACATTACATTAGTCATTGAGCTGATGCTTTTATCCAAAGCGACTTACCATAATTGCATTTAAACGTCAGTGTACTACTACTTGCCAGCAGTGCATCTTATTTCTAAAACAAGTGACTAAGAGCATAATCTAGTGCTGAAGACAATGTGAAGAATAGCAAAGTAAAAACAATGAGTTGCTTATGAGGGAGGATCTTGGCAGTACAAACACACACTCATACAAACACACACACACACACAATCACACACATAGAAGCACAGCATGGTGCATGGCTCCATCTGCTGGATATGATTATAGAAGCCAGATGGTCCAATTGGTGTGAGGA
>NC_140235.1:23139285-23189285 GCF_949987555.1 Borostomias antarcticus
GAGTACATCATTCTCGTCATGCAGTGTAGCTATTGGCTGTAAACAGTGTTTGCAAAGATTCATAAATCAACATCCCTACTACAGCCGTGCAATCAGTGCAGAGCACAACCCCCAGAGTTGACCGTCAAACATTAGCCAAGTATGTTAAACTGGGAACCATACGCCCAGCCCTTTACACCAGAAAAGCTGAATGGCGTGACGTTACAAACGAAGCACCTCCCACGAGGGCGTAAAGCGAGTGGGAGTGAACGACAGCGTACTGTCGCCTCTATGCAACCTTGGCAGCTGCTAGTGAAACCTAGAAGTAAACTAAGCTATTCTACGTTGGAGATTGTAGACTCCCTGTTCTTACGCAAAGCGTCTTTTTGCCGCGTTCTTCGCTCTGCGCTCGGGTGATCTTTGAGATGCGCCTTTTTCGAATGCGAGAGAGCTGCCTTGGAAACCTACAGTAATCTCTCTCTCTCCCCCTCTCTCTCGCGCTCTCTCTCTCTTCCGTCTTTTCTGGGAGTGTGTCAATGCCAGAGGAATTAGTATAGCCCGGATAGGCAAATTACAGTGCCCTGAACCGAGCGACGACTTTATAAGCGCGGGGAGGTTCGTACTGTTCAGACCACCGGTTGAGTTTTACGCGCTCAAGAAAAGAGACATCAAGCGGAATGGAAACATGAAAGTTCCGACTCTTCCAATGGATTCCTGAAAAAGGGGCGTACCATACGCAACAGACAGACGTTGCACACAGGTCGGCGTACGAGCGCTCTCTGTATCCACACTGTAAACTCCAGTACCCTACTGTCTGTTAGAGCGTGCAAAGAACGCAAGTGCATAGCTTGGGAATAGCGCGTCTTAATTTTGATCGTATTGTCTTGGCCAGTGTTACTTAAAATGTACCCAAAGAGATACATTTGATATTTTATTGAATTTATATTTTGCCATTGGGGGGATTTGGTTTGGGGTTTCACACTTTTACTCTCGGGGTTTGCACACGTGTTGTTAAGGTGATGTGGGGTTACAATGTTGGGATACAGTGTGTTTGATCTACTGGCGCTGCGGAGTTTATTTTGATCCTTGGAAATGAGTTTTTGTATTTAATTTTCGGTCTGGATTTTGTGGCACTGTTGCTTTCGTGATGGCAAATGAGAACCCTTATGACAGTCGCGACATTGTTGAGATATACATTCACCACAAACTGCTGAAGAAAGCAGGATACGTATGGCAACGCGATTCCAACGGAGAGCAGGACTCCGCACCCAATAACGGCTTCGGGGATGAGCCTGAAGTTCTCTCGCGGCGTGCGCGGCACATCCCCGCCGATGGAGAGGACACTGGATCCCCGTTCCAAAACCGGATGCCGCAACCGAACCCTCACGCCCGGCTCCACCGGGTGCTGCGCGAGGCAGGGGATGAGATCGAGAGGATGTACACGCGGGACTTCGCGGAGATGTCCGGTCAGCTGCACTTCACCCCAAGCACGGCGCAGCGGAGGTTCACCGCCGTGATCGAGGAACTCTTCCGCGACGGGGTCAACTGGGGGCGGATCGTGGCCTTTTTCGAGTTCGGAGGGACTATGTGCGTAGAGAGCGTGAACCGGGAGATGACGTCCCAGGTGGACAACATTGCGCACTGGATGACGGAGTACCTGAACGGCCCGCTGCAAACGTGGATCCAGGAAAACGGTGGCTGGGTAAGACAGTCTGTTATGTAGCCTAACTGACTGTTAGCTAAACTCCTGACGAACTGCTCATCAGTTTTGCTAATCCTAACCTTAGAACTAGCCATGACTGAATGGGGGGGGGGGGGGGGGGGGGGGGGGGGGGGGGGGGGGGGTGCAGTACACCTGCCTGAAGTTCAACCCTCTCTCTCTCTCTCTCTCTCTCCCTCCCTCCCTCCCTCTCTCTCTCTCTCTCTCTCTCTCTCTCTCACACACACGTCTCTCACACACCTCTCTCAGACACCAGTCTCTCACACACCTGTCCCTACTCATCTTGATGCCATGGTGATTGATAGCATTATTTGGCCAAGGGGTTTTTGAATGATTTACAGTATACACTATGTATTCTTGATAAGGACAGCTGCACCCTCCACCTGTCTCAATCTCTCACCAGGGCAGGTAGAGTCAAGGAGAGAGGTGAAGGAGAGGAAACAAGGGGAGGAGCCACTGTAATGTATTGTAATGCAGCCTACAGCCTTGAAGGGGAAGTTGGCACCATGCCAGGGATGGCTGAGTTTGAATGAATGAACAGCATTTCCCCATTTAGGCTAGCTTTACAAACGCTGTGGATAACAGACCGCCCTCCCCTGCCCTGGAGCTCCAACTTGTTATCATAACTGTGTAATAACTAAGGAATTCATTTTAAGAGGAAATACAGCTGTTATAAAAGTGTTATTGCTCTGTTATGACCATGTTAATAGCTTTGTTTTGGGCTCTGAGAACCCTCCTCTCTGGCTGGCTGCTGTGTTCTTGCGTTGAATAATTTAGGCCCTCAAATGGATAAGGCATGCCATGCTTTTACACACTGCCGTCTTGGTGGGTTGGAGAAAGCAGAAAGAGAAAGAAAGAAATTAAGATAGATAGATAGATAGATAGATAGATAGATAGATAGATAGATAGATAGATAGATAGATAGATAGATAGATAGATAGATAGATAGATAGATAGACAGAAATTAACAGTGTGTTTCGGTTTGTGTGCGCGCGCGTGTGTGTGTGTGTGTGTGCGTGCACACATGCATGTGTGTCTGCGTGTCAGGCTGTCTGTAATTCATTTCATGATATTGTCATTAAAGGTACATTTAAACTTTTGTACCTTGACACGTTCATTTCACTAGAATGGGAACCCATGTTCCAGGGGCGTCTTCTATGTTTATAAGCATTAGAAGAGGGGGTTTGGAACCAAGATCCCTGGCTGCTGCCCTCTGTCCTCAAGAATGTCCTCGGCAGATGCTCAGACCTGGCTAGCAGGAGACAGCTAGGGAGCTGAAGTCCTGCTGAGAAGCTGGAACGAAGGGTTAGGGTGAAGCGTGCTTGTGTCAGGCCCAGTGTCAGTATGAAACCAATGAGGTGGCATCTGAAATTTGCACAATTATTATGACGCACAATTATTATGAATTGACTTTGATCGGTTAAAAATAATTTTGGACATAGGGCCTCATTTTCAACTTGAGGGCCTCATTTTCAACCTGTAATGTTAGAACTAGCCTTAACTGAATGGGGGTGTGTTCAGTATGTTGTTGATTGATTGATATAATTTTAGGCTGCTTCCATGCTGCCACTGGTCTAGCTTCCACTGCACACTGCCAAACCCACCTAAACATTCCGCAGTCCTTTAAGTCGCTGAGCACGACATTAGCGGTCATACTGACACCGCCTTCAAATAAAGAAAATAATTGTTATCACCAAAATTGAAAATGATTGTTGGCCTAAAGTTGTTAACAGTTAACAGTTAATACAACTGCTCTGTGTAATGGTGTCAAATAATAACTAACAAATAATAAGTGAATACAGGAATGGAAAACTGAGGTGGCACCAACGGTCATCTGAGGTGGCAATGCCACCTTGTGGCACCGGCCCTGGCTTGTGTGTTTTGTGATGAAGTCAGCGCTCCAGCACTGTGTCCTCCTGGTATGAACATGATGAACTCAGCCAGCAGGGAGTGACCAGTCACATCAACCACACAACCACATCAGATGGTCTCTCCAGCTAATTAGCCTTGCCTATACTGTTCTTTCCCCTGTCTCTGTCTGTCTGTCTGTGCATCTATCTCCCTGCCTCACACTGTCTTTCTCTCTCTCTCTGTCTGTCTGTAAGTTCTTCTGAATCCAGCGGTTTTCATTAATCCTTGGATGAAACCAGGAAGATAACGACTCTTAGATAAAAGAAGATGGAAGATAGATACTCCAACTAATGAGAGAGATGGAGAGATAGAGAGAGAGGAGGGGAGAGATAGACAAAGGGAGAGACAGGGAGAGAGAGAGCATGATTCAGCTGCCCTAAATCCACTCATTTATAGCAATGGAAGGAGGGAGAGGAGAGAAAACATACAGGCACAACCTTGGTAAACAAGCATTTAGTAAACAAGGTCATTTTACCTGTAATTCTGTTACTATAAATTTCCCCAGAGAGAGTGAAAGGAGGGAGTGGGGAGGGGAGGGAGAGAGAGAGAGGGGAGTGGGGAGGGTTAGGGTGAGAGAGAGGGAGAGAAAGAGGGGGGAGGCAGTGGTGGAGAGAGAGAGACCATCGTTAGTTTAAGGACCTTTGTCCAGGACATTTAGAATGACCCACCACAGAGTTCTCCTTTATTGATGTCGCTGCAGAGAACAGCACTGTGTGTGTGTGTGTGTGTGTGTGTGTGTGTGTGTGTGTGTGTGTGTGTGTGTGTGTGTGTGTGCGTGTGCGTGTGTCCAGAGTCTGGTTTGCCACAGAGGAACACAGCCTTGTATTCATCTCAATAGGAGAGCTACAGTTCTAGTTAACCCTCCAGTTATGACATTCTGTAGGTCTTGGATGTCAAACTTTGCTGTTTCTTTTGATGTGTGTGTGTGTGTGTGTGTGTGTGTGTTTGGTGGGGGTGGGAGTGGGAGATGTCTATGATATCTCTTTCATCTGAAAGAGATATCTGTTTTCTTAAAGTTGAAGTTCCACAGTCTTGGCTGTCTACCTTTTCATTTGTTCGTTGATTCGTTCATCATCAGCCCACATCCTTCACTGTCTGTCTGAAAGAGACACCTCTGCAGACGGCGTCTCGGGTCTTTGTGAATACACCACAGTCAAGTTGAACACACGCGCATGCCAGACGGGGTTCTAGAACGATCCACCTGATTGATAGGTGCTCTGCTGAACAAAAGAGAAAATAGCTTAAAACGTTAAATAAACTGCGCTAAGGTGCGCGTCTGTGTGTACATGTGTGTGTGCGCTGTGTGTGTACATGTGTGTGTGGATGAGGGAGAGACAGAGAGAGAGACAGAGAGAGAGAGAGGGAGCTGAGAGAGAAAGAGTGAAAGAGAAAGGGTGAGAGGGAGAGAGAAAGAGAGGGTGATGAGAACTCGACATGGACGGGGGGTTGTTGAAATCCCCCCCAGACATGAAGCCAGGCAGAGTTGAAGGGAGCAGCCTTGCTCTCGCAAACGCTTCTTCTCAGAATCTGTATAATGGCTTCAAACGAGGCGTGTGTGTGTGTGTGTGTGTGTGTGAGAGAGAGAGAGAGAGAGGGAGAGAGAGAGAGGGAGAGACAGCATGCGTATACTCTGCAGCTGCCGAACCCCCCTCCTTCAACACACCTCAGGTATGAAGAAAGAGAGAGAAAGAGAGAGCAGAGCGATAGGTGAGAGACGAAAAAGGGAGGGAGATGGAGGGAGAGAAAGGTAGAGAAATGGAGGGAGAGGGGGAGGGAATGGAAGAGGGGATAAGTGGAAGAGAAGGAAAAGAAATTGGGAATCAGTCAGCCATACCAGACCCAGATAACACTAGCAGAGGACAGGGAATAATGGAATGTACTGTAGCAACACACACACACAGACTCTCTCACACACACACACACACACACACACACCTGTGAGGAGGTATTGTGAGTTTTGGGCAGCATCACTCGCTGCATGACGTACTTCTGAAGACAAAACGCACATCATGTCCGACAGACGCTGTCACACAGAATTTTTCACGTCAAGATATTTCAAGCTCACTATTTCAAGTGTTTACAGTTCAGCTGGGCCTTCCCTATATCAGAACAGGTGAGATTCGAACCAACAACCTTCCACATGGCTACACGCACAAACATCTCTCATTAGACTGAAGAGGAATCCCCCTGCCGATGGTCGGAGATATTAGGGCTTTTGGGGCGACACAGCATGACCTTGACCAGGGAAAACACATCTCGATAATCCATCTACTGCAGACATTACCACTTCATCTGGTAATTGTCATTCAGCTGCTTCCCACCAGGTTCTACTTAAGAGAAGTCTGAGTCAGAAAACGTCCCTTTAAATGCTAGATCACCCTTAATGCCCCTTTAATAGGGCTGCGTGTCAGGTTTTAGTCATCGTTCTGGGCTACTCATGTAAACATCGATAAGAGCTTTCGAGAGCAAGGCGTCAGGCCAAGCCCTCAGCTTATAGAGTGTGTGTGTGTGTGTGTGTAAATGTGCGCCATTAACTTACTCTATTCAACGTCCACCATATGGAATGCGGTCTTACTATGACATACTAGAACTTGGCTTAGATGCTGTAGTGAAGATGTCACATTGTTGTTCTCAGAGGGGCGTGTGTGTGTGTGTGTGTGTGTGTGTGTGTGTGTGTGTGTGTGTGTGTGTGTGAGAGAGAGAGAGAGAGAGAGACCAGGTATCTGGTGACTAGCGGGAACAAAGCTTCCTGTCACAACTGTGATGGAGGGACTTTTACACTGCTGTAACTAGAGTCCTCTGCACAAAGGGAAAGACAGTTTTTGTTTTAGAAAACCCTCAACCCACACACACACACACACACTCACTCACCATGGGTTTTCGACCTGACAGTTGGCACATGGGAGCCTATCACTGTAAATCCACAACTCCCGCCTTGACGCTACACACACACACACATGCACACACACACACACACTCTCAGACACTCAAACAGATACATAAACAAGCATAGGACGCACCAGACAGGCGATCAGACCAAAGGGCACACACACATGAAAATGTTGTTTATACATGCATTTGAATACTGAACCTCTCTCTCTCTCTCTCTCTCTCTGTCTCTCTCTCTCTCTCTCTCTCTTTTAATGCCTCTCTTCTCTGTCTGTTTCGCCACCTTTTCTAGTCTTTCCTTTCCAGCCCTCTCATCTCCTATCTTCTACTCCTTCCTCTCTTCTCCTATCTTCTCCTCTGCTGTCCTCCTCTCCTCCCCGGTCCTCCCCTCACCCTCTCACCCCTCCGGCCTCTCCCCGTCCACGCCCCCTCCAGGCTGAGGTGAGTGGGTGTGTGGGGCAGGACAGGGTTTGGCTCCTCCCCTGCGCCATCTGCTCCTCGGCTCTGCCCTCCGACACCCCAGGCCCGCCGCTCCGTTCGCGGCCAAGAAACGTTCCCGACCGACGGAGAACACGCCAACCGACAGGACATGAATAGAGCTCTGTTATACTGTACTGGCAAAAACAACCCCCCCCCCTCTCCTTCTCTCCCCATCCCTCCCTCCCTCTCTTTCTCCCTCTGTCTTTCTCTCCCTCTCTCTTTCTCTCTCCCTCTCGCTCTCTCTCTTGGGGTCTAGTTATATCCAGGCATATCAGCTTCCTCTTCCTCTATTTCAACATTTGTAAATATTTCCTTGTGTTACAGCCCCGAAGAGATCAAAAGTCACAACCTGTCCCTTCCTGCAGAGGCCCAAGCCCCAGCCCTGTCCAGAGAGACAGAGGTCTAGTCCCATGCTAGGCTAGCAACCGTGGGTAGAGGCTGCATACTGTCACCAGCAGCGGGTTCTTACTGTACAGGCGTTTTCACTGCTGCCACACCGTCCCCGTCCCCTCTATGTAGGACCAGATGGACTCAAACATTATTTATAGGCTACAATATATCATATTTATACAGCACCTCTCCAGAAATGCTGAAAGTGCTATATTCTGTGGCAAAGACATTTCATACAAAAACCGTTCGCCGCGGTTCACTTTTGCCGCGAGATAATGAAAAACAAGGGAGTCAAACTAATATCTCAGCCTGCCATCTCTGTCGTAGTCCACTACCTACACCTGCGGAATTCTAATGAAGAGTTATTAACAAAGATATGGTTTAGTTTAGGCGGCTCCCCCCCATGTCAGCGAGGCCAGAAATCAAAGCAGCGATAAGTCAAGCAGTAATTATGTGTTTTAGCTGCCTCTGATGTAGGATGCATTATTCATGACAGACTGAGGAAGGAGGCAATCTTCCCCTGTTAGCTTTCAACACAGTGACTCTGCCTGGTGGGGAAAGGAACCACTCATTAGCGTAGCGTAGCATAGCTAGACCTACTGTATAGCAGCAAGATAAGCTCAAATGCCCCCTCCTATGCAGTTGCCAGCGTGTAGTGGTGTTTGAATAATAGATGTTGATGGTGTTTGTACAGTAGCTGCATCCGGTCCTAAACGGCCTGGTCTCACTTCTCAGCACCACAGAGATGGCCAGTCCCTGGGGAGAGAGATAGAGAGAAAGAAGGAGAGAACACACACACACACGTCATCCCAAGCTGTGCTACTAGGGACTTGGAAGAGACACTGTTGAAACACGGGAGGCGCTGGATTCTAAACATAGACACACACGGCGAACGCGTCACTAGCATGTACCCTAGGCTGCACATCGTTAGTTGTTTTCTTCATGAATACGTCAACTTGTCAGCGTCCCTGCGGCCAGCAGTCTCCCCTGCTCTATGTTGGGAGAGGGAGTAGAGAGGCAGGCTTTCTGCGAGGGCAGGGGATTTGGAACTTGCGAAACGTCCCTCTATTAGTTATAGAAATATGAGCGATATAGAGAGATATGAGCTATAGAGAGATGTGATCTACAGAGATATGAGAATGTGGTTGGATGTTATCAGAATGTCCCTGAGTAACATCCCACCTAAACCTTGAAGTGACGTGCTGGAAATGTCCCCTTAAGCCCTCAGGTTGTCCCCTGTGCTCTGGGCGGTGCCCTCGTCATGCCAGCGTGGTCTGTCTGTCTGACGGCTGCCGGGGATTGTGGGTGGTTTCCTGGTCCGTTGGGAGGCTGCAGGCAGCGTTGTCAGACATTGATTAATGACACAAGAAGCAAGGACATTAGTCGTTATATTACTGTACGCACACCAAAGACACGCACACACACTCATAGGCTCACATATACTGTAGACAGTCAGATTCACGTCACACGCACACACACACGCATGTCGAAACACACGCTCAGAATGCACACATGCACTTGCGGAATGCACACTCGCACACACACACCACATGGGTGCTATCCCAACAATTTGTAACCATTGGGCAGAGTGTGTATCTGTGTAATCTGTATGTATGTGTGTGTGTGTGTGTGTGTGTGTGTGTGTTTGGTGCCAGCATGCTTCCTGTCTGTCGCCAACATACTTGACATGTTGCTATGCTTCATAATATATACTGTTTTATGAATGTATACTTTATTTAACCAGGTTAAACAAATGTACCTTTCAAGAGAGACCTGTCCATACAGTAATAACAGAGTTTGTCGCACATTGTGTAATATACAATAATATCTGCTATTGAGAATGATTGGGGACGTTGCTATATGATTCCTGTAGTTGTTGCAATATTGCAGGTTGCATAATATATAGGCAGGTTGCATAATGTATGGTCTATAAAGAAGGAAGGAGAGACTGAGAGGAAGGCAGGACTCTCGGCTTCACAGACGTGATCGGTATCTAAATCTTGAACAGCACAGGTGCTGTCGTTAGCGAGCAGCAGCTCCCCTGCCCCCCCTCCCCATGGCTCAGCGCTGGGCTTTGATGCGTGCTGAGGGGGTTTGAAGTAGGTGTGTGGGGAGAGGGACACCTGGGTGATGAGGCGAGATGAAAGAAGGTGAGATGTCACATTCCAATGTTGTGCCATGTAACTGGGAGAGGAGACACAAACATAAATGATGCAGGAGACGCGCACACACACACACGCACACACACACATGCAGACACACACACACACATTTTATTGTATTACAACATGGAATCAAAATTGATTTAATTTAGGTTTTTATCACTGATAATCACAAAGTTTTTAGGCTTTATGGGAGAGTGTCAAGAAGAAAGCCGTTGTGTAAAACAACTCATAAAATCTTGGCTAGAGTTTGTCTGTAGGCATGTGGGAGACCAAGTGCAGGATGATTCCTTGGTCTGATGAGACTAAAATCAAGCCTTTTGGCTTCAATGCTAAGCACTGCATGGTGCAAGCCTAACACCAAACATCAACCTAAGAACACCATTCCTACCGTGAAACATGTTGGCGGCAACGTCATGTTATGTGGATGCTTCTCTGCAGCAGGGACTGGGAAACGTCATGTTATGGGGATGCTTCTCTGCAGCAGGGACTGGGAAACGTCATGTTATGGGGATGCTTCTCTGCAGCAGGGACTGGGAAACTCACAATGATAGAGGGCACACAAATCTGGAGGAACCCCTGCTGCAGTCTGCAAGAGACCTGGGATTTGGGAGATCCATCTTCCAGCAGGACAATGACCCAAAACATGCTGCCAGAACCACACTGGAGTCGATTAAAAACCAAAAAGTCAATGTCCTGGAATGGACCAGTCAAAGGCCAGACCTCAATCCAATTTAGAATCTGTGGCAAGACTTACAAATTGCTGTTCACCAATGGCACCCATCCAACTTGATGGAGTTTGATCAAGAAGAATGGGCGACAGTTGCTGCGCCCAAATGTGCAAAGCTGAGCGAGACTTACCCGACTCAGCTTCTACCAAGTACTAATTCTGGCAAGGGGGTTGAACACTTTTCAATTATCATCAATTATTTTCTGTTTTCTGTTTGTAATAAATTTAGGAGAAATGTCATTTTTTCTCTATGACAGTATAGAGTACTTTGTGTTTATCAGACAAAAAACTAAATGTTGTAACACAATAAAATGTAAAAAGGTTAGGTCAGTCAGTCAGTAATTCAGCCAGCCAGTTGAGTTGATGTGAGTAGTAACAGAGGATGTACATAGGTCCAGGTCTATGGAGTTAGTCTAGTAAATCACCCAACAGGACAACGCATACTTCATGCTTCAACTACCAACAACTATTGATGTTGTTGCCAACAGCACAGCAGGAACACACACTGGTATATTTACAATGTGCTCACTCATATTCTCTCTCTCTCTCTCTCTCTCTCACACACACACACACACACAAACATAAACACACATTCACACACGCATTTTGTGTACCACAGGATATGAGCTATTTCTGTCATGCAGACAAGACTTGCAGATTCTCTTGCTAACTCACACCTATTCACACACACACACACACACACACACACACACACAGGGGGGCTTGGTGGCAGATGGATGATTTAGCATTCTGGAACCCACAGGGCAGCCCTGCAAACAGCGGGGGGAGGGATGACACTAGGGATGAGATGGTATACCGTAAAACCGTGAACCATGGTATAAAATGTCCACGGTATTAAAACAATACTGTGTTTACGGTATTACGTTTACGGTATTACACAATAATGCACTGCTATAACTTCACATTTCAAGTTGCTTGCAACAGTTAATTTTGTAATTTAATATAAGTTTGCTATTAATAAACTGAGCTTAATTACAATAGTGTCTATTTTCCATCATGTGTTGCACAGTTCCTTCAAAGGAGTTTTTTTGATGTGTGTTGGGGAGGTGAAATGCCGTATACCGTGAAATACCGTAAACCGTACCGTGTAACTAGATACCGTACCGTACTGTAATGCAAAAATCCATACCGTCTCATCCCTAGATAAGACACATAGCAACACATTCACTCCCTCTCTCCATCATTCTCATCCATTTCTCATCCACTCCTCCCTTGCTCACTGTCTTTCTTTCCTATATTCTGTCCCTCTCTCCTTGTCTCTCTCCTTACTTCCCTCTCTATAACTTTACTTCTCTACAACCCCCGCTCTTTCTCTCTCTCTGCCCTGTGTATCTCTCTCTCCCTATTTCTCTCTATTTTTTCTTTCTTTCTTTCTTTCTTTCTTTCTTTCTCGCTTTTTAATGCTGCTGCTGTTTTCTGTGTATTTGTTTGTTTTGCCCCTTTCAAAGACTGTTCTTTTCATCCTTCGGCTCTGTGAAACCCTTCCACACACACACACACACTCTCACACACTCAGTCACACACATACACACTCTCTGTCTCTCACACACACACACACACAAACACACACACACACACACATGCACATACTGCCCTCCAGGCGGGAGCTGTCACACTAAGCTGTGTAATCTGCACCTTTTTGGGGGCTTTAGACTCAAACCGGTGTATGCGTGCGTGCGTGCGTGCGTGAAATTATACGATTCTGAGTTCATGTTTTCATCTGAGTCATCGTGTACCAATCAGAAGGCCCACTCGCCTGGAAAGGTCGCGCTCGCTCTTTCGGCGATTCGCGGCAGTTTCGAGTCTCAGAAGCCCCGTTTCTGGAAAGAAGAACCAAAACAGAGAAACGCGGAGCCCGAGCCAACCCGAGGCTGTTTTGACGCGAATGCAAATGAGATGCAAAGAGAAAAACTCCCCTTTTTGTCGCCCCGGCGGGCCAGAAGGGCGAGAGAGACGGAGCGAGAGAGCAGGGACGGTGATAAGGTGTAGCGTTTACCCTCTCGACGGAGGACTGAAAGTCCCCCACGCCCCGGTATTCCCCTTCCCCGCCAGAGAGAGAGAGAGAGAGAGAGCGATGAACAAAACTGAAACATCATATCAGCCTCCTGGGGCTCCCAGAAACGAGGTGGCGGGTTGGGAACTAACAACGACGCAGATACAGACCATAATACTCTCATACTGTGTTGGGGGGGGGTGAGAGAGGGCCACAGTCTGGTAACTTTGACAGACAGGCCTTCGCATTGCAGGGCAACCTTCACTGTGGAGAGATCCTGACGTGTTTAATGACACTTGTATAAAGTGTACCATTATTATAACGGACACAAATTGCATGTTTTATGGTTGGACTAATGAACAGTAAATTCACTAAATCAGTTCAGCACTGTCATGACTAAGATACCTGTATGCCAAGACACATTTTTCCGCGCAGTGACACATAAACTAATTTGAGGAAATAATAATACACACACATGCACGAGAAGCCTCTTGTTACGTTGTTTATGAACAATCTGTTTAACACAACATGGGCTTGCGTCAACGTGACCTCCAACGTCATCCAGTGAGTCAGTTTCAGTTTCGTTTATTTGATTAAGAGAGACAATATACATTAATAAACACATGGTGTAAATGCACCCGATTTTAGCCAAAAGGCTAGTTTCCGTCCGCAGTCCCCCTCCTTCGCCAATCTTCTTCCTAGCCCCTCTTGAACGAGGCAAGGCGACAGAACGTAACGCTCTTGAAAGCAGCTGAGGGAACATCGCTGAAGAGTAAACATGGGAGTAAAAGAGAGAGAGAGATCTTATCAATCAATCAATCAATCAAAGCTTTATTTGTATAGCGCATTTCATACCCAGAGGCAACACAATGTGGAGAACAAGGGAGGTGGGCATACATATATCTGCTGCTGGTCTCACGGGTTTGGTGAAAGGGAGGCTCAGCCGCCCTGATCGACACTGACAGCCGATGACACCGGTGAATACCACAGGCCTCCCGTCTCCAGTCCTGATCTGTGACGTTACTTCCTGGGTTTTCGTTTTCATGGCCACCTGCCTAACTGAACCGACTCTCCACCTAGCCCTCTCCCTCCGTCCCTCGTACCTCTTTCGTCTCTCCCTCTTCCTCTTCCCTCTCTCTCGTCTTTCCTCGCCTTCTCTTCTTCTTCTCTCCTATCCATTGAATGCAGTGAACAGGAGATTACAAGATGTTGAGCTTTGATTATTGAGATGAATGTAGCCTTTGATGAACTATTGGGGTCCACCAGCCATCCTGTCTCTCTCTCTCTCTCTCTCTCTCTCTCTCTCTCTCTCTCTCTCCATGGCTACCTAACCCTCGGTTCTTGGAGAGCACAAAGCCAGATTGTCTGACTCCCACATCAATGCATTCCTCTCATTCCTCTCTACCTCCTGCACACAGATCAGCTGATAGACAGAGAGAAGGGGAGAGGGGGAAGAAGGGAAGACGAGAAGTAGAGAGAGAGAGAGAGTTAGAGACTAGCAGAGGAAGAGAGAGAGAGGGGTAAATGGAGGTCATTGAACTCTTTTCCTAGTTTCCAACCACAGACAGAGGAGAGGGGGAGGAAGGCGTGGGCGGAGAGGGAAGGGGGCGGCGGCTGGCGGAGGGGGGCGCTGCGTGGGCGTTCGGGGGGAAGCTGGGGGCGTTGAGCGGGGGCGTGCGTGGGGGCCGGTCGGACAACGAGGCCTGTTTACTGCGTGGCGTTTATGGCGCAGCGGAGAGACACGAGAGCCAGGTTTTGTAAGAGGAAAGCTCTGGAACAGCCTCACACACACACGCTCACACACACACACACACACACACACACACACACACCAACAAGACCCCTTTCACTCGCCTCACACATGAGCTAATGCTGCAAAAATGATCCCTTTATTTCTCTCTCTCTCTTTCACTTTCTCTCTCATTCTCTCCCTCTCTCCTTTTCTCTCTATGTGGCATTCCTTCTCCCTCTTTCTCTCTCAATTCAATTCAGTGTGCTCTCTCTCTCTCTCTCTCTCTCTCTCCCCCCCTCAGGTCAAACGAGAGGAATCTTTTCATCTTGATCCGCACGTGGTCACCACCCACAATGCAGCAGCTCTGTGTTGTCACTCTTGTCTTTTTCTATCTCTTTCTATCTCGTTTTCTCTCTCTCTTGCTCCCTCTCTTTCTCCATTGTCATCTGGCTCCCCTCTCCCTCCTCCTTATTTCTTTCCTGTAAGTTATTTTCTTCCATCTCTCCTCTCGTTCCTCCATTTGTCCTCTCTGTCACCCCTTCCTCCTCTCTCTCCTCCCTCCATTCCTCCTCTCTCTCATCTCCATTCCTCCTCTCTCTGTCCTTCCTCCTCTCTCTCCTCCCTTCATTCATCCTCTCTCTCTCTCCATTTCTCCTCTCTTTCTCTCTCCATTTTTCCTCTCTCTTTCTCCATTCCTCCTCTCTCTCTCCTTCCTACTCTCTTTCTCCTCCCTCCATTCCTCTCTCTCTCTGCCCTCCGTTGCTTCTCTCCTCCTCTCTCCCTCAGCACAGGGAGGTGGGAGATCATATGATGTTGAAGTGACAGAATGTGACCTCAGGCAGCCACGTGCATGGGAGTGAGTGACATACGCGGGGGGGGGTTGGAAAATGTGTGTGCGTGGGTGTATTTGTACAGTGTGTGTGTGGGTGTGTATTTGTATAGTGTGTGTGTGCGGGTGTGCATTTGTACAATGTGTGTGTGTGTGTGTGTGTGTGTGTGTACAGTTCAGTAGGTGTGTGAGTGAGTCTGTGTGTGTGTGTGTGTGTGTGTGTGTGTGTGTGTGTGTGTGTGTGTGTGTGTGTGTGTGTGTGTAACTCCCCATGTTAGATATGCTAGTGTCAGGGAAGTTGACAGGCTAGTGAAAGTAAATTGTCACTTCCAGCAAACCAGTCATTCTTTGGTGTCCGGTCAGAGCTAGATGACATGACAAGCCATCCATGTAAAAACAATGAGAGTTAAGCTGGACTTCTCCCCTAGAGAAAAGAGTTTTTCATAGGGTAGCAGAAAGGAGATGGTGTAGGTGTGTGCTTTGTAACGGGCCACAGTTCTGGTGGTCAACACCGTGACAGAATTTCAGTTAACTTCATTGTTTTTGTATGTATTGAATGTGTTTGGGTTAGGTGGGTGTTTTAGTTTGGCATGAAATGTATGTGTTTTGTTTAGTTCTTATTTAATTCATATTCATGATGATTGTAATGATGTATTCCCTGATTTAAAAAGAAAAAAAGCATAAATAAAATAAATGATGGAATCAAATAGCGATTGCTCTAGTATTAGAATAAGTCGTTATATAACTGTACTGTAAGTCATTTAGTGCAATGTGTAATCCTACTGCCTACTGGTGGGATCTGTGTGTGTGTGTGTGTGTGTGTGTGTGTGTGTGTGTGTGTGTGTGTGTGTGTGTGTGCTATGGGGTGTGATTCGTGCCAGCGTAACAAACACTCAGTGCTTTCGTCGCCTGCATTGCGTGTATAAAGGTACTTTGGCGAGCTGATTAATAGGCGTGCATATTCGCACGCGTTACGAGTCGCTCGCATTCTCAGAGGGTGACGTGTAAAAAGTGCCGTGCCACTTTTGCGCACATGCATGTAACGTTTGCACGCTCGTGTTAAGTCAGCGGGCACTAGAAGCTGCGGACGGGGCTCATTTGTCCATATTGAATAAAAATTAAGAATATTTATTTGCACTCAATCAAATTCCAGGACACTCCTTGCATAACTTTTCCTAGATATGTGTCATTTTATCTCCACTATCGCTACATTTTCAAATAAGAGCGCGCACGAACTGGTGCTGACGGTGCTGCAGCGCCCTCTATTGACAAGAAACACGTGTATCTGAACATTTGTTTTAAATTGCGAAGAAAGAGTCATTCAGATATTAGGCTTTATTAAAAACAAGTTGCTTAACATGTGCGAATTCCATTTATTGAGAATGCATTACCAATTGGCAAGGACGAGATTAGAACCAGCTATGATTTAAAGGCAACTGACCTTACACGTGCGGCCGCTAACACGTCTGCTGCGCTAGCAAGGCACTGGCACGAATTGACACGTCACTATGCAATTTCTGCACACATTACAAGACGTACGTACGTACGTACATCTATGATTTTACCAAACTGTCATGTGTAGTGTTGGTGTCGCATATGTGAGGCGCATCTAACCTGTAGTGTTGCCGTCACGCACACGATGCGCAATACGTGTAAACAACATGTGCACAGCGTCTGCGTTACAGGTACGTTACAGCTATGAGACGTCTGTCTCTCCATTGTTTGTCAATGGAAATTATACACGTGCGTTTAGACGTTTGATGTCATCGCGTCTTCTTAAGTAGGCGCAAGTCAAGCGTTTCAGTATGGTGTGCTGGCACTAATCACACCCCATAGTGTGTGCGTTCGTGCGTGCGTGCGTGCGTGCGTGTGTGTGTGTGTTATATAATCATCATCCGAGTCCTGGCTGCTGTTAGAACCCCCATGATGATGCAAAATCCTTATGTAATCATCTACTGCACCCCCCCCCCCCCCCTCCAGCCCACCCCCAAACAGGATTGCACTCTCCCCCCTCCCCAGACCAGGCTGCATTATGGGTTCTTATAAATCTGTATGATGGAACCGTGAGAGGTATTACACTGTGTGTGTGTGTGTGTGTGTGTGTGTGTGTGTGTGTCTCTGTGTGTGTGTGTGTGTGTGTGTGTTTACATGTGTGTCTGATCCCTAGGTAGAGGGACAGCAGGCTGAACTACATCAACAGCACGAGGTTGACATTCCTAACATCCCTTGTTACTGCCAGTGGTGTCCTTCCTGCCAAGGAAATAAACTGCGAGACGCCACACACTGATGTAAACACACACGCACACAAACACAGAAGCAACAAAGAGATACAGTACAGCATTTCTGTCTATAACATATGGCAGGGGACCGTCCCCTAATTTGCACTAGCTGAGTCACCAGTTGACTCTCAGGGATTGAGTGTGTGTGTGTGTGTGTGTGTGTGTGTGTGTGTGTGTGTGTGTGTGTGTGTGTGTGCGTGTGCGTGTGCGTGTGCGTGTGTGTGTGTGTGTGTGCGTGCGTGTGCATGCGTGTGCGTGTGTGTGCGTGCGTGCGTGCGTGTGTGCGCTTGTGTGTGTGTTTGTGTTGAGGATGGAGGCCAAGTTTATTTCTAGCCCATGGAGGACAGAGGGCAGCGAAAGCCATATATTTTGGAACACATACTGTATAAGCGTTAGAGTTGGGTGGGTGTTTGTGTGTGTGTTTTGGTCTGTTTTGATATAACACTATTACTCAGTTCCTATTTCTCAGTGGGTTTCTGACTTTTCTGCATGTCAATGTGAATTTCCCCTGGTTGGGTATTTTGCTGCCATAGTGATCATGAAACTGTCCCGCTCTATCAAAGTCAGTTGAAACTAGATCAAAGATGTCTTATAATCTGGAAATGTCAATGTGGGTTTTGTAATTTGTGTCATGATGCTGTGTCTTTCAATCAATGCTGTGTCAATTTCAAAATAATTGTGTAATTACCACTGGTAATAAGTAAGTAAATGCAGAGCGACTACAGCTAAAGTGCTACGTATTTACCTGGTATATACATGTTAAATTATAATATATGATTGTGTCATTACCACTGGTAATAACTAGGTAAATATACAGCAACTGTAGCTAAATTAATACAGTAAGTATTTACCTGGTAAGTAATCATAGTAGGGCTGGGATAGGCTGGGTTAACCCTAACCCAGCCTCTAGCTAGACTATTCCTTCAATAATTCACTTAATTGGTTATCTTATCTAACCATCCATGAATTATGTTTTTAACTTGTAACCATTAAATGCAATATAAATTATCCCTTTTTACTATTTTCAGTCATGATATTGGATATTTATCATGATATTTATTTATATTTATTGAAGCCTCATCATTTATTGTGCACTGAGATAACCAGTGCTACAATCTGCTTTTGTTTACTTGCACTAAAAATAGGGAAAGATAAAAACAGAAAAATTTATTAAATATCTAAGGTAGGCTATGCTAGAGTATTCCTTATATAATTCACTGTGCTGCACTGTATTCTCCTAAAAGTACTTATCATAGAGTCTACCTACATATTTTCAGCTTGTTATGTACATATTTAGTTATATAAAAACGACCACAAATCATCACTATGCATTCTGTGAAGTGCCCTGAAAATATTGCATAGTGATGCCTCGTCATTGTATGAGAATTCCATATTACTGTACCAACGTTACTGTACATAGGAGTTGGCGGAATGGGAGTTAACATAGCCCCCCTCCAGTATTCCAAGTCGCAGCGCTATCATCAAAATAAGCAACCCACTATAAAACCGACACAATGCCGCTAGATTTGAAAAACTGAATTGTTTATAGGACACTACAAAGTTTTCCATACTGTAGTTTTTGTGACGTTGTCGCCTCAGAGTGGGTGTTAACGTAGCCCCTTCCTAGCGTTCTCTAGGAGGCATCACGAGATGTTTGTTTTGCAAGTTTTATCATAGGCTACACTTCACTAACGTAGCCTACATGGCTGTCTCCCGTCATTCAAACCAGAGTTGACTTTCAAGGAGTGTAACTAGTCTGTATGATATCTGGCTAAATAAAATGAATAATACACCAGACCAGACCATAATAATACACTAAAACTAAAAGGCCTATGTATGCGTTACAATATGTTAGCTAGTTAGCTACCCGTCTATGCTGCTGTGTAACGTTACTCTTGCTTGCTTGCTTGCAATGGACACTCAGTTGCAGAGCTACTGAGACATACCAATGTAGCCTACAGTACTACCTGCAGCCTGTTGTACATGACATAAACTAAGCTAGTAATGTTTGAAAGATAAAGAGGCATATAACTAAACTCACCTGTCCTCCGAAGAAATAGCCCCCGTATGTTTCCTGTTCAAGTGCTCCCACATTGTGGTGGTGCTGATATCCAACTGTTTTTACATAGTTTGCATCGCAAACTTTTGGGGTGTGTTTTCACTGAAGTATTCCCACACTTTTGATACCTTAGGTCGTACCTTTTTCTCCATGTCTTCACCCTCATTAGATCGTAGCGTAGAGAATGTGAGCCGCGAGTGTAGCCTACAGGGGGAGAATAGCCAGTCTGTGCGCTGTGCGCATGCGTGCTGGAGCAAATGGGGAAGCTGTATTTCGTTTCTAAAGACATTTCTAAAGATCATATTACAGAGGCATGTGAAGACCACAACAAGCCCTCGCTCTATGGAAGCACAACTAGCGATTCATAAAAATAGATTGATGAAAACAACCGTTTCGCAGCAGAAAATACATTTTTTAGAAGCTGCATTCTCGGTGCCCCGTCCGCCACCATTACATGGGTATACTTGGCTCGCGCTGGATTTTAGATTTCTTCTACAGGCCTCCGAATTACACCAAAGTTATCTCGGTGAGTCAAACGTCTTATAATATGCCGTAAATAAGGTCCAGGTTGTCGAGAAAGAGCATTCTCCTTTAAGCTTAGTGCGCACGTTATAAGAGCCAGCGGAGAAACATCTCACTGCTCATTTTACTGGTATGCTGCATGTGACGAATAAAATGCAGAATTTGCACGTGACCTTGAACATCAAGCATGTCAATTGGGAACCTCTCAACATTTTCTGCGCAGTCTGGGGATTTTGTGTGCACACGACCCTGTAGTAAGGAGCTGGCGGGGCGTTTATGTATGCAAATTCAGGTGTACGAGAACATGCATTGTACTTAAGAAGGGGAGCACAGCTGAGAACACTTTGGCAGTTTAAGAACACATTTCCACACGTTCATGAATCCAGCTGGGATCTTTCTTAGGGTTGGTCTTACGAAGTTCGTAAGAAGACATTAAGAAGACACTTAAGAAAATGTTCAGGAATGAGGTCCAATTGTTTTTATACTGTATACTTGGTTTGGCATTTGCAGCGGTGATTCAGAGACTGAACTTCTGGTGTGATTTACCTGTGAAGACACGTCCTTCTTTACATGCCATTTGTGCCGTCCTTGGTATTTCTATTAGCCGTTACGCTCAGTCCCTCCCAGCCGTTATACAGACACACCTAACATGGTTGCCACGGTGATTTATCTTTGACAGGTGATTGGGTGGGGTGGCTTTACCACATGCAAATTTGTCTGTGTGTCTGTTGTAGTTGTAGTAGTAGGAGTAGTAGTAGTAGTAGTAGCTAAACCCAACACTTTTTAAAGGTGCTGTGTTGATCCCAGTGGTTTATTTATGGTTAATGGATTGCACTTATATAGCGCTTTTATCCAAAGATTTACAATGGCCTCTCATTCACCTATTCACACACACATTCACACACCAATGGTGGCAGCTGCCATGCAAGGCGCTAGCCTGCTCATTGGTCGCAATTTGGGGTGTCTTTCCCAAGGACACTTCGACATATGTCCATTGGACGACCCGCTCTATCACTGAGTCATAGCCGCCCTCATTTAACAGCCTGACTGTTCTTGCCTAGTTGTTGATCACTTTCTCCAGGACCGCGAGGGTCTTTGTATTGACCACACAGTGACACACACAGTACTATGTATGTGTCACTCAAGTACCCCAAAGTAGTATCCTACTGTGTGTGTCACTCAAGTAGTACCCTGGAGTAGGGAAGGTGGGTAGGTGGTGAGTAGTTCACTGTGTGTGTCACTCGAGCAGTACCCTCAAGGTCCTAGTTCAATAGAAGCCTTGGTTAGTTCACTAGACACCTTGCTGAGTAGGCTAGTTCACTAGACACCTTAGTCTGTAGTTCTCTAGACACCTTGGTTAGTAGTTCACTAGAAGCCTTGGTTAGTAGTTCACTAGACACCTTGGTGAGTAGTTCACTAGAAGCCTTGGTTAGTTAATAGAGTTTAAAGCACATAGATGAGTAGTTCACTAGAAGCCTTTGATAGTTAATAGAGTGTAAAGCAATAGATGAGTAGCTTCGCATATCTTCGGGTGATATTGAATTGACAGGAAACCAGTGAAGCTGAAAACTTTTGCTTTCTTTTTCCATTCTCCTCTCTCTGATGGTTTTGTGGTTCAGCCCAATTTTATCAAGCACTTAATTAGAACTGAGTAATGTGTGTGTGTGTGTGTGTGTGTGTGTGTGTGTGTGTGTGTGTGTGTGTGTGTGTGTATGTGTGTGTGTGTGTGTGTGTGTGCGTGTGTGCGTGCGTGCGTCCATGCGTGAGCATGTGTGTCTTACTACGTAGAAAATGCTTTCCAGGTAATCACTAAGGTTCAGCTTCCGGCTTCAGACTACCATCAGCTGTGGAGGGTGTGTGTGTGTGTGTGTGTGTGTGTGTGTGTGTGTGTGTGTGTGTGTGTGTGTGTTTGGGTGTGTGTGTGTGTGTGTGTGTGTGCGCGTGTGTGTGCATGTGTGTGCGTGTGTGCTTATACATGTGTGTGAACATTTCTTCAGAATTACAATTCTTCAGAAGGGAAAGCATGAACATACAGAGAGACGTTAAGAAAGTATGTAGAAATTTGTAAAGTATGTTGCGGAACCTTTTCACATAGAATTGCTGAGGTCAGTGTCTACTAGCTTCACATGGGCCAACAGCCATTCACATGTCAGATGAGAGAAAGCTGTTGGCTAGTGGGGTTTGGTTTGAGGAACTGGATACAGGGCCGGCGGGAGACAGCTGGCCGCCCTAGGCAAAGTAACGACAGTGCTCCCCCTGCAAGTTGTTGAGTGAGGGGGGGGCGGGTGCTATCGGACGATTCTGATTGTCGGGTGGTTCGTTGAGCGAGGGGGGAGGGGGGGGGGGCAGCGGACAATTCTGGTTGTCGGGATTGTGGCTCGGTGCCCTAGGCAATTACCTTGTATGCCAAGCGCATGCGCCGCCCCTGACTGGATACCGGACCTGACAGCAGAGGACAGGAAGTGATGGAAAATATCAATGGTGGACAGAAATGGAGCTACGAACACAGTGGAACTACACACGTGGTGAATTGGATTTAACTACAAAGGCGGTGTTTTTCAGATATACATTATGTAGGGGAGGTAGTATGGAATCATGCTCTTGTGACGCAGTATCCCTGTCTGCCACTGGAACCCAACCAGATAGTCTCCACCAGAGTTACAGACACACACACAGCCACACACTCACTCACACTTACTTTCTCTTTCCCCAACGTTTGGCTGCAGCCTGGTGTCTGTCCTCACTTCACCAAAAATTTACCACATCACAGTCATTATTGAGACAGACAGACAGGAGATGCACACAGCATTCACATGTCGTCCAAACATAGAGTGTTTTATGTACATGCACTCCTATGTGGGTCTCTGCCCAAACTCTAAGAAGACCGGTAGTGGTTCACCAAACAGCAACCTCCATTCTCAGAAAGGAGGAAGAGGGAGGAGGAAAGAAGGCTTACGTGAATACAGCTGACAACCGGGCCAATCAGAAGCTCTGGGACCAGACAGGCTGGAGGAAGGATGAAAGGATAGAAAAGAAAGAGAAAAAAACAGAAGAAACCTTTTTTTTTTAACCTCTGCTCCCTTCCACTCCCCCGTCCCCTTCATCCACCAGAGAGAGACGCGGAGAGAAAAATAGAGCGAGAGAGACAGAGACGGAGAGAGAGAGAGCTGTCTGTTCCTGTGAAAACTGTTTGACTAAGCGGTGTCAGTGTGATGATGACAGCTGACTTGTTTAGGCGCGGCCGTGGTGTAGATCTGTGTGCCATGTCTGCAACCAGTGGCAGTTCTGTCAGGAAGATCGAGGGCAGTAGGAGTTCTTTGTTTCCTTGATAAGGAGGAGGGCAGCTGTGCTCCTCTCTAGACCAACATATCTGATGCCTATCCAGTTCAAGACCATGCAATACAACTTCATCAGTCAAGTTGCTATCTATTGTTCATACACACACACACACTCACAAGGTATGTTATTAGAATTTTGAACTAGGTAAAGCACACAGAATTGTTGCTAGACGCGAAGGGTCAGCTGTGCGGTTTGGGGGCTATCTCTGTCTTCGTGTGAAGTCGACAGTCAGGATGCAGCTGATAAGTTCTGATAGAGTTCTGAAGTAGCTGATAAGGAGTGTGTCTGATGGAAGATGATCTGGTGTTGTTCTGCTATCTTGGTATCAGCAAGAGGACTTCATAAGTGTGACAGTATACAGTACTATAAACCACATATAATAATAATAATACTTTTTATTAGAATACTACTATTATTACTATACTACTTATTATTATTATTATTATTATTATTTCCAAGATATGACAACAATCTTTCTTCCCTTCATCCTTTCACTTTTATACAACTGAAAATATTTGTTTGTTGTTTGTTGGTTACCTCGGTAATCTGGACTCACTTGCAACCTCACAATCTTTTCCTTGGTTCAATGTCTCCCCAACATTCCCAGACAGCAACCATGGCAACGCATGGAATGCACCATAAACAGCATTTTATTTGCTAGTGTTTAGCAAGATTAAAGTGTGCAAGGCTGCAGATGCCTGTGTGTGTGTGTGTGTGTGTGTGTGTGTGTGTGTGTGTGTACATGTGATACCTATCATGTCTTGGCTAGAATCAAAAGGATGAATTTCCTGTGGGAGTGTGAAGGAGCCTGTGAAGACCCATGTATTTACATTCAGGTCGTCTCTTTCTCTCTGTCTCTCTTTCTCGTCTCCTTCTCCGAGACTAAAAGGCAAGCACTGAAATGCTTGCAAGAGCAAGGGCAATCATTATGCTAATTAGAGGATCCTTCAGTAGGAGGGTGGTGAATCGTAACAGAAATCACACCAACATTCCACTTTCCTCAGAGAAAACAGTTAATTCAACATGTCTGTAAACCCTCTGACTTTGTTGAGCCACCTTATCACACTTAAACGTTTTAATCTCCATCTTGATGAGGGTTGCAGGGTTCAAATGTACAGGAATTGAAGAGAATGTGAATGTTGTTTGGTTGGTTGACTAATTGGTAAATTGATTAACGAATTGATTGATTGATTGGTTGGTTGATTGGTTGGTTGGTTGGTTGGTTGGTTGATTGGTTGGTTGGTTGGTTGATTTTACTTAAGGAATTGAGAACACAAACATGTACTGTATATAGGCCACACTGCGTTGGTTGACTGTCAGTAGACAAACTCTAATGTAGAAGATCTTCCTTGGCTCGTTGACTGCAGACAGTCAGAGCAGACTCCAGTCAGCCGTGGTGCAGGGTAAGAAGATGGGAATGTGGAGTGTCTGTGACCCGGCGCCCGGGGGCTCTTGGCTGCTGCTCCTGCCACCTCCTCTCCAGCAACGCTTTGCAACATCTCGGCAATCACTCCCGCCCCCTAGGAGGATGTACCAGACATTTGTCTCTCTGTCGTCTACTGCCGCCCCCGTCCTCCTTCAGCCACTCTGCCCCCCTCCCCCAACACCCATCCAGTCTGTACTGCTATAGATACTGAACCGAGGTAATAGATTTAGCTTTAGGTTTCTGAGACGGAAGGATTAGTCCCCCCCCCCCCACACACACACACCCCATACACACACACACACAGAAATAGTATAGAACGTATAGAACTGGAATATACAGTTTAGATCCAAGATCTATGGAGCTGGAAGATCCAAGATCTAGAACTGGAAGCTAGAATTGTACATCCTTAGAATGTGGATCTAGACACCATATTCCCAATGTTCCGTGTCTACTCTATGCACAGTATCTTGGTATCTACTGCATTTCTTTTAGGAGGTGTACAAAAGCCAGTGCTGTTTCGGAATGTCCCTCTCCTGTCTCCGTCCATCTAGGTCTATCTTTAGAGGTGGAGGAGGCTGGTGTTTCTCTCAGGGTGAAGGGAAAACTGTGGTCTCGTCCCGTTCCCAGGAACTCTCCTCCGGCTGCCAAACCTCCATCACTCTCAACAGCGCCAAAACCGCCGGCACCCCAGACACCGTCTCCAGCCTCCTCCACACACCGCCATCTCTCCTCCTCATACAGCACATTCCCACCATCCGCTATAACCATGTTTCAATAATATTTCAACCACACACACACCACACACCGAGCACAAAGTTTCGGTCAAGCCAAATTTATACCCTGCACAAGTAATGTACCGAAGGCAAAATTAATTTTACAGAAGTAGGGTAGAGATTAGACTTTAGAGTCGGACAGTAGATTGCACAACAAGTGCTGCGCTGGTCAGAAGAGTCTGTAAAAACAGTCTGTGAAAACAGATGGACAGTAGGCTACTCCACTCAAACATTCACTTTGCCACTTTGACCTAAGACACAGAAGATAAGTTGACTGACTGTTTGATAGTCCCAGACATCTGCTGCGGTTACCATATGTGTTCAAGCAATTATATTAATCACGGCATTGTGTGTGTGTGTGTGTGTGTGTGTGTGTGTGTATGTGTGTATGCGTATGTGTAACCGAGTTGGATTGGTTGAACTCATTCCTCAGTATACTGTAAATACCGCCCACCCGTGCCATCGAATCGCTAGCTTTTTGGTGGCGTCTCTGGCTAAAGTGGTGTTTATGTTAGGTTGTCATATGCGTTGGCAAGTCAGAGGTCCCGACATTGAAACCAGCGTGGGCAAGTGAGGGTGGAAGCGATTCTGATCAGAGACGCAGTGAAACCTGTGACGTGTGTGTGTGTGTGTGTGTATGTGTGTGGGTGTGTGTGTGTGTGTGTGTGTGTGGGTGGGTGGGTGCGACTGTGCACGTGCATGCATGTTTGTGCACGCGTGTGCCAGTAAGGGGGACTCATTTCTTGGTAGTAGCTGTGATTCACCATTTCGGAGAAACTGAGACAGCCATTAATTGATACTTTGAGTGTAGAACAGATAATGCTCTCTTACAGGGTACTTTGGAAAGTGTGTGTGTGTGTGTGTGTGTGTGTGTGTGTGTGTGTGTGTGTGTGTGTGTGTGTGTGTGTGTGTGTGTGCGCTCGCACGTGTGTGTGTGCGTGCGTGTGTGTGTCCGTGCGTGTGTGCGATATGCGTGTGTCGAAGAGGCTAATTATTAGTCGTTGATGTTTCAAGTCGAACACTTTTGCTGCTCCAGCAAGCACCCCAGAATCACCTTTAATCAAATTAGCATGCTACCAGGATTTAATCAGCACACCCTATACCCTCTGATGGTTGTAATTAATGCTGATGGTTCATTAGATTAAAAGGTTCTCTCCTGTTTGACTGATGTGTCCTAATGTCCTCCACAACTGTGTTTCAAGGTCAGTGTTACCATACGAATCAATAGAGACCGATGATAATATGCCGTTAAGCAGACGCTTTTATCCAAAGCAATTGACAGCACAGTGGCTGCATACATGATTGAACCTGCGGCCTTCATGTGGAGAGCGTCACCCATAGGGATGGGAATCGAGAACCTGAATCGTTAGAGAATCAGAATAGTTAAATCTGAGAATCGACATTGCATGCTTCCAAGCTTCATCAATTATTTTGATCAATGCCAGTATGTTTTTCTGACAGTTACTCACTGCAAAACAAGGATGTCATGTGTCTACACTGTTAAAAAGGAAAAGATAAGGAGCATTGTAATTCATTCAACATGTTCAAAATAAATGTTATTAGGCAGACATGCATGCCTTTTTTCTACTCTGTTTCTAGGCTACACTGTGTTCTGGCTCAAAGATAATAAAACGGTTGAAAATCTGTGTATACCTACTCTTTTTCCATACTGAAAATTGATTAGGAATCAGTAAAGGAAACAATAAAGAATCGGATCGATAAGCAGAATCAGTAATGGCATTGGTATCAATAGAATCGTATCAATTCCCATCCCTAGTCACCCAGCTCTACCAGCCGAGCCACTCGAAGACAGGCTAGCCCGTCCAGCTCCTCAGTGTACCTCTCCCAGGACCTCGGCAACAATGTTAGCATCATTAGCAACGTGTAGCTTTTAGCACTGTCCCATACTTGCGCGGACCAGTCACAATGCTGTTAGCGTTATTTAATGCCCTTGTTGTAATTAGCATTAGTAATGCTAATGACATGCTAAGGTCACTCCGGCTGCCAGACCTACCCAGATGGTCAGTTCAGTTCAGTTACATTTTCCAAATGTTACCAGCACTGTATCAAGTCCATCTTTATATAACACAAACAGCATCTGGAACGGGGGTTTGTACAGAGAACGTTATACATAATCAACTTCATCACTACCCCCATCATCATCCTCCGCCCCCTCCTCCTCCTCCTCCTCCTCCCTACTGTGGCCAGGGGATAGTGGACGTCATGGGGCTGGGCTTTCAGTAAACGATGATACCAATGATAGTCCCTGAGTAAAGATAGATGAGCTTGAACGGAAATTACCAGAACAGCCTGCCCGCTGCCAGCTGACAGGCATTGCCTGTGACTCACTGTGCCAGTCGAAGGTGTCTGGTGTCAGTCACCCAGCTCCCTCGGCCCCCCTGCCCCGCCCATCTCTCACTGCCTCTAATCCTACAGTCCATCCTCACCTCTCACCCATCTCCACTCCGCCTCTCCCCCTCCTCCCACATCTCCTCCCTCACCTCCCCTCTCATCTCTCCTAACCTTTCACTAAACCCCTCCGCAATCTCCTCTCTCCCTCCCCCTCGACTCCCCTTCCAGTTAAAGGATTGGTTTTCGCCTCGCTCAGCCCCAGCCACATGCTAGGTAATTGCATGCGTGGCTACAACCTCTCTAGGTCTGCGCTGCCACATCACTCTAACAGAGCTTGTTCGGAACAATGCTCTTGCGATGAGTAGCCTGCGACTGAAAGACATCACCCCCAGATATCATCCCTACATCTTGGTGAATTCCTCCTTGGTCTAGCGGTAGATGTTTGGGTTTTTCTTGCAGATGGTCGGTGGAGTGACCCCGACCTCACCCAACTACTTTCACGCTACTGGTAGTTCCCTAAACTGTGGGCATGGTTAACTAGCATGCTAATGCACACAGTAGATGGCTGTGTATGAAGAGAGGTTAGGTGCTTGCTCAGAGAGTTTATTGCAGTCATACATACAGTAGCAACATAGGATATCCTCCCTGGATCTTCATACTGATGTGTGAGCCAGCCAGTCTGTCAGTCAGCAAGTCAGTCAGTCAGTCAGTCAACCAGGAAGTCAGTTAGTCAGCAAGTCAGTCAGTCAGCCATCTAGCCAGTCAGTTACCCAGTCAACCAGCCAGCCATCCAGCAAGTCAACCAGACTTTCAGCCAAGCAGCCAGGTCAGACGATGAGTAAATATGTTCCAACCGGACCCCTCAGTTCTCAGTCATGCTCATGTGTCAGCAGGGCTATTGATAATTCATGCTCCGATCAGGAAGTGTGTGTTCACGCTAACCGGAAGCCACGGCCCAGGGGACTAGCCAGATATGACAGGGTGATGTATAATATGTAACACCGCCTTAATCCCTGGGCTGCATGCATATTTAATGTCCGGGCATGGTGATTGGGGAGTATGTATTTACTACAGGCATGGCTGTGGTGAATAATACATGACGGTTGCTGGATGTCAGGTACAGTATGGTTATACTGAATGGACAGGCTGTCTGTGAGGGTTTCTGTAGGGAAGGGAAGGGTTTTTAGGGAGGCGGTGGACAGCCGTGCTTTGCCCAGGGTAAAACAGGCTTAGTTGTTGCTGATCGCAGGTATCGAACCAAATGCCCCGATGACTCGAGAATTCTAGAATTTCTCCATGCTTCCATAGAATACAGGTGTATGGAGTTCCAGGGACGGGTGTGTGTGTGTGTGTGTGTGTGTGTGTGTGTGTGTGTGTGTGTGTGTGTGTGTGTGTGTGTGTGTGTGTGTGTGTGTGTGTGTCAAAGTCTGTTTTATTTGTCACATACCACATCATACAGGTACAACGAGTAGTGAAACATTCTTCCGTTAGCACCAGATTGTGCTGTGTTCGTGCATGTGTTCCATGGGTGTACAGTATTACTTCATAATTACTTCAGTTTTACATCACAGAACTTCCTTATCCATTTGGTTACGGTTGATTAGCAGACAGACGCATACAGTACTATATAACAAGGTCTATATTTCATTCATATTTCATATTCCAGTGTTGTTACTATCACTGCAATAAAGCCTGAAGGTTGTAACTGGAGAGTGGAAACAGCAGGGAAGAAGAAATCAATACATCAAGCCGGATATTAAATAATTGAATCGTTAGATGGGGTCATAAAAGGAGCGGAACTCTGGTTTCATCGCCGGGGTGAGGAGGGGGGCAGGAGAGAGCTGGAGACAGACACACCTGCAAGTAACACTTTGGTGCGTTTGATTTCAATCACCCAGTGCAATGAAATCAATGGAAGAGACACCATAAGTGCAAACTCTTAAAGGAGTATTAAAGGGAAAAATCATGTTTAGCCCTGTTTTAAGGTTACTTATGATCATATACAATGGTTCAGATCAAAAAGTTGACAAAACTAGCACTTTTGAGAAAGTCTGATAATTGCTCTACCACCGTTTAGGTCATACAATGGATGTGGATGGGCACCTTGAAAAATCATTCAAAAACATGTTAAACTCTCGATTTCAAAGACAAGAAGCTCACCGAGGGGGTAATTGGTGTCAGTTGGTGTTCTGACATCAAATTCGCCGCAAAGTATGAATCCTGTAGGGTTTTATTGATCATTTTATGAAATCCATTGACTTGTATTGACCCGACCGTTGTAGATGTGTAGATCAATCCGCAGAGGGGATTCAAGAAGCGGAACTACTTACGGTAGCTATTGTTATTGTTTATGTTGCTAGGCTACCTAGTTTGCAGAAGTTTACACACGTATGTGCCGCTACTAAATAGTTCTATGCTAAATATTTAAAAAAGCCTTTCCAGATGAACTAGAATCTTACTTTATGGCGAATTATATGTCATAACGCCAACTAACACCTCGGTGAGTTTCTTGTCTTTGAAATTGAGAGTTTAACATGTTTTTTGAATGATTTTTCACGGTGCCGACTAAGCATGTAATGGTATCAAAAACTCACGGTACGGTAATATCACGGTATCAAGGTCCACGGTACGGTATATCACGGTATTAAACAGTTTTAAAACACAAAATTTAAAGAGGAAGAAGATTTGTACTTTGGAAAAAAACATAGCATTTATTAAACACATTTCTGATGTGTACAGTTTTTTTCTTTTAATTTAAAGTGCTTCTGCTTTTCTTACAATCACGGATCAACGATGATGCGATGATCCGTTGCACCACTATTCAGTAGTGATAGAGGAGGTCTGTGGGTATAGATGGTGTGTTGAGCAGTGATAGAGAAGGTCTGTGGGTATAGATGGTGTGTTGAGCAGTGATAGAGGAGGTCTGTGGGTATAGATGGTGTGTTGAGCAGTGATAGAGAAGGTCTGTGGGTATAGATGGTGTGTTGAGCAGTGATAGAGGAGGTCTGTGGGTATAGATGGTGTGTTGAGTAGTGATAGAGAAGGTCTGTGTTATGATTTGGGCCGGGTCCGCCCCGGCTCACCCCCTGCTCCCAGTCTGGACCCGCGTTCCTGCCCTGGACCCCCGATTCGCCCCGGACCCCTGGTTCGCCCCGGACCCCTGGTCCACTCTGCTCGCTCCTGGTCCAGACCCTCGCCCCTGCCCGGGCCCCTGGTTCGCCCTGCTCACCCCCTGATCCTGGCCTGGATTCCTGACCCTGAGCTCCTGTCCCCCCTGGACCTTCCTGGACCCTGATCACCTCCTCTCCCAGTGACTGCCCCTGCACTACCCCCAGAGACTATTGTACACTTTGTCCACATTGTCACTTGGTTTTGTTCTACCTCCTTGTGTGTTTGGTCTTGTGTTCGTTGTCTTGTCGTCTATGTTGGTTTGTGTCCTCCCAGCCCTAGCTCTAGACACCTGTCCCCTCACTAGTCTCACGTCACTCCAGTCCCTCCTCTCCTGGCCCTTTAGTTCCCCCCTCTAGGTCTGCCCTGTCCTTTTTTCCCTGTCCCAGCCTCGTTCCCCGTTCCCTTCCTTTGTGTCCTTGTTCCTGTGTCCTTGTGTTGGTGTCTTGTTGGAATCCCTCCTAGTCCTTGTCTGGGTGATTGTCTGCACCTGTGTCTCGTTATGTCTTGTTGCACACCTGTACATTGTTCCTTGATTGTTCTCCCAGAGTATATATGCCCTCCTGTTTCCTTTGTTCTGTCGGTTCATTGTCAATGTTAGTGCGTGTTTCCCCTGCGTTTCCTCCCGGTATTATTTGGAAATTAAAACCCATATTTTGAACCTGAGCTGCTTGCCTGCCGTCTGCTTTTGGGTCCTGCCTCAAACCCTAACAGTCTGTGGGTATAGATGGTGTGTTGAGCAGTGATAGAGGAGGTCTGTGGGTATACAGATGTGGGAAGTTAGAAATGTCACATGCTGCAGCATTTCACCTCGCGGTATTTGGCAGGGAAATCCCGTTGGAAATCTCGTGGGATTTCAGACGGGTGTTATTTCGTTTTAGTGATGCACCACCGCCAGGTGGCGTCTTTGAGTAGATTTAGCAGGCTGGGCTCAGTGTTTTTCTCCTATAGTCTACGAATGAAGCATCATTAAGTTTCACATTCTTTAATTTAAATGCTCTGTTGTAAAGCACTTTGAGCTGAATTTATCTTTATGAAAGGTGCTATACCTTGTTCTCAAACACATGTTTTCTCCATCTGGATGTAATTTAATTATTACGAACACCTATATCTAGGCCTACAGTAGCCTATCTATCTCGGTAACTGACGTCGGGTCAAGACGTGGTGGCTGTTTGGTCAAATGCGCAAAATAACAGTATTGTAAATATATTTGTTAGTAAAGATATGGTGAACGTGGGGGTTTTGCGTTTTGTTTCTGGAACGCATTCAACTGGTAGGCTACTCGTAAACCCCGGAAGTAAATTTGAAGACAGGGCACCAGCTAATGTAGCCAAGTCTGAGCGCAGTAGGCTATATGGCTTCAGCACGATACAAAGAAAAAATAAGCTTGATCGACTTGTGGATCCATACAAAATTGACATAGTCGCCATGAGTAAAGATCACTCATTGCCAATCATATCCGGACATTAACTATCTTGTGCATAGATAGCGGCAGGTTTGACAGTGAGTGCGTTCACATGCACAATATACACAATATTTTGTTATTTTAATGATCTTGAATATATATATATTCAAGATCATTCAAATAAGAACATATCGTGTATGTTTTTTTTTATTTATACCGGCCGCCAGCCGTTCCATGAACGGCTATAGGGAATGCGCAGTTTCGCGCTGGCTACAGCCTATTATATGCACAGTTTCGCGCTACGTAGGCTATTATAAATAAGTATTATTCATTGGGGGAGCTTGGACTCGCTGGGGACTGGTGGAGAGACGCAGAGCCTCCCCAGACGCGACATCTCCAGTTGGCTGAAGAGCTGCGCGCTCTGGCGTCCAAACAGCCACCTGCGGCGCCCCTCGCAGTGTCCACAGAAGAATACCCCCACCAAAATACCTGCATGGTGAAGACAAGCTGCAGCAAGAACAGAACTGTCTACCAATGCATGAAGTGCACCTAGCTGTCTGTGAGAGAGTGAGCAGAGTGCATCAACTCGTGTATAGCTACAACTAGTAGCCCATAGCCATTAAAACGGCTTATTGTTTTATTCATATATCAACTAGATAATTTGATAATAATGAGTAGCCTAGTAGGCTTAAATGAATTAAATAGGGCCAAATAAGCCTTAAGTTGTAGCCTAGGCTACAGTACAATCACAAGACGCATAGGCCTAGCCTATCGTAAAAAGCGTTGCGTTCTCATAGGCCTATATTAACTTAGATAATTATTAATTATGCTCAGGTCATAATGTCCGTTGAAAATAATTCCCTCTAAGCAGAATTTGAATTGTATTAAAATAGGCTAAAATTAAATTTCCACATATTCTGATTTCTAGGTCTATATAAAAAAAAACATTTTTTTAATGTGTAGCCTAGGCTATAGGCTTCTGCGATGAACAATAGCTTCTGCTATAGCCTAACCATAATGTAATATATCTAGACTACATGCATTGTGGTATTTCTTTATATAGCCCAGCCTGCAATTGTTTCTCAATAAACAGTTATGTCATCCTCTGAGTCCGAGTAGGCTAATAGACCGGCAGCTCTAAATGCCTTCCCAATCAATGAGACATGGTTGTAAAAATGATGTTTTATTGATGAAAAGGGTAAAACTGAAAAACATGGAGAGTCATTGCATTGATCGATGCAGTCCGTTCAAATAGGCATCAAAAGATAAAGTAGGCCCATTTAAAATGACCAATTACATCTTCAAATCCCTTCTAATCTTGGCCTTTGATAGGGTTTTTCCCCGCTATACTGCCATCCGAACATTAACTACCTTGTGCATACAGAGCACAAACAATGAAACGAATCGATTTCCTCCGTCTGTGGCATTCGCTACCAGCAAACACTGAAAATACAGGTCCTCAATTTATTTAGATTAGACTAGCCTATCCAACTGGACCACTCCAATGAATGTTGAACGTAGCCTACTTTTATTCTTTAGGTTTTACAGAATCGGCCTACAATGTCCACACATGCATGCGCCATCTGACTAGCTCGTCACTCGCCAGCGAACCTGGACTAGACTATTGTAACCCCCCCCCCCCCAAATTCTTTTATATTCAAATAAACTGGATGGACCGGTTTCCTAGCCCTGGATCGTGGGGAGGGGGGTAGCCTGCGTTAGCGGGTGCTTTGCCATGACCGGCAATTGAATTCGCTAGTTTGATTGATAGATGGATGGATTTAACCTCCAAAGTAGATTGTGCAAGTATTGTATAGGCCCATGTGTAAGAGATGAATGGCTGTAACCATGAACTCAGCCAGAGGTAGGCCCTACTGTAGATTATCAGCATTATCACCAGTCTCAATTTATGTCTCAATTTATGTGTTGCCATTCATTTCAACCACCATCTCATCTAGACTACTTCTGTTGCTGCATTTTTACATTTATGCTTTCATGATTTTAGAGCGCAATAAACATTTTCCAGGATTCCAATAAGTCCATCCATTCATCCAACTTTGTGCTGAGCGCAGCGCAGGCTGGTAGCCTACTGTCACGGCTCACGACTGATGCATTCCCTTAACACGTCTCGCAACTCCCCAGACCGTCAAGAGAATTTCAATATGAAAGACCTTGGGATTCCAGGAGTCAAGGCCGTTTCAGACGGGGAGCGACATTCCGCCTGCATTCTCGCTCGGATAAGCGGGGGACGCACGCGTCCTGCGCGCAGCGGGGAAAGCTGACTACAATTCAGCTCTTGTCGCGGGCGGGCGTGTGCAGCCTAGTTCCATATGAGAACACTCCTCGGTCCAATTCCGTATAGTAGATCAGCCTGTGTACTTTCAACGAATGTATTATTAGACATAATATCATAATAATATATATAGCCTTCAACGACCTCCTGAGCTGCCTGCCTGATGGTCTCAGGGCTAAAGAGACCGCGCGTCGTTTTCCTCACCCTAACTATTGGCATGCTATCAATGAAAGAAAATACATTGTAAATAAACATGGTTTTAGGCTATTGTTTTTATGTAGGCCTATAGGTTAAGCTATTTGTGTTCATAAGGTAACGTCATTGTAAACGAAAGTAGCCTATAGCCTATAATCCAATTGACTGGAACCAGGGGGCTTGACAAAAGTTAAGAGGCAAAATAATGCCTTGACTGCATTCAAGATGTATCTTTCACATTAAAACTACATACAAAGCTGGGAATGCTAAGAAAATTGCATATGTTTGCAAACTAAAACAAGTGAACACAATTTTACAATCGAAAAATGCTTATGAGGCCATTATTTTACTTATATGGGGCAAAAGTGGTTTCTCTTCCTGCTTCTGCCTAAGCCCTCCACAATACCACAACACAACGGTGTCATGTTTTACCGAAGGAGAAGTGAAGAAGACGGTAGCTAGCAGTAGCTAAAGCAGTTAGCTAATGTTAAGATCATTCCTCTAGCTGCTTTGCTGCTAATGCGAGTTCGTCTCCGTTCCTGCCCGAGAAACAGAAGTTGAACTAATAGCATCAAAATCAAAAAAGCTACAGGAATCATCGTTGTAAAGTTAGCTATCTGCTTTTTAGCCACCGACAGCTACCGTTAATATTATGGAAGCTGCTGTCGTGAGCTAACTTGCTATCACGGTCTTATCGTGCAGCTTCACAGCCTGCTATTAGCAGACAGCACTAAAGTTGACAAAATCACACTTGCACATCATTAGAATTCCAACCATTTATATGGGATTTATCATTCAACTAAACATGGAACCTGAATACTACCTGATATTTCAACCTGCTGCCATCAGTGATCGGCGCGTCTGCTTGTTTGAGTCATGAATATCTTACGCAGTTACATTCCATGTAGTGTCCCAAAACTGTTAAATCATTCCCCATGTAGTTCACTATGAGTCGCACTCAATACATCCATGGTAATAGGGAGGGAGTGAGTGAACCATTTCAAACACATCTCTGGTCATCTCCGTTAGCCATCTTACTCGTCCTGATGCCATGTTCCATATGAGAACACTCAGCCTAATGTATTAAACTTCTACTTGTCCCGACAGTTAACAGATATAGACCCGGCGACAGTTACAGAGATAGAAACTATAAATAGATAGGCTTTGTTCGTAATAATTAAATTACAACCAGACAGAGAACAAGGAGTTTGAGAACGGTAGGCTCATCTAATGTGCGAGATGAGCTACAGCAATGGGTCAATGAGTGGTATTACTGCGCCCCTATGGGCAGGCGAGCGGTGGTGCGGAATGCCGTAAAGCGCCTGTTAGAATACCGCGGGTCAAGTTACATTCTTATGTTCCCACATCTGTAGATGGTGTGTTGAGCAGTGATAGAGGAGGTCTGTGGGTAGGTATAGATGGTGTGTTGAGCAGTGATAGAGGAGGTCTGTGGGCATAGATGGTGTGTTGAGCAGTGAGAAGAAGAGGGAAAGAGGATGAGCAGAGAGCCAAGGTCTGATCTCTGATGCTGCGCTTCTATGAGTTGGCTGGAGCCTGGAAATTGGTTGAGTTGTGTTAATCTAGTCCTAATAATACTGATTCAGCACCAGATGCTGTATGATATTCCTACTCTTAGACTGATAAACCCAGCAGCTCTGTGGTGCTGGTGTAACGGAGGTGTTTTGGGGTGTCGGTCTGTCGCTCGGCCAGAACGTTCAGATCAGATTGCATCTCTGACCTGCAGCTGGTCCACCTGAGCTGCCATGGAAACCAAACCACATGAAGCGGGGCGTGAGGGCGCAGACTGCGTCAAACAACCTCACTGCCATTGTCACTACCCTCAACACACACACATAGGAAAGCTGATACGAAAACCCTCTCCTGTACAGAGGTTAACATGAAGAATAGGATGAACAACAGAGATGGAATGAGGAACAGATATACAATACCACACACACACACACACACACACACACACACACACATATACTGTAGGTTTCCCCTCTTCCAACGCACAAAGACCACGATGACGCAACATTAGGTTTTCCCTCTAACAGTGAACAGCATAGGGCAGGTGGGGGACTAACCAAATTCAGGGCATTACAGCTAATTTGAATGAGATTGTGATCAGATTATCAGTCTAGGTAATGAGGTCACAGGTCTTCTGGGGAAACCCTTCGGTTCACTACCAGGTCACAATGGATGACCTAACGGTTCTCTCTTTCTTTCTCTAGCTCTATTTTTTCCCTCTGTTTTCTCTGTCTCTCTCTCCCTCTCCTGTCTCTTTCTCTCTCTCCCTTTCTCTCTCCCACTCTCTTTTGGAGGGATGGAGGCTTGAGGTTTGACACTACAGGAGATCACCAGACCCAAACTCGTGAGTGAGTGAGTGAGTGAGTGAGTGAGTGAGTGAGTGAGTGAGTGAGTGAGTGAGTGAGTGAGTGAGTGAGTGAGTGAGTGAGTGAGTGTGTGTGCGAGCGTGTGCGAGCGAGCGTGTGTGTGTGTGTGTCAAGGCCTTACAGTTTTTGTCCAACCTCATCTTATCACTCTTTCAACCAGCTGACTGTTATGTGTTTGTGCGATGTAACAGTTGTTGATCTGTTGTCATGTTTGAGTTGTCCCATGATCACAGTCCCTTCCACTAAAACACAAACACACAGACACACACACGTAGACAGGCCTTGGGTTGAAGCGTGTGACTATGAGATGATCCCTTCCTGTCCCATGATGAGATGTGTGTTTGACCCACAGGCCTCCCACCAGCGCTGATCCTCCAGCTCTCCTCACGTCTCTGGATCCTCCAGCCCAAGGCAGAAACACTAACTAGGACAAAGACTGGGGTTATCAGAAATTATTATGTGTCCTGTATATTCTATAAAGGGCACATGATCTAATACATGTTGTAGTGTTGATATCACTTTCAGTTCCCAACCTCCTCCAACCAGCAGCAGTGATTTAATACATCTAGTAAGTCACCATCTCATCTCAGCTGGTGACCTGACCTCAGCACCGGCTAACCAGGATAGATAACTCAGTACAGTTAACCTTATATACAGTAGCTAACCCCAGGACAGCGAGTTAACTTTAACAGCATGTTAAGGAAGCCAGGAAATAAAAATGAATAACTAGCAAACAATAAGACATTTCCCCCGACCAGGATGTTAACAGGATGTTGGGCTATTTATTAGAATAGGACTTCCCCCACTGATATGTTACCATGACGTCAGGGACTCTTCCGACAGGTCCTCTTCCTCGAACAGTGTGTGTGCTTGTGTGTGCGTGCGTGCGTGCGTGCGTGCGTGTGTGTGTAAGTAAGGGGGGATGGGTCATTAACGAGATTGAAGCTGGTTGGGAGATAAAGATTCTCCTATTAAGGCGATGGCGGACGCCCCCTGCAGATTGGCCCACTCTTGACCGCAGGGGTCCCTGTGCCCTGTCTCTCTGCTCCAGTCAGGATTTGCAGTGCTAAAAAACACATTAGGAAATTGGTGCCATCGGAGTTGTAAGTGTGTGTGTGTGTGTGTGTGTCTGTATCCTCTTTGATGTCAGGACCCAGGGGGTCAATAATCCCCTGCTGTCTGCACCCCACAACCTGGAGAGAACGCAGGCAGATGGAGAGAGAGAGAGAGAGAGAGAGATGAGGGAGAGAAACGAGAGCGAGAAAGAGAGGGAGGAAGAGGATGAGAGGGTGAGAAACTGAGAGAAGAGAGAGAGAGGCAGGAAGGAAGGTGGGGATGTTGTCCCTCTGTGATGTGTTCGTCTTACCCCACGGAGGAAAGATCACGCCTCTCCTGTTCTTATAGGAAACATCTTTACTCTCAGCCTCTCAGGGACCTAGTTCCATCACGTTGAAGTAGAATCTACTGTATCCAGGGGTGAAAATTAACTTTTTGTCTCACGGTGAGTCACCTGCCAAGGGGACTGTAGATGGAAAAATCTACCGGCCAAGATTTTTTTTTTTCAGATAGCCTTTCCTAAATCTAATCGCCAATTGGAAATTTTACCTGCATTTGGCCGGTGGCAGGTGTTAATTTTCAGCCCTGACTGTATCTCTCCGTGTTTCAACTGCTAAACAGATACAGAGGACTTTGTCTGGACTGAGACTTACTGAATAGGGCTTTGAAAAGAAATCAATTCAGCTGAGTATCGCAATATTTTTTCCCAAGATACTGTATCAATTTCCCAGCCCCCTTGTATTGATACATTCATATATTTAGATATATATATAAAGCACAATGAAAATATACAGAACAAAACAGGGAATAGATATACAAAATGAAGGATATAATTAAATTATTCATGGTTTAAACGGATTTCAAATGTCTCTATTTTTACATTTTCAGTAAATGATGTTGAGTATTGCAAATTATGTATTAGTATTGCAATGTATCATAATATGTATTGCTGTCATATTGTGACACGTATCGTGATACGTATCGTATTGTGAGGTCCTTGCCAATAACTTGGCGCCATAACTGAAGCTCTGACCCTCATCTCTGTATTTAAGATGCTATATCTTTCTTTTAACGTTTCACCATAGATACCTTCCTTAATTGAATGATGAAACTGTTTGAGATCGATGGTTCCTTCAACCGCCTGGTGTCAGACTGCAGGATAGAGAGAGCGAGAGACGGTGGGGGAGGGAGAGGGAGGCAGACAGAGAGACATAAATAATGCTGTTAAATGTATGACAGCCTGAGAGGCGTCTCATGTAGGCATCCTATGTAGAACGCTCAGTTCCGAGTCAGAGATCAACTGGAAACCATTACCTTATTAGGATGCCGTGAATTACGGGGTCACAGTTCACCGCCCCTTCCCTTCCGTCCCAGATTCCCCCAGTGCTGAGGTCCTGTGTCCTCTTTTTATGGCGCTGACCCCTGCCACCTGAGGGCGACCCCACACAGAGATGAGAGGATTGTGGGTAGGGGTGTGCAACGGAGCCCCAGAGGTTGCCCCAGAGGAGGCTGAGCTCTTTGTGTGTGTGTGTGTGTGTGTGTGTGTGTGTGTGTGTGTGTGTGTGTGTGTGTGTGTGTGTGTGTGTGTGTGCGCGTGCATGCGCGTTCGTGCGTTTGTGTGCCAGTCTGTCCTGTGTAATGTGACCCCTGGTCTCCAGTTAGGTCATCTCCTGGCCTAGTGCCCAGTGTGGTCGCCTAGGACACCAGAGGAAGTGATGACGACTGACACCCGACCCTGTGCAGCGCCCACTGTCATATAAGGCCGGGACTCTGAGGGCAACACAGCCAACTAACCAATCATAACAGGCCATTCACAAAATTCTCCTCAGCTTATCTGGGAGTGTGTGTGTGTGTGTGTGTGCGTGCGTGCGTGCGTGCGTGTGCGTGCACATGTCCGTTTAACTATCACCTCCTCTCCAGCAGTGTCCTCCCTCCCCAGGAGATACCAACGTTATTTCTAACCAGGTGTGTGTGTGTGTGTGTATATATATATACTGTATGTGTGCCCTCCATCACCACAGAGCTCCTACTGGTCGTTCTGTGGGTTTGGCTTCAGGCCTACTACTGTTTGCAGCTCCCACATACAAACTGAGACTGACATCTGTATCCATTTTTAGACTATATGGACAATGAACAAAGCTAGGTGTAGAAGGGACATTTTACATAATTTTCTACTTAAGTTATTGTTCACCCAACATAGGCTTTGTAAAGTTCGAAGTCCATTACCTATCCAGGCCTCTCATACGCCATCATCTAGCCTACATTAGCCTGGTGGGGACAAACAGAGCCCTTACTTGATGTTTAGCAAGCTGAAAACAGTTTGTCTCTAGTCCATTTGTCAGCATGCTAAAGGTTCTCTCCCCACCTGGGTGGGTACAGGCTGACCGGTTAGAGCTGGGCTAGCTATTCCAGGGCTAACAGGCTGACAGGTTAGCTGGGCTAGCTACTCCAGGACTAACCGGCTAACAGGTTAGCTGGGCTAGCTACTCCAGGACTAACAGTCTGACAGGTTAGCTTGGCTAGCTATACTCCGGGGCTAACAGGCTGACACTGGGCCAGCTATACTTCAGGGCTAACAAGTTGGCAGACAGGCCAACATAGTTCAACAGCCCCACAGTGATGTATGTTGGCTAAGGGGTTTTTAGTTAAACAATCAGTCAGCTGTTCCCAGAACTGTCCCAGAAAAACAAAAGAACAGGCTGTGTTGTGGTGTGAATAAGAAGCATGTAATCTATGTGTGTTTGTGTGTGTGCCTGTGTTTGCGAGCGTGTGTGTGTGTGTGTGTGTGTGTGTGTGTGTGTGTGTGTGTGTGTGTGTGTGTGTGTGTGTGTGTGTGTGTGTGTGTGTGTGTGTGTGCGTGCGTGCACGCGCGCATGTGTGCTTCTCACCCAGGCAGCTTGTTGAGGGTGTAAACAGTAGCCTACCTGTGTGTGTTATTATAGTACACAGTACTAGCCTACAGAATCTCCCCCCTGGTGCTGGCTGGTTACACATATAGCCTACGCACATAGCCTATTGTACACATACACATGCATGCACGCACACACACAGACACACACACACACACACACACACACAGTCTACACTCTGTCATGGAAAAACCCATGATATCACTGAACTGTACCCATTCAGACACACAAACACATAGAGGCACGCATGCACTCACACACACACACACACACACACACACACACCATGACAATGTGTTAACTATTCTCCGCATCACAAAATTAATCTCCATGCAAGTGGACCATAAACCCTGTGGTATCATACCCTACCATGAAGAGTCAGTGAGTGAAATTACCCAGGAGAAGTTCATGAACGTGATGACTGGAGACAGACAGTATTTAGTAGCAGATAGGCTTGTACGTCCTACTGTACCAGTGGAAACAACCATGACATAATCTGAGATTAGCTGGAACAGAGCGTTATTGATATGATACGCACAAGATACTTTGATTAGCCACAGTGATTTGGTGTATGAATGGAGCGTTTTTGTAATCGAATATGCTGCGATGACAGGGGATACATGGCGATGTTGTGTGATGATCAAAGAGTGTCAACAGCGGAACTTCCCATGACGTCCATCGCTGAGACAGACGCCAGAGGAAAAGGGACATTTACTGTAAATTATGTGTTCCTGTAAAGTGGATAAAACACCCTTTATAACACCTTTTTTCTTGCCAATTTAAATTTCCATTCTTGCAGGGTATTTTTCCTCTTGATGTGATGCTATGTGTGTGTGTGTGTGTGTGTGTGTGTGTGTGTGTGTGTGTGTGTGTGTGTGTGTGTGTGTGTAGTGTGTGTGTGCGCGTGCGTGTGTGCGTGTGTGTGTGTGTTTGTTTCTGTCTGTCTGCTCACATACAATATTGACCGAGGGCTATCAAAGAATAGCTGATCTATAATGTTTCCTCTCTGTGAGGGAGAGGAGAGAGAGCGAGACCGTAATACTGCTTGGCATGAAGAAAAGGACTTTTTAAATTCCATGCCAATTCTAACGTAACCCAGAGGATGATTCTCTGGAATGAAGACAGGCAGAAAGAAGGAGAGCGAGGGGAGTTAAGAGATTGATAGAGAGGAATGGAGTGGAATAGAGAGAGGGAGGTGGAGTGGAAGGAGCGTGATTTTGGTTGCATCAGATCTCTTGACTTGAACTTGAAAAGGCTTGAACTCTAGTGAGAGACGTTTCTGCTCGGCACAGCATCTCTCCCTCCCTCTCTCCCTCGTTCTCTCATCTCACTGCGCCCCGTTCTCCTCCCCTCCACTCCCTTGTCTCTTTCCTCCGCTGCGGGGTCTCCCTCTCTCACTCCACCTCTTTTTGCTCCCCTCTCCCCAGGTCCCACTTCTCCGTTGCCCCTTCATCATACCCTCTGAATTCCCAGTGTGTTACCACTATCTCCCCCTGGCCTGTGCTAACCTGCTCCCTACCTGATCCCTGTGCTAACCTGCTCCCTATGCTAACCTGCACCCTATGCTAACCTGCTCCCTGAGCTAACCTGCTCCCTGTGCTAACCTGCTCCCTATGCTAACCTGCTCCCTGAGCTAACCTGCTCCCTGTGCTAACCTGCTACCTGAGCTAACCTTCTCCCTGAGCTAACCTGCTCCCTGAGCTAACCTGCTCCCTATGCTAACCTGCTACCTGTGCTAACCTGCTCACTCTGCTAACCTGCTCCCTATGCTAACCTGCTCCCTGTGCTAACCTTCTCCCTATGCTAACCTGCTCCCTGTGCTAACCTGCTCCCTGAGCTAACCTGCTCCCTATGCTAACCTGCTCCCTACCTGCTCCCTGTGCTAACCTGCTCCCTATACTAGCCTACTCCCTGCTCCCTGTGCTAACCTGCTCCCTACCTGCTCCCTGTGCTAACCTGCTCCCAGCTCCTTCCTGAAGACTCCTCTCCAGTCAGAGCGGCTTCCTGCAGGCTCAGAGGGCATTAGGGGCGGCCTGAGGACATACAAGGCTGGAGAGGAGAGGAGGGGAAATTGAGGAGTGGAAGGACAGATGGAGGGGATAGGAGGGAGAGATGAGGAGAGATGGATGAGGGAGAGAGGAGTTATGAAGGAGCAGAGTGGAAGGGGAGAAGGAGGAGAGATCGAATTTGAATGCACTTGAATGGAATGGGTGGGGAATTGTGTGTGTTGCTTAGACTGGGCATACAGCCTAGCAGTGCCAACACCAGTACTGTAATAATGAACACGCTCGCTGCAATATTTGCTGCCTTACTTATTCACACTCACACACACACAAGCACACATTATATCCACCCTATTTATTCAGTAGGCTACTCCACTGTGTACCAGGGTCTAGAGGAGAGAGGAGGGAACGAATACACACACACACACAAACACACACACACACACACACAAGGAGAGCCACACCACGCTCATGTTTTGAAATTCAGATTTCTGAATTTTCACATTTCACACCATTTCTTCTTCAGAGCTGAGTTTTACTCGTGTGGCACACCCTGTGGCAAGCAAACTGTACAGTTACAGTACACACACACACACACACACGCACACACACGCACACACACACACACATACACACACACACACACACACACACACACACACAACCAGTCCTCAAAGCATGTAAATGCTGGAGGTGGTTGAGTGCTCAGGGCAGTGTTGCAATATCTCACTGTGAACACTTATGAAGATGAGTTGTGGAGATACTACGTATGGAGAGTTAGGTTATGTTACATCAGATGTACATGTTAAAAGCAAGCGTTGGTAGTATCAAGAGCTGGTGCGTATGTAGTGTGTGTGTGTGTGTGTGTGTGTGTGTGTGTGTGTGTGTGTGTGTGTGCAGGGTGGTAATACCGTACTTATCATATCTCTATTCCACCCCAATCCGCACACACGGACATACAGACAGTGTGTGTGCGTGTGTGTATGTGTGCGTGTGCATGTTCATGTGCATGTGTGTGTGTGTGTGTGTGTGTGCGTGCGTGCATGCGTGTGTGTGACACATGAGGGGAAAGAACCCTGCATTTCCTTGTTGCTGCTCCACTGGACACATTTGCACACACACACACACACACACACACACACCCTGTCTCAAGAAAACACACAAGCATTTTGGGAAGCACTGTGTTACTCTTTGAAGTGTGGGAAGGGATCATGTTTTGGGTTCGTTACAGTGCTTTATGCCAAAAAGAGCTGTGTGTGTGTGTGTGTGTGTGTGTGTGTGTGTGTGTGTGTGTGTGTGTGTGAGTGTGTGTAGGAGGCATTAAGCTAAAACGCTTGCATCCTGAGATGCAAGCGGTGAGACATGGGTCCTATGTTCGTCAGTGTCACTGAATCCCTCTGTGCTTGCGTGTGTGTGTTTGTTTGATTGTGTTGACTGACTGATCTCTCCCTCTCCTTCTCTCCCTCTCTCCCTCTCTCCCTCTCTCCCCCGTCTCTCTCCCTCCTATCCCTCGTCTCCAGGACGCGTTCATGGAGCTGTACGGTCGGCAGCAGGGGTCCTTGTTCCATTCCTGGCCCTACCTGAAGACTGTGTTCGGGCTGGCAGCCCTGGGGGCCGCAGGCGCCACCCTGGGGGCCTTGTTCACCCAGAAGTGATGCTGCAGCCCCCCCCCCGCGCCCACCACACAAAAACACACACACACACATACACACACACACACATGGAGCAGTGACCATACCATGTACAGGACTTGTTATCTGCGTCACTCGCTCCTCTCTCTTCTTCTACCCAGTGTGGAGGACAACACAGCCTGTCTCTCGTCCTCCTCCGTCTCCTCGTTTCTCTCTGTCCTCCGCTGTCCTCGCCCAGGCCTCGACTCAGACTACGTCTCTTGAAGCCTCAACCCAGTCTGGTCCCCAGTACAGTATTTAGACGGACACCAACCACAGACCCTGACCCCGAGGTCTGTCTAGAACCCGGCCCAGGCCTAGCCCAAGCCCCTCCAAAGGAGACTGCTATGTTGACGCTCCCTTCCCTGAAATGGAACTACTCCTCCGTCCTTGTGGTGTTTTTGAAGTGAACATTTCAGCTGAAAAGCAGACAGAACTGATCGTTACGGAGACGTCTTCTGGAGTTGAAACATATGTCTTATGTTTTCCTCTTTGTTTAACTTTTTTCAGCATGATCCTGTAATGTTGTTAACATGGCAACATGTCATATTTACATTGATTGACAGGTGATCAGGCGTGTGAGGTGATTATGAACTCACAGCTAACACAAGACACACCTGGCTCAGACCGAATGTGACATTTTCTCAAGATGCATGATCCATGTTCAATAGAGCTTGTCTGGCAAGATGCAACCAATTGTACAGTCCCATAAAGAGCTAACCACACCCATCTGGAACTCCTGGGCAGATCAAAGCAATCGCTCCCAGTGTTTTGAGGAGTTGAGATCCTGGTTGATCTCTCACCTGTGTACGACTACATCCTGCATGAGCGCCTGGAGTGTACCAGGCGTGTTAGACGCAATCTTCATCACCTTGGAAGCAGGCGCCAGTAGCTGACCCGAGCGACGACCATGATGGGGATTTTGCATGTTGACTTCCAGAGCATGATGTCTAGAGGAAAGATGGGGTTAGGGTGGAGATGGACGGGTGTGTGTGAGAGTGAGTGTGAAAAAGTAGATTGTTGTACACACACACACACACACACATGCACGCACGCACACACACACTCTCTCTCTCTCTCTCTCTCTTTCTCTCTCTCTCTCTCACATTACACCACCCCACCCGTTTTCAGTGCTTCAGCCTTACCCTCATTCCTGCTGATGTTGAAATTGTTCTTTATTAAAGTTCTTTATCAAAGCTGATGTTGAAATTGTTCTTTATTAAAGTTCTTGTCTCTGACTCGGCCGCCTCTCCTGTCTCTGGTCTGTTTCTTTAAGTAATCAATATTCTGTTATCAGTACTGTTGTCACCAATACTGTATTGTCAGTATTGTGTTAATACTGTAATAATCAATACTTGAGGCGCTTTAAACTCAACCTCAATGCTGTACAAGTAGTAAGAACCTAACGATTCAGCTTCGACCGCCATCGGACCCTGTCACTCTCTCAACTCTGACCTCTCTGCAGGAACCACAGCGGAACTCTGGATGGAGATGAGGGGTGTTCCTCCAGGAGAGAACACGAGGCAGGTAGAACCTTTGAATGAGCCGTGGTTCTAGAGCTCTTAGAATTAGACGTCTGGGTGTGTCAGTGGATGTTTCTGGTCTGTTTCTTTAAGGAATCAATATTCTGTTATCAATACTGTTCCAAAAGTTCTAGTACCTCAAGTCGTATGAATGTGGAGACAGTAGTGTCTGTTTGAAGCCGGTGTGATGAGATTGTTCACTCTGAACACGCAGAGAAGCAGCACGCAGACACACTGCTGGTTGGCAGCTTGACATTCTCTTTCAGTATCAGAACAGACAGATCACATTGTTAATACCCCTTTGAACTCTCTCTCTTTGCACACTCTGAACACAGAATAAAGACTTTGGTAAAGTAAATCCTATAGTAAATGCCTGTAACTCCCTAAATGATAGCTAAATATTGATCGGAGATCGGTCCAGGAGCACAAAGCCAGAGGATGTTCATGATGTGTGTAGAATAGGACCAGGGAGAGTAGACACCCTCCACACGACGCATACCATTAAAATTGCACTTGCCTTTGTAGTTCTAGTGAATAGAACCAGATGAAGACACACTGCCTGAGAGAAAGAGGGAGAGATGTTTATGAGAAATGATGTAATATGAGAGAGAAGGAGAGTGATTGGTGATGATGATGGTTGTGGTAATGATGCTGTTGCCGCTGACCATGATGAAGATAATGATGCCTGATGAAGACGATGACGCTGTGTATTTACCCCCCCCCAGGACCCCTTGCTTCAGCACCAACAATGTAGCATTACTGTAACACCCCCTAGAACACACATACACATCAAACCCTAGCCTCCAAGCCCCGGGGTTTAACCCCCATCTCCTTATCCCGCCTACTCCAGTCACTCAGTTATAGCCTATATATCCCTCTGGGAACATGGGAATTTGTTTAATTTGAGTCTGCGTCATTCTCCCTCCCTCTCATCATTCTCCCTCTCTCCACCCCCACCCTCTTACAAACTGCTCTCTACATACATATGAAGAGCAGACCAGGAGAAGAAAGAGAATTTTAAATCATGTGAAAAAAAAGAAAGCGAGTTGGTGTTTTTAGTTGGCTGTTAGCTCGCTAGTTAGGCTCGGGGGCTGTGGCAGTCGGGGAGTGGTGTGGTTTATTTGGTGGGTAATTTGCTGGCATGGAGGATGGCTGTATAGCCGCTTTCTCCCTCTCAAAGGCCTCCAAAATGTGATGACGGCGGTGGAATTTTAGTCTGTTTAAATTAAGTGTTGGGAAATAGAAGATGCAGACAGACGGGTCCTACAGTTAGCCGTGCTCTTGCAGATGTAAATGAGGGGTTTGTAGAGTTGGACGAATACATGAAAAATTCGGCACCAGGCCGTTAAAAAGATGTTGGAATTCAACTGTTAATTCGATGGCGAATATTGTCCCGCCTTGACAGAGCAGCGATGTCCTGTCCCATAGTCAGCACAATCTTTGGCCTGTACTCCAGCTATTATAGTGAGGTGAAAATGCTTCAACAGGAAAAAGAAGTGCCTCAGATGGGTCAACAGTTAAGTATTTTCCCATCTTTATTTGGTTTACAGAATGATTAAAGCATTAAAGGGCAACCGAGTTGCTTGGCTGAATCACTTGGCTGAGTTCCAAGTGCAGGTCCAACCTCAGAATTGAAGAATGCTTTTTCTACGAGCCGGTTGGCGTGTCCACTCTAAAGCAGTCTTATGTTTGAACACACATGGGCACACATGGACACACGCCAAGCTGCAGTCAGGAACCACTTTACAGACACAAAAACAGGTGTGAAAATTGCTGAAGAGTGACAAACATTACAGTACTTTCTTCTATGACATACAGTACATAAATAACAAGGACGAAGCATGAACCGAGTCTCGGAAACCACCAACACACGAACATGCATGTAGCATGTCCCACTATAGTCCACTACGCACACGTGATGAACATGCATAAAGAGTAGGCCTTCTCTTCTGACCCAGGTCTGGTCCGGTACTTCCTACTTCCACTGCTTCCTGTCGTAGTCCCAGTGGTAGGAGAAGCCGTGGACGGGGTTGACCCTCATGTCAATCATCCTCTGGGTCTGCTTCTCCACCCACTCCTGAGACAGGGTGTGGGGGACACTGCCAAAGACTTGGGGGAGAAGGAGGGAGGGGGAGGAAAGGCGTGTAAAGTGGGGGTAGAGGAGTTTTGGAGGAAGAAAGGAGGGCGGGAGGGAGGGGAGAGAGAGAGAAAGAAAAGGGGAGAAGTACACTAAGTATAACTGATTCATTATACGTGTCCTACTTTTCACGCAGATATAATATGCACATGAAATTGATAACATTTCATATTCATGTTCATCAAGAAAAGATCACGTCTCCACTCCTTCATTACCACAAAGGAACATGCATCATGGGTGGGGGACAACATGTTTACTGTGCACGTATGGTAAATTGTATTACCAATACTAGATTTGAGTGGGAGACAACAATGAGTAGTCAAGGAGCCACAAGTCCCCGGAGCCACCGCCACCATCATCATCACACGCTAGTCACGCAAGTCAGCTGTGTTGGGTGAGAAAGCCATGATGTGACTCTCCAGAGAGACAGAGATAGATCTCCCTTCTTCTTCTCCTTTTTAGCACCCATGCAAAACCATCCGAGTCAGCATGTAGAACACACACACGTGCACGCACTAGGGAATGAAGTCACCAGATGAAGATAGAGCAACACCCGCTGCACTCATGCTAGGACTGGCCTCGATGAAGTCACTGGAGGAAGACAGTGTACTTTGACACGCTAGTGTTCTCATATAGCTGTACTTATGGTAGGACTGGTCTTGATGAAGTCAAGTACTGTATGAAGTCAGTCACTAGAGGAAGATAGCGTACACACACATACACGTACACACACACACAAACACACACACAGTGTGCCAGATAGTCAAACAGGCACATCCTGTACTTTATATTCAAGTGTTTTGTTCCAACTTCTTTATAACCCTCATCCTACCAACTAGGGTCAAAATGACCCCAGATGTATATTTTTTGTCATATCTCACAGGTACCTTATTCTATCATTCCCATGTTTCTTTGTCAAACAATTTGTTTCTAAGGATTTCATAACATTGTTTTCTGTTTCTGTGTCAATTAGTGCTTAATGTACCAATGTATTGTGGTCATTTTGAGCCAAGTCAAAGCACCTACAGTATGCCGTTTTTTATAGGTGGAGAAAAAAAAGTTCATGTTTTATTATTTATCTAATTTAAAGTATCATGCACACCATCAGGGGCACAGACATTTGTGTATAATGAGCACTTTGTTGGTTTCAGAGGCCAGTGCAGTTTCTATAGATTTAAAGAAAAGTATATATTTTTGTTTTACACAATATGTAAATTAACAGTAATTTTGCTAAAATAACAATGTGTGTTTTTTGTTTGTTTTCTCAGATGACATTAGTTACATAACTATTATGATAAATTATATATTATATATATATATATATATATTTATATATATATATATAGCATCTAATAGCATCTACTTTAGGTACCATGGGATGATTCTAACTCTCCTTCTCATCTCCTCTTCTCTCCTCTCCGCCTGTCCCTAGTGTGCTATTTAACAGTTCTCTGAACCACATCAGAGTCACCCTTCAGTGACAAGCTGGAGAGAAGCCCGCTCTGTGGGCCTGGAACAGCCTGGAATACCAAACACCCTGGAAGCCCTGCTGGACCCAGCCGGAATACCAAAGCTCCTGAATACCCAGCTCCTGAAACTGGAATATTGTGGGAATGCTGTGAAAGTGAAAGTTACCTGTGTGAAAGAGAGAGAGAGGAG
>NC_140235.1:23194285-23219285 GCF_949987555.1 Borostomias antarcticus
CACTCATCCTTAAAGTCACAATTTACGTTGCATACAAGCACTTGTAGCCCCTCCATATGAACAAATGTTTATCTTTTATTTTATTTACAGTACGCTCATTTACAGAGAACACAGCAATCCATCCATGCCTCCAGGAGACCTCATAAAAGGACTATGAAGTACAGGCACCATCTTACTCCATTGCACTTAACCACATACAGTACAAGTAAGTCATCTTAACATTGGGTGAGTCATCCGCTCTCGCTCTCTCCACAACACAAAGACAAAACTGTTGTGAAATAAATAAATACAACTTTAAATCTATCTTTACAGCTTCATTTCAGTTTAAACATATCATAAAAATAATACAGCTGTTTTTGATTTTTTGTGAAAATGAAAATGTGATTGAAAATGAAAATGTGAAAATGATCTCAATTTCAGCAGATACACCTCACTGGAGTGATTATGATAGCAGTAGTAGCACATTTTCCATACATAGAGGATCTGAACAATGGTTTTGGTTTGAACACTGACATTCAGTTTCAATTAGGCTAACATTTTGTACCCCCCCCCCCCCCCCTCTCTCTCTCTCAACCAATGGTGTGCCACAACCACTGGATGAAAGGCACCAATGACATACAGCCCTGACAACAAGCTCTGCCTACAGTCATCGCGGTGGCGCCACAGAAGCAGGAGATTGTGGGGGATTGGTGGACACCAATCACCACACACAGCTCTCTGCTGTATCCGCTCAAACCTTACGCAAACACAGTCAACAGGCGTAGTATTGTCTGTCTCCTTTTAGCAGGAGACAATGGAGGATATATTAAGTTCCATACTGTATGTGGGCATCGGCCGTTCCCCTAGATTCTAGAACATTCTTGAGGCAGCTTGCAGAGGTCTCCAAAGCAACATCAAGCCCTCTGATCAACAGAAACCAAAGTCTACTGCAGAGTAGGTGGAGGGGCCCCCCAGAAGGGGAAATGTATGTGAGAGTATGTACCGCATGTACGCTGCAACGGAAAGAAATGCTTTTAAAAAGAGCTATTCCACCTTTTTAGTGATGCCGGTGAGACACGAGAGCTCAGACAGGAATGGGTGGTGTTTGAACAAGGAAGGGTTCGTTAAAGAAGTTGGTGAGACGCTGTACTGTCTATGGTGACCTAAAGATAGGCAGAGGACAAAGGGAGAGCGAGGCAAAATATAACCTCCCCCATCTCTCTAGTAAAGTTCCACCTGATTGGTTCACTCAAGTCCCGTGTGATCCGTCCCACGTCACCCGCCTCTACGGCCCCTCAAAGTCCATTACCCATCAGTCACCTGGCTCTCAGAACGCCACATCCATCCCGCGGAACCTTGACTCTGACCAATCAGAACCAATCCAAGCCTGTCCACTGACCAATACCACATCAGCCTGGGGGGATTAGTCCCGTCCCCTTCCTTCATTTCCTGCCACGGCAGCGTAACCTCATGTCACGTCAAGTCTGACCAATCGTAGAGAGTCCCTGGCTGTGATGTCACTCCGCCTCTCCCTCAGCTCCAGGCCCTGCCTCGCTCTTCTCCACCTCTTCCTCGGTCTTCTGTGCCGCCGTTTCAGTGTTGTCTCCCTCTGTCTCAGCTGGCCTGGTCTCCGTCTCCCCCTCACCGTCCACCGGCGGCTCCGCCTCAGCCTCTGCTGTCTCTGTCTGCATCTCCGACTCGGCTGGTAGGCCTGACTCCGTCTCTGGCTCAGTTTCTGTCTCCATATCTGTCTTAACGTTGGCTTCTGATTCCCTCTCGGCCTTGGCCTCTGCTTCAGTCTCAGTCTTGACTTCAGTTTCACTCTCTGCCTCTGTTTCTGCCTCTGTCTTGTCTTCGGCCTCCGTTTCAGCCTCCGTCTCGACCCTCACCTCGGCCTCGCTCTCTGTCTTGGTCTCTGCCTCAGTCCCCGTCTCTTCTTGTGCCTCTGTTTCAGCCTCGGTTTGCCCTTCGCTTTCCACCGCAACCTCGGTCCCAGCCTCAGCCCCAGCCTCTACCTCATTCTCAGCCCCAGCCTCTACCTCACCTCCAGCCTCTACCTCAGCCCCAGCCTCTACCTCAGCTCCAGCCTCTACCTCAGCCCCAGCCTCTACCTCAGCTCCAGCCTCTACCTCAGCTCCAGCCTCTACCTCAGGTGCAGCCTCTACCTCACCTCCAGCCTCTACCTCAGCTCCAGCCTCTACCTCAGCTCCAGCCTCTACCTCAGCTCCAGCCTCTACCTCAGGTGCAGCCTCTACCTCTGCCCCAGCCTCTACCTCAGCTCCAGCCTCTACCTCAGGTGCAGCCTCTACCTCACCTCCAGCCTCTACCTCAGCCCCAGCCTCTACCTCAGCTCCAGCCTCTACCTCAGCTCCAGCCTCTACCTCAGGTGCAGCCTCTACCTCACCTCCAGCCTCTACCTCAGCTCCAGCCTCTACCTCAGGTACAGCCTCTACCTCTGCCCCAGCCTCTACCTCAGCTTCAGCCTCTACCTCTGCCCCAGCCCCAGCCTCTTCTAGGGGTTGAACCTCTTGTTCCAGCGCCATATCTGTCTCTGCTCCAGTCTGTGGCTCTGACTGTAGCTCTACGGCAGCTTGTGTATCTAGTTCCGGTTCTGCTAAAGGTTCCACCTGTGGTTGCTCCTCTGGTTCCACGCCTGGTTCTCCTGAAGCCTCTGTGGGCTCTACGTCAGTTTCAACGACCGGTTCCACCAGCAATGGTCCTGCAGCTGAGTGTGACTCTTTCCTGCCCAGACCTGGAGGGAGGGACAGAGAGAAAATTTTGAGACCAAATCAATTAGTCAACAAAATTATAACACACCAGAAACCACACACACACCAGAAACAAAGCTACATAACCAATTGGAACACGCAAACAAAAGCACAAAGCAAAATGCAATGCTATCTGGCCTTAAAAAGACAGTACACTGTGGCAGATTACTTACAGATTAATTACCACAGTGACTGATACTAAACACAGAAATACCTTGACAAAGTACAGACTCAGTGAAAACAACCTGGCCATCGAAACAGGTCGATACAAAAAATCATGGCTTCCCCAAGAGGAGCGGTTCTGCCAGGTATGCAAAGAAAACAAACTTGAAACCGAGCTGCACTTCCTCACCGGATGCACAAAACCAGCCCGAACAAAATATTTCCCCAAATTCAAAAGCTGTACAATGTCTTTAACTGCCACATATTGAGGGACAGTGAGTGATCCCCCCCACCCCCACCACACACACACTAATGTTATATTTATGATTATTATTGTTGTATTGGTGATGCTATCTATTGTTTATATGTTGAGAATGTGATGACCCACCCCACACACACACCTACCCAGCAATATACATCATATTATTACACACACATACACACACACACACACATATATACATACACACACTATACTGTACATTATGTACACACACACACACACACACACCTGGGGCCTCATTTATCAAAGAGCGTGTAAATTCTGGTGTAAAAGAGGGCGTACGACGAAAACGCGGAAAATGCACAATGTAGCGTACGACGAGAATATTTACACGCTTTTCGGATCTATCAAAAATGTCGTATGCCCTTTTCTGCACGAGAAATCCGAGACGGGCGGAGAATAGAGTGTACGCGCACGCGCCTCGTGTTCCGCCCTCTCCACGCCCAAATCCAACCATATATGGTCAAAACTATGACGGCACAACGGGGATACCCCGGAAGGAACCGACATAATATAGCGTCGAGCATTAGGACAGACAAAGACGTTTATGGAAAAACGCGGAATGAAGAGAAACTTTTCGGAGACGGAGGTGCATGTGCTAGTTGGTGAGGTCCACGCGAGGAAGACAATCCTCTTCGGAAGGTATTAATAGCCTACCTTTGTCTGTTTGCTCCTACAGCTTAGTAGCCTACTTTAGCTACGTATTGTGCATCTAGGATTTGGCATACACGGACATAGGCTACTGTAACATGTGGCTGTGAGGAAAGAGAACATTCTGTGGTAGGCTATGATTAAATTAGGACCAAACACAGGGAACAATAACGCAGATGACCACTTCATAATGTTAGAACACATTAAACATTTTCCCCTCTGGGAAATTAAGACTCATCTAAATCACCCGGTAAATCACAGCATTTAATTGACTGCCAACAGAAAAACATATCAAATGAATATGGCTGCACAATGAAATGTTTAATGCATAATCAAGTTCACAGACAAACTCAAGGAACATGATTGAAATTGTTTCTCCAGACTCTGACGTGGGGTGGGACTCAGAGGAGGGGGAGTCTGCAGTGGTCCTGGACCTGACGGTCGTGCCCCCGCGAGTTGTAGCCTCCACCTCCAGCGCGCCGGCCGACCTTCTTATCAGCTTTGAATATATATCTTGGCAAACATAACACGGGATGATGTACAAGGAGGGGACAGATACCTAGTGAAAGTACTATTGGTTGCTAGTAAAAAGACAATAACGAGGGCTTGGTATAAGGTGGAACGCCCAACCAAGGACTAGTGGCTGGGTGTTGTGGAGGAGATGTATGTTAGGGAGAGGTTCACGCATGCATTGAGGATGCAGGAAGGAAAGTTTGAAGGGAGATGGGAAAAATGGATGGATTATAGAAGGAAGTGTGATGATACCACTAATATTAAAATTGTCATATTTGAGTAAGAAAAAAAAGCTGCATGGATGGATGTACCCATAAGCTGTTATTGTAGGTTTTTATGTTTTATTGTATTGTCGTTGTATGGATGGAAAATGCTAATAAAGATTCAAAGTAAATAAGACAAAGAATATGGATCTTGGTTATGGACACACCAACAAGCCAGCCGTCACGCGCAGCGCCTGCCTCCAGTCTAGTCCCTACCCTGCTGAGCGCCGGATTCATTTAGGCTCGCATTACGCACAGGAGGACTGTCATTTATATGCTTACCAAAGAGCAAACAGGTCCACATGATCACATATTAATGACAATCTAATTGGTCAATTATTGCCGTTTGATGGAGTGCCTGCATTAAGTGTGTGACATATAGCGCGGAAGGGTTTGGGACAGCGCATAGGTACAGTTTGGGGAACAAATCCATATCGAACCATGAATGAGCCGGTTAGAGGACACGTCTAATCTTGCATTGCGATATATGTTTGTGCTGAATTGGCCTAGTAGCCTACATGATTGTGCGTTCATGAACTGTCGCTCTTATTCTCTCCGTCAAACATAGTAATTCACCGACGCACCACCGGCGTCGCCAGTTCCCCCTGTGTTCAAGAAGGGCGTAGAACACCGTGTAAATCGGTACGCCAACTGGAGAGGTGTCCTACAAAAGCGCGGAGAAAGGCGACTAAATTTTCGCCCTTACGGCTTGATAAATCGCAATGTGGGGGGGGCAAATGGCGTACGCCTGAACTCGCGAAAAAGACCGTGTAAAAGAAGGCGTACCTCAATGATAAATGAGGCCCCTGACCTCCCCCCATTGCTATTGTTGTTGTATCGATATTGTTCTAACGTTCATCAGTTATGTAAACATAAGATTCCTGTTCCATGTTTTGTTTTTATTATTATTTATTTTTAATATTATATATTTTGTTACTTGGTTGTATTATACAATTGCACTACCTTGTGCTGTGTGCTTTGGCTGTTTGCTCTGTATTTTGTATAGTCATGCCAATAAAGCCTCATTGATTTGAATTGAGAGAGAGGGAGAGAGAAAGATGGAGGGGGGAAAACAGTTAAAAAGTAAAGAGAAAAAAAAAGTAAAATAATTTTTAGAGAGCATTTTTATGTTTTGAGCGAATGTGTGTGTGTGTGTGTGTGTGTGTGTGTGTGTGTGTGTGTGTGCTGTACCTGCAGGAGTAAGCACCAGCGCCTGTAGGATGTCAGACAGAGAGACGATGCCAACGATGCTGGCGTTCTCATCCACCACCACCAACCTGTGGACCTAGAGGAGAGATGGAGAGGAGGGAGGAGAGACGGAGAGAAGAGGGAGGAGGAGAGGAGAAAGAAAGGCGTAATTGAGAACTTGTTGAAACACTGCAATTATAAATCCAATTAGTATATGTCTTCTGTGTGTGTGCACCTGTTCGTGCTCACATGTGCATCTGTGTGTCGTAGCACAAGATTCACACCAAGCAACCAGCAGAGGGCAGTAGAGATTGCTCATATACCTGTGCAACTTTACAGTACTGTACTTCACTACCTGGGTGCGTGATTTTTATTTCAAAGTGAGTGACGCACCAACCAGCCACCAGGAGGTGTCGTTGAGCACCCCTGGAAAACCCTGACTGCTTACTGCGGACGCCTGTGACCGCTGGTGGGGTTGGGCTATACAGATACGCCATCTTGCTCAGCGCAGAGACTCTCTCACCCTTCTCTGACACCTGACCCCATTTTTTGGTTTTGTTCCCTTAGTTGACTTTTCGTTGTTCATTTTGTAATGAATCTATTCATTTTTTTTGCATTTAACTCAGTGTGTTCCTCACTGTGTTGTGGCTTTTAAGCCGGCCGTAACGGGCTGTGGGTCACTGGGCACAATTCATGGTCCAGACGCACGACCTCTGCACTCAACAATCGCACACAAGACCCTCCTGAGCTGAAGATGTTAATGCAAGCCTAAAAGTCACTGCAAAATCAGTAGATAGGCTTTAACACATTTACACTATTACTGCTTCCTCTTGAGGTTGCGAGCAGTGGTGCAGCTGTTTCCGTCCAGCAGTACCGGCGCACGTGGAAAATAAATTGATCTGTAAATGTGTGTGTGTGTGTGTGTGTGTATGTACGTGTGTGTGTGTGTGTGTGTGTGTCTCACCTCAGCTTTGACGATCCTGTCTACGATGGTCTCCAAGGTCTCCAGTCTGTTGCACTTCATGACGCCCTCAAAGTACTGGGACCTGTGTCTGAGAGCCTGGGTCACTGTGATGTCCAGGTTGTTATACGTCTTCTCAGATGCTAGGTTCTACACACACACACACGCACGCACACACACACACACACACACACACACACACACACACCAGGGTTAAAGACTGTGGAATTAAGGCTATGTGTCCACTAGCGAATAGCTGAATAGCAGCAAGCTTACAGCTGCTCACTGCTGCTTAGTACGCAGTGGGAAAGCTAGTTGACTGGCTAGGCTACCAAGAGCTCGCACACTGTCGGGTTTTTGCAGACTGCAAATTTACTACCTATGTTAAGATAGCTAGCTAATGTTAGCTAGTGCTAATGTATGCTGTCTCTGCATTCTTGCCAAAAACCTACCCTCCTCGTCGTCAGAACAGCCTTTTAAAGCTTGCGCTCTAGCCCAAAAGGTTAACCTTTTTTCAACTGCCAAAAAAAGCCTAGAGCTCATGGCGCTATAGTGCTCAAACCCGCTTGAAACACAGCTCTAGTCTCTATAGCACCCTAGAGCTCATTACCCATTGTAAACAACGAGAAAACAGCATCAGCTCTAAAATAAAGCTCGCCAGTGGACATGCACCCTAAGTGTCAAGCCATAAAGAAAAAAATAATTGAGAAAGAAAATCAAATAGATTTTACCATGAGGGAGTACTTACAATGACATCAAATTTGGAGTAGATATCCACAACTTTCCCTGAGGGAACAGACATCAAACAGTCAGAGAAATGCATTATCATAAGCACAAGACAAACTCTTTCTCTCTCACACAGACACCCCTAGACACACACACACACACTGACACACTCCTACCTGACTCATCGACCACGGGTAGTGCGGAGACCCTCCTCTCTACGAAGATGTTGAGGGCCTTGATGATGGGCGTGTCTGGGTGGATGAAGGCGATGTCGCTGTACGTCCCGATGCCCAGCTCCTCCAGAGTCTGCTTCATGAACGCCGGCATGGGCATCTCACACACCTGGGACCCGCGCACGCACACAGAGAGAGAGACACACACAGGGGTACTGACAGCTGTCTCCCATGGGCATCTCACACACCTGGGACCCGCGCACGCACACAGAGAGAAACACACACGGGGGTACTGACAGCTGTCTCCCAACTGTCCGCCTGTCTCTACATCTACAGGGTAGGAGGAGGTAAATGTCTATCTTCAAGTCTATTCCCAATCGATCTCTTTGTATAATCTCTTTGTTCACACACAAGCACATAATCAATGCATTCATCCAACATTCAGTCCTAAATCTCATATTCAGTTCCAGTGATGTCCAGCGGGGGGCGATATAGTCTGTGTTTCTATGTTTGTGTCATGTAGTCATGCTATACAGTATACTATGCTAGGCATGGTATACAGTATTGCACATTCAGTTTGCTGTGTCTGTGGTCAGCAAGGAATGACCTCTGCTCTTTTATTCATGCTGATGGACATTTCACTCGTCTGTGTTGTGGACGCGCTGTGTATCTCACACCTTGCGTTCACTGGGCAGCGTTTTGAGGCTGGACCTGCTAAGAGGTGCAGGGCTGAACTGCGCTACTCTATCCGGGCCTGGCGGGACTCACGAAGAGCTGCAGGAACTTGAGGATCCTCTTGTGGGTGAGGATGTAGAGGGCGTTCCCGCTGACCGGGTCGATGACGGGGAGGCGGTGGATCTTGTTCTTGATCAGGGAGAACACCGCGTCAAAGATACTGGAGAGACGGAGAGATTACGTTTACTGTAAGTTCATTTATTTAAAATAGGGACAGTGCATATTAATAAATAAATAAATACATGTAAATGCCAGATTTAGCCACCAGGCTAGTTTTCATCTGCAGTCCCTTGTCAGGTTAATGGCAATGAAGAATAAAACAAAAAACTCACTCAGATGAAGGAAGGGAGAGGGAGGAGAGGGGGTGTGAGGGGAGGAGAGGAAGGAGGGGGAGACAGAGAGCGAGAGAGAAGAAGGGAGGAGAGGAATGAGGGGAGAGAGAGGGTGGGGAGATGGGGGGAGGAGAGGAAGGAGGAGGATAGATGAAGGGAGGAGAGGAAGGAGGATGGGGAAGAGAGAGAGGGAGAGATAGAGGGAGGAGAGGAAGGTAGAGGGAGACATGAAGGGGGGGGGTTAGAGGAAAGGAGAGGAGATAGAGTGAGAGAAAGGGAGAATAGGTCCCAGTCAATGAAGCACTAGAAGGCCCATAAAAACATTTGATTTTATAACTAAGATGCTATGTGTTATCTCTTAAGAAAGATAACACACACACACGGGTTTCTCACTTGATGTGAATGTATAGTGATGTCCTGTAAATACAGTCCATCTCCAGGTAGAGTTCTATAGATCTCAGATTTCCCCAGAGAAATGTCCCCAGCACTTTACCCTCATACAGTATGTACCTAAGTACCTGTACATCCCTCTCTATGTCTGTTTTCACTTTCTGTCCTCTCTCTCTCTCTCTCTCGCTCTCTCTCTTTTCACCCCCCCACCTCTTTATTTTTACAGCGCACACTCAATTATTCAAATCCTCCTGGAAACTCTTCCAGACGTCCCACAGAACTCCTTCAACTGCCCTCTCACGTTAAAACCCTCTCATAATCGTCTATCTAAACCCTTCACCAACACTATCTGTCTACTGAACCTCCCTCTAAACCCTTCACCAACACTGTCTGTCTACTGAACCTCCCTCTTAACCCTTCAACAACACTGTCTACTGAACCTCCCTCTAAACCCTTCACCAACACTGTCTGTCTACTAAACCTCCCTCTACACCCTTAACCAACACTGTCTGTCTACTGAACCTCCCTCTTAACCCTTCAACAACACTGTTTACTGAACCTCCCTCTAAACCCTTCACCAACACTGTCTGTCTACTGAACCTCCCTCTACACCCTTCACCAACACTGTCTGTCTACTGAACCTCCCTCTTAACCCTTCACCAACACTGTCTGTCTACTGAACCTCCCTCTAAACCCTTCACCAACACTGTCTGTCTACTGAACCTCCCTCTAAACACTTCAACAACACTGTCTGTCTACTGAACCTCCCTCTAAACCCTTCACCAACACTGTCTGTCTACTGAACCTCCCTCTAAACCCTTCAACAACACTGTCTGTCTACTGAACCTCCCTCTACACCCTTAACCAACACTGTCTGTCTACTGAACCTCCCTCTTAACCCTTCACCAACACTGTCTGTCTACTGAACCTCCCTCTAAACCCTTCACCAACACTGTCTGTCTACTGAACCTCCCTCTAAACCCTTCACCAACACTGTCTGTCTACTGAACCTCCCTCTAAACCCTTCAACAACACTGTCTGTCTACTGAACCTCCCTCTAAACCCTTCAACAACACTGTCTGTCTACTGAACCTCTCTAAACCCTTCACCAACACTGTCTGTCTACTGAACCTCCCTCTACACCCTTCACCAACACTGTCTGTCTACTGAACCTCCCTCCAAACCCTTCACCAACACTGTCTGTCTACTGAACCTCCCTCTAAACCCTTCAACAACACTGTTTACTGAACCTCCCTCTAAACCCTTCACCAGCACTGTCTGTCTACTGAACCTCCCTCTACACCCTTCACCAACACTGTCTGTCTACTGAACCTCCCTCTAAACCCTTCACCAAGACTGTCTGTCTACTGAACCTCCCTCTAAACCCTTCACCAACACTGTCTGTCTACTGAACCTCCCTCTAAATACTTCAACAACACTGTCTGTCTACTGAACCTCCCTCTAAACCCTTCAACAACACTGTCTGTCTACTGAACCTCTCTAAACCCTTCACCAACACTGTCTGTCTACTGAACCTCCCTCTACACCCTTCACCAACACTGTCTGTCTACTGAACCTCCCTCTAAACCCTTCACTAACACTGTCTGTCTACTGAACCTCCCTCTAAACCCTTCAACAACACTGTCTGTCTACTGAACCTCCCTCTACACCCTTAACCAACACTGTCTGTCTACTGAACCTCCCTCTTAACCCTTCACCAACACTGTCTGTCTACTGAACCTCCCTCTAAACCCTTCACCAACACTGTCTGTCTACTGAACCTCCCTCTAAACCCTTCACCAACACTGTCTGTCTACTGAACCTCCCTCTTAACCCTTCACCAACACTGTCTGTCTACTGAACCTCTCTAAACCCTTCACCAACACTGTCTGTCTACTGAACCTCCCTCTAAACCCTTCAACAACACTGTCTGTCTACTCAACCTCCCTCTAAACCCTTCAACAACACTGTCTGTCTACTGAACCTCTCTAAACCCTTCACCAACACTGTCTGTCTACTGAACCTCCCTCTACACCCTTCACCAACACTGTCTGTCTACTGAACCTCCCTCCAAACCCTTCACCAACACTGTCTGTCTACTGAACCTCCCTCTAAACCCTTCAACAACACTGTCTGTCTACTGAACCTCCCTCTACACCCTTAACCAACACTGTCTGTCTACTGAACCTCCCTCTACACCCTTAACCAACACTGTCTGTCTACTGAACCTCCCTCTTAACCCTTCACCAACACTGTCTGTCTACTGAACCTCCCTCTAAACCCTTCAACAACACTGTCTGTCTACTGAACCTCCCTCTACACCCTTAACCAACACTGTCTGTCTACTGAACCTCCCTCTTAACCCTTCAACAACAGTCTACAGAAACTCCCACTAAACCCTTCACCAACACTGTCTGTCTACTGAACCTCCCTCTACACCCTTCACCAACACTGTCTGTCTACTGAACCTCCCTCTAAACCCTTCACCAACACTGTCTGTCTACTGAACCTCCCTCTAAACCCTTCACCAACACTGTCTGTCTACTGAACCTCCCTCTAAACCCTTCAACAACACTGTCTGTCTACTGAACCTCCCTCTACACCCTTAACCAACACTGTCTGTCTACTGAACCTCCCTCTTAACCCTTCAACAACAGTCTACAGAAACTCCCTCTAAACCCTTCACCAACACTGTCTGTCTACTGAACCTCCCTCTACACCCTTCACCAACACTGTCTGTCTACTGAACCTCCCTCTAAACCCTTCACCAACACTGTCTGTCTACTGAACCTCCCTCTAAACCCTTCACCAACACTGTCTGTCTACTGAACCTCCCTCTAAACCCTTCACCAACAGTCTGTCTACTGAACCTCCCTCTACACCCTTCACCAACACTGTCTGTCTACTGAACCTCCCTCTAAACCCTTCACCAACACTGTCTGTCTACTGAACCTCCCTCTAAACCCTTCAACAACACTGTCTGTCTACTGAACCTCCCTCTAAACCCTTCAACAACACTGTCTGTCTACTGAACCTCTCTAAACCCTTCACCAACACTGTCTGTCTACTGAACCTCCCTCTACACCCTTCACCAACACTGTCTGTCTACTGAACCTCCCTCTAAACCCTTCACCAACACTGTCTGTCTACTGAACCTCCCTCTAAACCCTTCAACAACAGTCTGTCTACTGAACCTCTCTCTAAACCCTTCACCAACACTGTCTGTCTACTGAACCTCCCTCTAAACCCTTCAACAACACTGTCTGTCTACTGAACCTCCCTCTAAACCTTTCAACAACAGTCTGTCTACTGAACCTCTCTCTAAACCCTTCACCAACACTGTCTGTCTACTGAACCTCCCTTTAAATCCTTCAACAACACACGCTGTCTACACCAGAACCTACCTCTCAGACCTACTGTATCACATTAATAAATACTGCATTGTGATATTTACTAGGTGGGCAGTCAACATTCCTTGGGTTGTTTTGAAGCTTTTTTATGACTGGACATGACTCATGGTCCCGGTGGGTCATTTCAGGCTTACCTGGCATCAGGTGAGATGTTCACTAGAGGCTTGAAGGTCTCCTGGAGGTACAGCTCTGGGGACACAACTGGAGCATTTATACACAACAGTATGAACACCTACAGTACACAACACAATAGATGAACACACTGTAACAGACAGACACAGCATCACCTCACAGAAATCAAATCTAATCCTTAAAAGACACAAACTACTGTAAAACACACACACACACACACACACACCGACATCATCCCGCCAGGTACTACAATACAACTGTACTCACCCCTCCATGTTTCGATCTTGTGTTCCTCCAGTTCGTAGATCTGCACCTGCAACACACACAACAACAACAACCTTCAACATTCACACTTGGATCTCACCCAGATCCAGTCAACTTTATTGACAGTGACAGTCTGGAATTAGCTTAACACAATGCTAGTCTGTGTCCCCTGCCGTTTCTCAAAACAACTCACTCGAAAAACTAAACAGTCACTGTCTCAATGGGAAACAAAGTGGAATTTCTGACAAGATGGAGTAGAGGAGGAGAGATGTGGTTGGGGGGGGGGGGGCAGAGAGTGGGTCTGAAAGATTTCTTGACAGAAAATCAAAGACAGCACCTTCATCATCCAAGACTGGAAGATGGGTGTGAGAGAAAAGACATGTCGAAATGTTGAAGGAAAGGGAGAGAGATGATATGAGGACACTAGGCTCATCACACACACGCAGGACCATGTCACACACACACACAACCACAACACACGCACGCACAAACATGTCACACACACACGCACGACCATGTCACACACAACCACAACACACACACAACCACAACACACACACGCATGACCATGTCACACACACACAACCACAACACACGCACGCACGAACATGTCACACACACACAACCACAACACACACACGCACATCCACAACACACACACGCACGACCATGTCACACACACACAACCACAAACACACAAACGCACAACCATGTCACACACACACAACCACAAAACAGGCACGCACGAACATGTCACACACACACAACCACAACACACACACACACAACCACAACACACACACGCACGACCATGTCACACACACACAACCACAACACACACTCGCACAACCATGTCACACACACACAACCACAACACACACACGCACGACCATGTCACACACACAACCCCAACAAACACAGGCACGACTATGTCACTCTGTCTCTCTCTCTTTTACACACACAGCTCAGACGCCACAGGAAGTATGACTTATCTTCTCTGATTTGCTAGTCCCTGCTGTGCTTCAGAACATTAGAGCCTACGTAAAATCTTTGCTTCTCTGGTTAACATCTCCAGGTTTAGTGCTCCCTCTGGAGTTACACTACAACCATGTCCCATGTTACATCACTCAGTAGAGTAAACTATAGACATTAGTATATTCTGTGTCTATTAGTCTATCTGTAGTATATTGTACAGTATGTCAGTCATTTCATGCGGCTAAATCAGCTGGTACATCAGCTGGTATGACTACAGTAGACTGGTACATCAGCTGGATTGACTACAGTAGACTGGTACATTAGCTGGATTGACTACAGTAGACTGGTACATCAGCTGGATTGACTACAGTAGACTGGTACATCAGCTGGTTTGACTACAGTAGACTGGTAAATCAGCTGGTATGACTACAGTAGGCTGGTACATCAGCTGGTTTGACTACAGTATGCTGGTACATGGTTAGGGGTTAGGGGTCATGTACCATGAGAGACGTGTAGTACCTGGTCATCATGATGTTGATGACATTAGGGTTAGAGTTACAGTAATGTTTGGGTCAGGGGTGAGAGGTCAGAGGTCACGTACCATGGGAGACTTGTAGTACCTGGTCAGGATGTTGATGAAGTCTGTGATGGTCAACATTCCTGCACAGAGAGAGAGATAGAGTGAGAGAGAGAGAGAGAGAGAGAGAGAGAAGGAGGGAGAGAGGAAGAGGGAGGGGTAACATGAGAGAGGGAGGTGGGGTGAGAGAGTGAGGATGGAGGGGGAGAGGAGGTGGGGGGCAGGAGAGAGAGAGGGAGGGGGAGGTGATGGAATGACAGATCAGAGAAAGAGACAGAGGAGAGGAGACGGAGAGGGACAGAGAGAGAGTGTGGGGGGGGCTGCTTAATCAAAGTGAGGTTGATGACAGACAGATACAAGACACCACTGGCAGTCTACTGACAGAGGGAGGAAAGGAGGAGAGAGGAGGGAGGGAGAGAGAGGGATGGAGGAAGAGAAAGAAGGGAAGGGCGGCAAACCTGTGTGGGAGGAGGAAAATATGGATGGAGGAAAAGAGAGAGAGAGCAGATAATGGAGATGGAACTGCTCTCTCGGAAGACAACACTGCCAGGCTAAATATAGACACTAGACTAGGCTCACACACACACACACACACACACACACACACCTACAGTAATAACGCGCTAGACTGAATACTGCGCCGGTCCATTTCAGCACAGGCCAATTTGAGCAGCGGCCAATTTGTCCGTAGCCCTTCAGCGCGCCAAACTTTCAACATAATAACTTTATAGAAAACTGAAATGATACTTGTTTGTGATCTTTTTTAAATGAATCAATCAATCAATTTACTAAACGAAAAAGGCCAATTAGGCCAGGCATTAAACTTTTTAGAGAAGGAAATACTTGAGAAAGGGGTAAAGACAAAATGAGGGTGCAAAACAGATGAAATAATAGCAAACCATCAAAATGTAGGACTTTTAAAAAAAAAAACGTTGTCAAGATGTCACATTGTGTCACTGACTATTCAGAGTCAATGCATCAGCGTGAGGTGGGCTGCTCAATGCTTCGGGTCGAAGGAATGTGCAGTTAATCCTGCGGGATGAGGCCCGGCTGGTGACGACCGGCACGCCCAGCGGGGCTTCTTAGGTGACGGTAAATGTCCAACCTGAAGCCACTCCATCTGGAGATCGGCCTGCTGCCTGCGTAGGGCACCACTGATGTTCGGACGTGCAACGCCAATCAACTCAACGGCAGTACGGTGCCAGCCTTCCACTGCATAATTATAGTGATGCCTAAATACAATAACTTTTATGCGCATTTATGCATATAATATGGTGCTCTCCGAATGTGACCCATTTTGTGCCCTCGACTGTTCATTCAGGAAGAGGGGCAGCTCCGTCAGTTCATCAAACCTTGGCGTCACATCAGCTGGAGGAAAGAAAGCCAGGGCTGGTAACGTCTTCAAGCTGTGGGCGTGTGCATCTACTTTGGTGTAGGCTACTTTAAATATTCATTGAATATTCATAAACTAAGTGTTGCTTGTCTTTGATAATATCCTAGACCATCTAATATGTAATATCTATTTTAGCCTATGTATCTAATATTTAAGCTAATAATATCCTCTATTTTACATTAAAAAAATCGAATATTTAGACAAACCGGCCATAAAAGTAATGCCATAAATTAAGTAAAACCTCTGTGTAATGAATTTGTATGGTGAAGTTCAGGGCTTTTTAAAGCTGTAGTAGCTATGGTACAATTATTTTACAAATTGCGCGTTAATGGTTCTCATGGTTCTGTGGGGTAATCAAACACTCTGTAAAGGGTTTGAACAGTAATGGAACACTCTGTAAAGGGTTTGAACAGTAATGGAACACTCTGTAAAGGGTTTGATCAGTAATGGAACACTGTAAAGGGTCTGAACAGTAATGGAACACCCTGTAAAGGGTCTGAACAATAATGGAACACTCTGTAAAGGGTTTGAACAGTAATGGAACACTCTGTAAAGGAAAGGGTTTGAACAGTAATGGAACACTCTGTAAAGGGTTTGAACAGTAATGGAACACTCTGTAAAGGGTTTGAACAGTAATGGAACACTCTGTAAAGGGTTTGAACAGTAATGGAACACTCTGTAAAGGGTTTGAACAGTAATGGAACACTCTGTAAAGGGTTTGAACAGTAATGGAACACTCTGTAAAGGGTTTGAACAGTAATGGAACACCCTGTAAAGGGTTTGAACAGTAATGGAACACTCTGTAAAGGGTTTGAACAGTAATGGAACACTCTGTAAAGGGTTTGAACAGTAATGGAACACTCTGTAAAGGGTCTGAACAATAATGGAACACTCTGTAAAGGGTTTGAACAGTAATGGAACACTCTGTAAAGGGTTTGAACAGTAATGGAACACTCTGTAAAGGGTTTGAACAGTAATGGAACACCCTGTAAAGGGTTTGAACAGTAATGGAACACTCTGTAAAGGAAAGGGTTTGAACAGTAATGGAACACTCTGTAAAGGGTCTGAACAATAATGGAACACTCTGTAAAGGGTTTGAACAGTAATGGAACACTGTAAAGGGTTTGAACAATAATGGAACACTCTGTAAAGGGTTTGAACAGTAATGGAACACTCTGTAAAGGGTCTGAACAATAAAGGAACAGTCTGTAAAGGGTTTGAACAGTAATGGAACACCCTGACCGCACTATTTGGCGGTCACACACACACACACACTTTTTGTCTCTCTATCACACACATCACAGGAGTCATTCCGTCGCTCATCAGTATCACTTCCACCGCAGGGAAGCATTGTGATGCAGGCAGGTGTGTGTGTGTGTGTTTAAATCTCAGTGACACAAGACAGCTCCAGGACATAAAAACACTCTCAGACTACAACATCACACCACACACACACACACACACACACACACACACACACAATCACACGCACACACACACACACACACACACACACAGTACTGACTGACAGACATCTACAGTACATTCCAAGATCAAAACAGGCAAGACAGGTGTCCCACTTACCCACAAAGCTCTGCTTCTTAGACTCCCATAGTGGGGCTGCCCTCACCCCATTGGCCACGAGGGCGAAGAACGCCTTCTTTACCTGCCACAAATAAAATCCCTACATCACCATCATCATCATCATCAACATCATCATCATCATCAACATCATCATCAACAACAGACAGACAACACACAAGGTAATCTACAAACAGTAATAAAACAGTAATACATCTAATTGTTTTTCAATAGAATAAAGAAGAATAGAATAGACTTTGTTTGCTGAGCCAGTTACATGGTGCTGTGACTGCAGACGGTCTACTGGGCCAGTGAAACGTTGATGAGGGTAGCAGTGTGGTTCTAGAGACAGGAGTTCCACTCTTCTACACTTGAATGTTCCATCATCTTCATAATCAATCTGAGGGGCTTCTTTCAACCTTCACATGGAGACTCTACTAGATCACTGTGTAGTATATAGACCTTGCTCTTCTTCTTCTACTTCTTCTTGCTTATTGCTACTATGCATATTCTGTAACTACATTTACAAACCTTTGCTGTAATTTCTCCACTGCTGAAACGCCAAATTCCCCGCTAGGGAGATCATTAAAATATGGGTGTGTATTATATCCTCTCCCCCACTCCCACCCTCCCACCTCTCTCTCTCTCTCTCTCCCCCTTTCATATCTTTAGACAGGGAAAGTTCTGTTCGAAACAAGATGTTTAACTAGCCCCTCCATCTAAAATCTGGTGGAGCAGAATGGCTGTATTTCTACTGAATAGTCAGTATAACCGATGATGCTCTGTTACTGGAGAGCTTACCTGTAGAGTTCATAATGAATTCCTATAGAGTAGGGGAGATGGGGATTAAGGGATGAAAAGATTAAAGATGAAGAGATAGACAGACATAAGGGATCAAGAGATAGAGAGCTCACCTGTAGCGTTGTGTCAAACACCACCAGTTTGGAGCTGGTGGGAACAATGTCATAGCACTTGTGCGACTTTATGAAGCGCATGTAGATGTCTCTCTCTGATTCCTCAACAGCTGGAGAGGAACACACACACACACCATTAGTCTGGTGTTGATTATATTAAAGAAGCACACACTACTGCAAACATCACCCCCAGTTCCAGTGCTACAATGACCTCTGAGCTTATGAGCACCTCTCTACAAAACTGTCCTGCTCTAGACACTAGCATACCACTCAGTATGCAGCCATGTATTCTAGCTAGGGATGCACCGATTGCAAAATTCTGGGCCGATGCCGATGTTTAAAATAACAATCCGGCCGATGGCCGATGTTTATTTTATTTTATTATTTTTATTCCCCCTTTTATGCCAGGGAAACAAAGAAATGATGCCTGCTTTTCAAATGGCCAGTTAGATTTGATGTGTTAAAATCCTTGGCTGTAGTACCTCCTCTTGAAATGTCACTTGAACAAGTTTTACAAGTTGCATAGTGCATATCTTTGTCTGAGATGGTGAAATATCCCCACAGGGCCGACATTTTTATTTCACTTCAATTTGAAAGCAAACTACACGTGCGTTTGCGGCGTTACGTCACGGATCTTCTCCGAATCTGCAGCTGGGTAGGCTACGTTTTGCAACAAAAAAAGCCGTAATTGTTGCGACATAACATCGGCCACTACCATCGGTGAATGTCATTTTATTTGCCGATGGCAGTCAACAAGGCCAACATCGGCTGATGCCGATATTCGGCCGATGCATCGGTGCATCCCTAATTCTAGCTATAGTATTGTAGATATTGTGTTAGTGGGCATGAGAGAATATCATACATAGAACCAGGAAGTCCCTGCAACCAATCACAATCTCCTCATGCACCACTTGTTATCGTGGTGATTCTCCGACTGCACTGATTGTGCAGATTAGCAGAGTCAGTCTAGCAATTAAGCTGTCGAGACGTTTGTTTGTTTGTTTCGAGGTCGGTGGTGGGGGCAGCCCGCTTAACCACTCCCGACCAACCCCCTCCCCCAACCTGTCAGATTATCCCTCCTCCTCCAAGCCTGGTCCAAAAGGTCCTGTGTTTAGTTCCAAGACCAACGTTGTTCCTTTTTCTTTCTAGGGCATCGGGCTCCACTTCCTGGTGGGGTGTCGACCGGCCGCTGTGATTGGTGCAGCTGTGTCACTGCAGCTGTGCGCGCCTGAGGCTGCCTCACGCGGCTCACCGCCGAGACCAGTGTTCAGGTCAGCGAGTCTGACTGACAGCTCGTGTCTCTCCAGGTTCTCGTCTCTCTCTCTCTCTCTCTCCCTCTCCCACTCCCCCCTCTTCCTCAGTTTCTTCTCTCTCCTCTGCCGTCCACTCCAACCTGTCTCGCCTCTACCCCCTCCCCGACCTCTCACCCCCCCTCAGATCTGTCAGGTGTGATAAGGGGTGAGACGAGAGTGAGAAAACAGTTGGCTGACAGTCTCACTGGTACTCACATCCCATAATAATACTGCTACACTGCTTATGCCTCTCTCTCGCGCGCACTCTCTCTCTCTCGCTCTCTCTGTTAGTCTATGCTCCTGTCTCCAGCTCCACATAGAGTAGACCCTAGACACACAGCCTCCACCAGCTGAGCATCTAGGGCAGCCAGGGGATCATGACCACGCTCACTCTCGCTCTAGGCTGTCTCTCTCTCTCTATCTCTCCATCTCTGTTTCTCTCTTTGGCTATTTCTCTCTCTAGGTCTATCACTTTCTCTGTCTCTCTCTCTCTCTCGCTCTCTCTCTCTCTCTCTTACACACACACACACACACACACACACACACACACACTAACTGGCCACACAGCTGTGACCAATCTCTCAGTTAAACCACAAAGAGTTTCTGAGCCAGTCCCCAGGCAGTAAGGTCTGGGTTATGTGGGTTTACCTCGGTGCTCCATCCTGACTCTGGCAGGAGGCCATGCTGGCTAATCAGTGGACTGAGTTACAGTAGAATGGCTCTATTGTTGGTAAAGAGGGTCGGATGTGTGTGGCCTGTTCCCAATAGACCCACTACAGAAGGCCATAGTTAACCCAAACCGCTAACAGCTAGCCCATTATGTTACATGGCAAAACGGATGGTAGCCAAGTCCTAGCTAATATACACAGCTTACAGTAGCTTTGAAACACAATTTTACTATATGACCAGACGTCTCATGCTGTTAAATCCATTTACGTACACGGTAAAGTCCACTTCTAGAGTGGAGATGTACTGTTATGCAATGTAATTATGTGATTGTAATTGTACTAACATTTTCAGAGTCCAGATAGCTAGGCCTGGGCTACTACACAGTGGAAACAGAAAGATGCCAATGGACAAAGTGAGACCTGAGTTCGATTCCAGGTCAGTTATACTGGTGCCATTGTAACCAAGTGAATCGTGGAGTAGCTGGTGAAACTCACTCCTCAAGGGAGCGCTCACAGTATCTCCAAGAGGAAAGTCCCTATTGGCGCAACTGTCAGCGTCTTGTCGTCAACCGTGGGTTCGAATCCCACCCTGGGCCAAACTGTTGAATGCAATGCAAGACGAGTAAGACAGTTACACCATGACCCAGATGGGTCCCCAATGGAAGAGGCCAATGGAGTTGAATGTACAAAGGTGGTTTTGATCCTCACTCTCAGTAGTTCACCCTGTCTAAGACGTGTCCTCCCTCCCCTCATCTCCATCATCATCATCATCATCATCATCGTATATCTACAAGTCTACCATGCACAGCATAGTTAACTGAGTATAACAGCATACTGCAACAGATGAGGCAGCATTTGGCCGACAGCCAAAGAGACACTGCTAACAACAACAGGTTAGGGGGGTGATGAAGAGCGAGCAAGTTCCCAAAGATGGACGCGGAAGCATACAGCATTTTCAGTGACGCTCCTCCCCCCCGTCGCGGACACCGGCTGGCTAGTCTTCCGGCGCTGAAGAAATGGTCCTGATGTTGCAGCCATATTCGGGAATATTCGGGCTATACATAAACTCGAGAATAACATCCACAGTGCTAACGTCACACTAAAAATACTAGGATGTTAGAGGCTAGTAGCTAGCGAACACATGAATGTTGTCAAATTAACGCAATCCTGACGTTATTACTGGCACTCGCCAAGCAGAAAAATACCCATAAGCGATGCACGACTCCTGTGTGGGATGGGCTGCGCCTACTGTGATGTAGTAGCTAACTAGCTAAGTAACTAGGGAACCAACGTGTTAAGGACTGTGTGCAGAGCACATTTCCTTTAACTAAAACACTTACCGGCATCGTCTGGGTCCAGTTTCTCCAGCATGCCTTCAGCAACACCGTAGTAGACCTGTGGACCGGAGAATGAGGAAAGTCAACCGGCTTAACGGGCTCTCCTTTCCCTCCTCCTCTCTCTCAGCTAGACGGACGGACACGGGCGAGTGTTCAGGCAGGCGACACAGTCACCGGAGTGGCTACGGAATCTGGCGGAAGACAGGTTTTTCAAGAAAAAGTCCGGTCTACCTGTAATATTTAGCCTGCCAAATCATAATGCTAACGTTACGAAGTCACGTTGCGGCAACTTGCTCCGGTTAGCTGACAGTCGCCGGTCACGCAACTCCCTCTCGAGCGATGCCAGAGGAGACACTTTGGGACGTTCTTTTCATGGATGCACGCCTCTTCCTTTCATCTCCCAGTTTCCACGGGGCAGTTTAGCCGACGATGGCCTATCTTTAATCAGGAAGCCAGCATGCTAGAATTGTCCCCGAAGATTGAGGCGTACACTGAGCAGCGTACTGTCCGTAGTCTGCTGCTGTAGGTAGTAGCTAGCTAGTAGGGTACTGTAGCTCGCAAACCAGCTCCCTCCCGATTCCCCTATCAGGTGATAATGGAATATTCCACTTTGCTGCAGTCGCAGTGAGCAGCGGGCGTGTTCAAAAGCGCTGAAGAGCATTTCACCGGTCGTTAAACACAGCGACCGTAAGCAGCTTGTATAGAGTCGGACAAATTGTGAAGATTTTAAGCGCTGCATAACCTCAACACTAAAGAGTGGTGGAATCTAGTCGTGTGGCTATAAATACAAAGGCTACATCCAGTTACCTGTTATAGGCCTATCAGGAGAGACCAAAGTTGTATTAATCAATCACACTTTATTTATAGGCTATAGCCAGGGGTATAGTGGTGACTAAAGAAGTGGGTATAGGCTGCTCTGACTAAAGAAGTGGATATACTCATGCTGTAGCAGCAATGTTACAGTATTTACAAACTGGGTCCATGGATAAAGAAGTGGGTAGGCCTATAGCCTACTCCGTATACCCTCCACTACACCACTAGCACATTTCACACAAAGAGGCAGCACAGAAAAGGAAAGGGGAGAATACATACTGTATATAGGCTACTGATCCTGACAACAATACATTTTCCCGAGGGAAGCTCATTTGAGCCAATAATAGAAGACCTGCAAAAATGCTTCCATGACCCCTCTCAACCATCGAGCAAGCTCTTGGAAAATGTTGACTAGGCCTACTGTGTTAGCTATATCATTGGAACATATTACAGAGTACATAATATATTGTATGATAATCAGACACAGCATTGGCATGTGTTCTGAACTCTTGACACTTGTTAATATGGTGCACATAGGACATTGAGGGCAGTTGGGCACAGTTGGGGGGTGGAGAGGAACTCAGACAGGGTAGCCTATTGTGGTGTCAGGGAGGAATTTGAGAGTTGAAGGATATATAGTTAACTTTTTATTGTAATGGAATGTCTGTTGTGGAATGATTGTGTTTGACTTTGTGTCTATGTTTACTATTGATGTGTCCTGTAAGTCCTTACGGGCTGGGCACCCTGTCCGGGGTGCATGACACTGAAATAAACATTTCCAATCCAATCCAATCCATATATTAGGTTAAGGTGAAGAGGCAGTAGAGAGGATGAAAGATGGATAGGGGAGGAGGAGGTGATGAGGGGGAGAAATTAGAGTTATGCTAGTCGTGAGGTAGTGTTGAGTGCAGATGGTATGCGAGGTGAGGTTAGGATGGGTGATGGGACTGTGAAGAAGAGAGAGAGAAGGGGGAGGTACATATGGAGTAGTGAAGCATCGGTAACAGTACCTACCAGCTTCCTACGCACTGCAGTGTTGAATATACTGATCCTATTTTGTTATCATTTACTCTTTTGTGAACTGGCTTCCCCAGACTAGCCACATCACTGGTGGAATGTAGACACTGGCTGATTGAATGCATTTCCCATCCTGCTCACCTGCCCAGGTGATCAGCCCACAGAGAAGCTATACGTACCACCCAGCCTTTGTTCTCACTATGACTGGTGAAGATGGAACTAGCATGGAAACGTTAGCCTTTTAGTTAGCCTGGACCTAATAAAACGTCTTGAATTGCCCGCCTGCTCCAGCGACTCCTCCTTTACAGTGCCTACCAGGTGTGAGGTAGTGTTGGCCGTGGAGTGTGTGTGAGGACTGGAGGAAGAGGAGGAAGGCGGGGGGGGGGGTCAGTAACTCACCAGTCTGCTGGCGATGACTGGCGAGGTTGTGTGTGGAGGTCTGGAGGAGTAGGGGGGCAGACTGAAGCGCTGCCCGGTGTCTGGGGGGGAGGAGAAGGAGCGGAGGCGGGCCTCCAGCCTCTCTGGTTCACTGCGGTACGACTCCAGGGGGAACGCCGGGGTGGGCTGGGGGCGCTGGGGAGGCGTGGAGGGGGGAGAGGACACACTCGAAGCTGAGGGGGAGAGAGAAAGAGTGAGAGAGAGAGAGAATAGGCTATAATTAGACGCATACCAGACCTGGGAGAGTGTCAGATCTATAGGTTTCAGCACCATGGACAGAGATCGGTGTAATCACCTGTCATCTGTCATACCAGTGTGTACCTGCAGGGGGAGCTGGTCTACATTCTCACTGTTTGTGATGAAGATGATGACGTGACCAAGACGATAGACTCAGTGACTTACAGTTCTTTACCCAATCTTTCTATCCTTCCTCCATTTCCCTTGCTTCTAAACAAGGCAGGAACACGCCTAGTGTCTGTTTGATTTGATCTGTTTGATTTGATTTGAACAAGCCTAGTGTCTGTTGACCGTTGTGCTCAAGTGCGGTTGTTCTCTTGAGTGCTGTGGTCAGGTGCAGTTGTGGTGGTTCTGTGGATCGTTGTGGTCAGGTACGGTTGCATCTCACTACAGAGGGAGGACACAGGTAACTAGCTACCCGCACTCAGATCATCATCCAGTCAGATCCACTTACACTGCACTGGTTGGACTGTGCACAGATAAGAGAAGGAGAGAGATTGAGTTTCTCCTCTGATAACTGATATGGCCAGGGTGTAACATAGCACCTTATACTGTACATACACACACACACACACACATACGTACACACAGGCAAATACACACACTCATGCACACATGTACACACACCAGCGCAGGAGGAAGTGAGAAGCATAGCGATTAAAGTGACTGACATGAGACCTTTTTAGTCCTGGCCTAGTCAATAATGCATGGAACACTCCAGAACGTCCTTCAACATCCCGGACCTGTCTGGCCTACATGGCTGCCTCAACACTGAACCTGCAACACCTTCAACCGGGTCCGATCTTCAAAATTGCGACAGAAAGTTGG
>NC_140235.1:23229285-23299285 GCF_949987555.1 Borostomias antarcticus
GCCCGCACGCATACACACGCACGCACACGCACACACACACACCCATGCATGTAGGCACACGAGCATGCATACAAACCAATGCAACCACACATTAACTTGTTCGCGTACACACACAGAAACACACGCATGCACATTGTACACACACATATACACGCCCGCGCTAACTCGCTTGCTGTAGTAGCTCTTCCATCAAAACAAAATTCCAGCCGACCCAGCACTCCAGCCAGACCTCCACTCTGCCCTCGATTCACCACAGAACCGCTCTCCTCTTTGTGTGTGTGTGTGTGTGTGTGTGTACCTGTGTGTGTGTGTGTGTGCGTGTGTGTGTGTGTACCTGTGTTTGTGTGTGTGTGTGTTGCAGTTACATAAGTCTGAGAGGGCGCTCACACTCTACTGTGTACAAGGCTGGTGTGATACAGAGACCAGCAGCCTCCAACTGCCCACACTGCAGCCTACACACAAGCCCACACAGTCAATACACACACACACACACTTACATGCCCCTGTATGCTTGACAATGACTCATATTGAATGATGTTTCTCTGGGCTGATGAAATGAGCTTCAGCAGCAATATCACAGCTTCAGTACGATTCGTGAACAGGCGATTACTGAAACCTTAACAGAAGGGTTAAAAATCACAAGTAAGCTGTGCAGATTTAGGAGCAATCTCTACTGCCCTCTGTTGGTGTGCAACGGTATTGGCTACTCCTGACTGGTCTAAATGTCATGCTACGAACGGACACACGGACGGATGGACGGACGGACTTGTCACATATAGAAGCGGCCGCACCGCTCATGTTAAAAGTCCCAAGGAAGACTGTACAGTAAGCTATTGATTATGGTCAGGACAGTGGGAGTGAGTACAGTAAGCTATTGATTATGGTCAGCACAGTGGGAGTGAGTGAAGTGAGTTCAAGGCCACAGCAAACTATCAACAGTCACAGGGAGGGCTCCTCAGGGCTACTGGGGTTCAGTTCAATATTACTATGGTGAAGTAACAGAGGTTACTACACAGTTATTGACACAGAAACACACACACACACACACACTCACACGCACACACGCACGCTCACACACACACACACACACACACACACACACACACACACACACACAGACTCCCTGCACCTCTTACCTTTCCTGGAGCGGGAGAAGAACTTGCTGCTGACGGGGGAGGTGGAGGTGGAGGTGGAGGAGGAGGCGGAGTCTCTTGACGCCGAGCGGAATATTCCGGTAAAGCTGAGCCTGCGCGGGTACTTCGGCGGGGAGTCCTGGTGGGAGGAGGAGGAGGAGGGGGAGGGGTAGGGGAAGATGGTCTTGGGGAAGCCGGGGCTGCTCCTGTTCCAGGCGGGGGCAGACTTGGGGCTGGAGGGCCGGCTGAAGGGACCCCGGGCGAAGAAGCCCTTGGTGGGGCTGGCCGAGTGGCAGGCCCCCTCGCCCTAGAGACACAAGGACAAACACGGAAAACCGATCGTGCTAGTCGTACGATCGGTTTCGACGAATGGCTTGGATTACGTCGATGCTCTACACTGCACAGAACTACAATCGCCTGACGTCAAATGTACAGTGGGTCGACAAAACCTTTACCGACATGAGAACAACGCTCGATATCTATATAATGTAACATTGAATGACTAGGCAACTCCTATGCTGAAATTATGCATCTTTGAATACAATTGGCGTTTTTTCTACTCATGGAAGGCTTCAAGGGGAAGAATAGAAACTGCTAATCTCGCATGGCCAGACCTTTCTCCTCGGTGCCTTTGCAAAATAGTGTCAGGGGATTGAATTTGATCAGTGCCGCTGGGATTGAGTGGCGCCAATAAGAGGCTTATCTCAAAAACCTACATCCGTTGAGACAGACTAATAAAGCACTAACAGGACCACACTGACAGTGTGATCACATTCTCATCTGAGTTATGGATGAGCCTCTGTCTCTGTGGCAGGAATCTGAGATCCAGTGCAGATCTTCTCAGATATAGAGATTCACTGGATGTTTCAGTTTCAGTTGTTCTCTGATTGTCTACGTTCCTCTTGTGATTCGAGTGAATCTGACAGTGAATCTGACAGATTTTATCTTTCTCTCTCTGTCTCTCTCTGTCTCTCGCTCCTCTCCCCGCTCTCCGTCTATCTCTCTCTCTCTCACACTCTCTCCACATATCGGTGTTGTGTTACTGGACATCACTTACAGACAGAGACTGCTGCCTGTCGGTCTGCCTGTCTGGTTCTCCCTCTCTGTGATGACACACCTTGTTTATAAACCAGATCAGTTACATAATAAAGCTATTTCACAGTCTGTTCCGTGTGAGGAGAGACTGAGGGGAGAGAGTGTCTCCGTGTTAGCCTTGCATGAATATGGATGTGCATATGGACACCATCCACAGCACGGACAACACAGCATAGCAGCTGCAGCCATCTGAGCACTGATAAAGAACACTCAGTGATAGTCCCTTATATTTTATTTTTATCTTTTTACTCAACTTTCACTGTTTTGTTTTGTACAGTGCCCTTGAGGCTGAGAAAGACGCTTTTAAAAATCCAAATAATCCAATCTATTATTATTATAGAAGTAAGGTGATAGCAATATACTGTAGGTATACAAGTGTCACTTTCTCACGTTTACTAATAAACTGTTTCTGTCAGATAGACCTATATCGCCAGTGTGTGTTAAAACTAGCCAGTCTGGAAAATCCCAATTTCCTTTACGTAACCATGCGACATAAAAAAAAGGAGCGAGCGTTGTCACATGTGTGCCTCGTGATAGTACACTGGATTTTTCTTTTATGGAATTTTATCTTCCCTTGACTCATGTGGCAGCAGTTCTGGATAGAATAGCGAGTTAATTCCGGCTCCGACGCTTCCTTCCTCGTGCGTAACTAGACCTTGGTCTGGGGTGGACTGAAGTAGGCATTTAACTAGGCGTGCGTGTGTGCGTGCGTGTGTTTCTATAGACTAGGTTGCACCCATGGATGTATTAGGTTGCACCTTACGAAGGCCACGCCGGCCGAAACGTTGTGTCTTATTTAAATCACTATGGGAGTGTGCGGACCTCGCTTCTCTTATCAGTTTCTGTATACTGACATAGAATCCTGGGATTTAATCAGATCATTAGCTACATGCTGGCACCATGTATTTACAAAACAACCTGCATGTTGGCCCGACCCAGAGCTACACCCATTCCCATGGCTAAGGTAGATAAACAACACACACACACACACACACACACACACACACACACACATACTGTACACACACACACACACACACACACACACACACACGGACACATTCACACACGGACACATACACACACAAAAACACAAAAGCGCACACACACATATACACAAACACGCATGCACACACACAAAAAAGCACACACACACACAAACACTGATTTATTGTTAACTCCTATGAATTGAATGGAATCAAGCTACTGTAGAGAAAGAAAAACAATACTTTCTCCACTAAGTATCAAGTTCAAGACAACAGCATGAACCAGGAAACAGTGGCCATGAAATATGAAACATCTTCTCAGTCTTAACCATCATAACGAGGAATTCAGGGCAGAGCAGAGAGAGGCGGTCAAGCAGAAAGAGATCAATGGCATCTATGGAACACACTCCATCTCCCAGAGTGTTAAGCAGTTCAGCGGATGGATTGTGGGGCCTGTAGTTCCCCGCGACTAACCCTGAAGATAAGAGCGGAGAGCGACCTTCACACTCTCAAGGTCACAAACAGAGGATGCAGGGAGAGAGAGAGATGTGTCAGTCAGGAATGCAATGTCGCTAGCTCTTTCTGGATTATTATTAATACAAGATTATACAGACACATGCAGAGAAACAGAACAGAGAGACGCTTTCCTCGAATGTCACAGAACATTTCTCTCTGTCAGTGACACGAAGGGTTAACAACCTCATTCCAAACTGGGCCATGAGATCACAGTGTATCTCAACAATAATAACGAGGAAGTGTTAACGAGGCCACAGCTGCATCATCAGGTTCACCACATTCATTAAGGTGAATGTAGAGATCCAAGAAAACAGAATAGTGAAGTAAATGGCAAGTCATACACCAGTCCTGGGCTCATACACCAGTCCTGGGCTCAGATCCCCTTCCCCTCACCCTAACCCGGGTCCGTATCCTTTTCCTACCCCCCACCCTACCCCAACCCCTGCCTCTATCTGGGCCCAGGCACATTTATGCACACACAGACATACACCAATGTTTGCCATGTCTCTCCTATGATGTTATTAGCCTCTCTTACTTTGAAAATGTAATTTAATGTTATTTATTGCTCTATAAATGTTCTTAGCCGGTAGACAAACATACTCCAGGAGCTTGCTCGATCGCCTCGCTGAGAGGGGTCAGGGAAGAATTTTTACAGCTCACTTATCTGGCCCCCGGGTGATTACTGTTTTTTTGCTTCCCTCTGGAATATGTAGGGGTGGGATGTCTGCCCACCTCCCTTGTTCTCTGTAAAGCGCATTGTGTTGCCTCTGGGTATGAAATGCGCTATATAAATAAAGCTTTGATTGATTGATTGATTGAAGTCTTTAGTCTTTGATGAAACACCCACAGCAGCATGGTGTACAGTACCGATTGTAGTGTAAGTAGCACGCATCATTTAATAACCTGCCAGTCTCAGATAGTCAGATCAATGGTGTGTGTGTGCGTGTGTGTGTGGGTGTGTGTGTGTGTAATATCGACCATGTAGTGCGACTAACAGTGTTATCCCCACTAGGCCCTGATCTTGTTAAAGTTGTCATGGCTGAGAGCTGCAGGCTGAGCACTCTAGCCGCAGACTGATGCCAGCTATCCGCCACCTCGCACACTGAGAACAGAGTGCTGTTATGTCTTATGTTCCAACTTGTCTCAAACTCTGGCCTGGTGTTTCTTGGAAAAGAGATTTTAAATCCCAATGAGACCAACCTAGTTAACTAATAAATAAATAAATAAAACACTTTAAGCAAGAAGCTTAAAGGAGTAGTAAAGGGAAAATGCATGTTTAGCCCTGTTTTAAGGTTACTTATGATCATATACAATGGTTCAGATCAAAACATTGACAAAACTAGCACTTTTGAGAAAGTCTGATAATTGCTCTGCACCGTTTAGGTCATACAATGGATGTGGATGGGCACCTTGAGAAATCATTCAAAAACATGTTAAACTCTCGATTTCAAAAACAAGAAGCTCACCGAGGGGGTAATTGGTGTCCATTGGTGTTCTGACATCAAATTCGCCGGAAAGTATGAATCCTGTAGGGTTTTATTGATCATTTTATGAAATCCATTGACTTGTATTGAAGCGACAGTTGTAGATGTGTAGATCAATCCGCAGAGGGGATTCAGGAAGCGGAACTACTTACGGTAGCTATTGTTATTGTTTATATCGCTAGGCTACCTAGTTTGCGGAAGTTTACACACGTATGTGCTGCGACTAAATAGTTCTATGCTAAATATTTAAAAAAGCCTTTCCAGATGAACTAGAATCTTACTTTATGGCGAATTATATGTCAGAACGCCAAGTAACAGCTCGGTGAGTTTCTTGTCTTTGAAATTGAGAGTTTAACATGTTTTTTTTAATGATTTTTCAAGGTGCCCACCCACATCCATTGTATGACCAAAACGGTGGTAGAGCAATTATCAGACTTTCTCAAAAGTGGTAGTTTGGTCAACGTTTTGATTTGAACCATTGTATATGATCATAAATAACCTTAAAACAGGGCTAAACATGCATTTTCCCTTTACTACACTGGGCTACAGGAAGGAAGTGACATCACATTCAGACAACCAAGGCCATCACAGCTGCTGTCACTTGAGATCTTGTTCTCTACCTTCCTACCAACGTCTCGAAACATCAAAAGACCCTTATGAGACAACATACAGTGAGATATGAGGTGTTCTCAAGTCCTTCTGAAGTGTTACTGTACCTTGCGTATGCTGTCCTTCTCCACATGATCTGCCTCTCCCTCCAGGAAGGGCATGGCGAAGGAACTGAGGTCCTGGGAGAGAGAGAGAGAGAGAGAGTGAGTGAGTGAGTGAGAGTGAGAAAGAGAGAGAGAGAGAGAGAGAGAGAGAGAGTGAGTGAGAGAGAGAGAGAGAGAGAGAGAGAGAGAGAGAGAGAGAGAGAGAGAGAGAGAGAGAGAGAGAAAGAGAGAATAAAGATTATGTTATTTCTCCTTGGCTATCAGGAGGGGTTCATGCACAGCAATGAATAATGATCTTATATGTTATAGGATCAATGGGTTTAAAGATCCGGACTACAAAACCCCAAAGGTGACAGTGCCACCCCCAGGAGATCCTTTACTGTCGTACAGCAAAGGAAACGTGAAACAAGGGAACCAGTTTCTGTGAAACCCAATACCCTGAGAACATCTCCCTTCTCTCCTACTGGTCTCTACTGGTATCTGGTGTCCTGCTCACTGGAACCTCCATCACTCATCACTATCAGCTCCTGCTTGGTCAGATACGAAGAGTTCATCTACTTTTTTGCCTCCAGCTTCTTTTTTTGAGGTGAGCTGATTTCTTAATGAACAAGTCTTCTGCACACCTGAGTTGTTTTGTGGGCATGTGTTCTCAGTTGTCTTGTGGACAGGTGCATACAGTGCATACAGTAGGGTTAGAGTTAGTACAGGTGCGTACAGTAGAGATAGAGTTAGTACAGGTGCGTATAGTAGGGTTAGAGTTAGTCCAGGTGCGTACAGTAGAGTTAGTCTGAGATATTAGACAACCAAAACCTAAGAGTGTTGGGAAGGCACAGGCATAGGACTCCAACATAACTGTATCATTAAGAATCAAGATATTCCAAATGTGTGGGAATCACGGTGCAGGGTTGTGTGATGCATAGTGCAGTAGATCTGTGGTAGTAGTGCTTGTAGTTAGTGCATGCTGCATGCCGCTTCTGCTTGCCACTCTGCTTTCAGCTACGGCCGCCAGCTAGCCCTCCTCACTGAGGGTGAAAAGAGGAGCCGAGTGCGTAAGTCTCCTTCTGCCGGTACAAAGCTGCTCCACCGCCAAGACTCCTACAGTGCCTCCCCGCGGTGACACATGGTAACTGGGTACCTCGCGGTTCCAGGCTAAACTGTAGGGGATCTCGGAGCAACAGTGGGCCCCAGAGGCAAGGTGCGCAGGCACACCCATGTGTGGACACGCCCTGGCTCCTGCCAACCACTGTCCCAGCTACAGTATGGGCATATAGCATGGGCAGATGGGGCTCATAGCCATGGTAGACAACCCATCTAGGAGAAGGTCACTCCGAACAAAAACCACAGGTGCTGGCACCTGGCCCTGCACCTTATACCATCTGATAACCCTTGCTCCACCCTTCCCAGGTGTGGAGCAAGGGTGGAGGAGGGCTTTAAGCCAAAAAGGGCCAGAGCAGGGCTGTGAGGAGTTGCGCCCAACAGTCCTTAACCAGCAAAAAACCTTGATGGAAGAACACCGAAGAGAGAGAGATACCCTGTCTGGAGCCAGGCCCGGACGGAGGGCTCGTCTGCGAGCGCCTGGTGGTCGGGCTTTCCATGGAGCCCGGCCGGGCCCAGCCTGAAAGAGCAACGTGGGAACAATATCTCCATCTCGTCCGTCCCTTGGACCCACCACCCCTGGGAGGAACTGTCGGGGTTGGTACACTGCCAACTAAGTGGCAGTGAAGGCGGTGGGCACCGACGAACCGGACCCGGGCGGCAAAGGCTGGCTCTGGGGACATGGAACGTGACCTCGCTGGGGGGGAAGGAGCCGGAGCTTGTGAGGGAGGTGGAGCAATACCAATTACACCTGGTGGGGCTAACCTCCACGCACAGCACCGGTGCTGGAACCAAACTCCTAAACAGGGGGTGGACCCTGTTCTTCTCCGGAGTTGCTCACGGTATCTAACGGTATCTCCACGGTTAGCTAACCACCAGCTGAGTGCCTCTGTGCTGGAGTTCACCCCAGTGGACGAGAGGATCACCTCCCTGTGCCTTAGGACTGTGGGGGGGGGGGACTCTGACTGTGATTTGTGCTTATGCACCGAACAGCAGTTCTGAGTACTCAGCCTTCCTGCAGACCCTAAGTGGAGTCCTATTTGGGGCTCCTGCAGGGGACTCCACTGTTCTATTGGGGGACTTCAATGCATACGTGGGAAATGATGGAGAAACTTGGAGGGGCGTGATTCGGAGGCATGGCCACCATGATCTGAACCCGAGTGGTATTTTGTTGTTGGACTTCTGTGCTAGTCACTGTTTGTCCATAACACAAGGAACACAAGGATGCCCACAAGTACACCTGGCATCAGAACACCTTAGGTGCACCGAAGGTCGATGATCGATTTTGTTATCGTATCATCTGATCTGAGGCCATGTGTTTTGGACACTCGGTTGAAGAGAGGGGCAGAGCTGTCCACTGATCACCATCTGGTGGTGAGCTGGTTTCGATGGCGGGGGAAGCCTCTGGACAGACCTGGAAAACCCAAGCGTGTAGTGAGGGTGAACTGGGAACATCTGGAGGAAGAGCCTGTCTGGAGAGATTTCAATTGCTACCTCCGGCGGAGCTTCTCAGGCATCCCTGTGGAGGTTGGGGACATCGGGCATGAGTGGTCGGTGTTCAAAGCCTCCATTGCTGAAGCTGTGGCTGGGAGCTGCGGCCTGAGGGCCATAGGTACCTCAAGGGGCGGTAACCCTCAGACACCGTGGTGGACAGCGGTGGTCAGGGAAGCCGTCCGACTGAAGAAGGAGGCCTTCCGGGATATGTTAGCCCGGGGAACGAAGCAGTTGCAGGGTATCAACTGGCCCGGGGGGCTGTGGCTTCAGCCATGACCAAGGCAAAGCAGCGGGTGTGGGAGGAGTTCGGAGAAACCATGAAGAAGGACTTTTGGTCGGCACCAAGGTGTTTCTGGAAGACCATCAGACACCTCAGGAAGGGAAAGCGGGGGACCATCCAAGCTGTATACAGCAAGGATGGGACACTGCCGACCTCAACTGAGGAGGTTGTTGAGTGTTGGAAAGAGCACTTTGAGGAACTCCTGAACCTGACTAATCCACCCTCTATAACTTTTAACATTGCGTGGAAGTCCGGGTCAGTGCCAAAGGAGTGGCAGACTGGGGTGGTGGTCCCAATATTCAAAAAAGGGGACCAGAGGGTGTGTGTCAATTATAGAGGCATCACATTACTCAGCCTCCCAGGGAAAGTGTACTCCAAGGTGCTGGAAAGGAGGGTCCAGCCGACAGTCGAACCTCAGATCGAAGAGGAACCATGCAGATTTCGTCCTGGTTGTGGAACCATCGACCAGCTCTTCACTCTCGCAAGGATCTTGGAGGGGGCTTGGGAGTTGCCCAACCTGTCTACATGTGTTTTGTGGACTTGGAGAAGGCTTACGACCGGGTCCCTCGAGAGGTCTTGTGGAGGGTTATGCGGGAGTATGAGGTGAGGGGCCACCTACTTAGGGCCATCCAATCCCTGTACACCTATAGCGAGAGCTGTGTCCGTGTCCTCGGCAGTAAGTCGTCTTCCTTTCCGGTGGGGGTTGGCCTCTGCCTGGGCTGCGCTTTGTCACCAATCCTGTTTGTGATTTTCATGGACAGGATATCGAGGCGTAGCCATGGGGAAGTGGGTTTGCAGTTCTGTGAGCTGGGGATCGCGTTGCTGTTTGCAGATAATGTGGTCCTGATGGCATCATCTGCCTGCGACCTCCAGCACTCTCTGGATAGTTTCGCAACTGAGTGTGAAGCGGCTGGGATGAGAATCAGCACTTCTAAATCTGAGGCCAGGGTTCTCAGCAGGAAACCGGTGGTCTGTCCGCTCCGAGTAGGAAATGAGTCCTTAATACAAGTGAAGGAGTTCAAGTATTTGGGGGTCTTTTCACGAGTGAGGGAACCATGGAGAGGGAGTAAGAGGAGAATCGGAGCAGCTGGTGCGGTTCTGCAGTCGCTTTACTGCACTGTTGTGACGAAAAGAGAGCTGAGCCAAAAGGCAAAGCTCTCAATCTACCGGTCTATCTTTGTCCCCACCCTCACCTATGGTCATGAAGGATGGGTCATGACCGAAAGAACGAGATCACGGATACAAGCGGCCGAAATGAGTTTTCTCCGGAGGGTGGCTGGGGTCACCCTGAGAAATCGGGTGAGAAGTTCAGTCATTTGGGAGAGACTCAGAGTAGAGCCGCTGCTCCTTTGCGTCGAAAGGAGCCAGTTGAGGTGGTTCGGGCCTCTAGTGAGGATGCCTCCTGGGCGCCTCCCTAGGGAGGTGTTCCAGGCGTGTCCAGCTGGGAGGAGGCCGCGGGGTAGACCCAGGACTAGGTGGCAGGACTACATCTCCGCACCGGCCTGTGAGAGGCTAAAGATTCCCCAGTCAGAGCTGGTTGATGCTGCTATGGAAAGGGATGTCTGGGGCCCCCTTCTGGAAGTGCTGCCTCCGTGACCCGACCTCGGATAAGCGGATGAAGATGGATGGATGGATATTCCAAAGAATTCAAACAATAACCCATCTAAAATGATGACAGTGTGTTGGAGCCATTTTAATTTCAGGACATTTCTTGACATTAAATCTGTCCATATATTGCATATCCTCTCAGGAGAACCCTAGAGGTACATGTTGCCTACCCTTTGCATTGGATGTTTACTGTAACACTGGCCATAGCTTCCAGTGCTTCCACAGTGATTATGATCTACTTCTACTAAGTGCAGTGTCCTCCAGACCAAGCCAACACAGTAGAGACCAAGCCAACACAGTAGAGACCAAGCCAACACAGTAGAGACCAAGCCAACACAGTAGAGACCAAACCAACAGAGTAGACACCAAACCAACACAGTGGAGACCAAACCAACGCAGTTGAGACCATACCAACACAGTAGAGACCAAGCCAACACAGTACAGACCAAACCAACACAGTAGAGACCAAACCAACACAGTAAAAGCCCCTCACAGGCTGCCTGTCAGGCAGTAAGAGAAATGCCCCCCGGTTCTATATTAAGACTTCTAGACAGAAACCAGAGGTCAGTTTAAGACACGCTAGCAAAACACGAAAACAGTTTACAACTCTCTGAGCTTAGAGCTAAAAACATTCTGAACACTCTCAGCAGCGGTGATACTTGGTATGCAATAATCGGCCCGAAGGCTATGGACACCTCCTCTACACCGGACAGTTATTACACCGGACAGTTATTACACCGGACAGTTATTACGTATACCCTACAGTCTTGGAGCCGGCAGCAATATTTCACTGTGAATGTACACCGTACGTTACATGTGACGAATAAAATCATATTGAACAGTTAATCTTACACAGTTTCAAAGCCTCGCCAGAGACGAGCTGACGGTAGCTAAGCACACCGACTGTTGAGTTAACTGCTCGAGGGCAGGTCACGACAATCAATCTCAATAGAGAAAAGCAGACTTACACACAAAGCCCTCTCTCTCAGTTCTCCCTCCATGGTTGTGGCTGTGAACAGAGTGTTTTTATGGAACACAGACCCAGAGAGAGAGGGGGCTGGATCAGATCCCAACACCACACACAGAGAGGGGGGGGGGTGCGGGGGTAAACCTCACTTGAATGCTAAAGCACCACTAAATGTTTCTCAGAAAGAGGCTAATATCACAATTACAACTGGGCTAACACTGTAAAACACACACACACAGCTACACACACATTCAGAGACGCACACGCACTCAGTCGCAGACACACACACACGGACAGACACTCACACACACGGACAAACACTCTCTCTCTCACACACACACACACACACACACACATACACACACAGAACCTACCACTAGAGTAGAACCCATTACACACTACTACTGCCGTAGATTTATAGGAGGCATCTCCACATGATTGCCTGTCTTTGTAACTCCTCTAGTCAATATCAGAGGAAATGTAGGCTTGTTGCTACTGACAACAGACTGAGGGTTTCAAATCTTGGCCTGACAACCAAAGGCACATAAAAAGGCCAAATATTCACTCACTCGTACACAGACACGCGCGCACACACACACACACACGCACATTCCCTGCCACTCCAACTTCTGTAGACAGCTACAAATGAATGGTATTGTAAATCACAGGAAATCACTGAGTCTGTGACATGATAGCCATACAGGTGGCCTTGAGCTGCAGTACATGTGTGTGTGTGTGTGTGTGTGTGTGTGTGTGTGTGTGTGTGTGTGTGTGTGCGATTAAATTTTTTTTTTTTGGTAGGTGGAGCCTACAGTATGTTGCTGTCTACACATCCTCAGACCATAATACTGTACGTCACAAGACACAACAGTCTATGGCTATTACTGTGAGGAAGGCCACCAGAAGTGCAACATCAAATCTAAGGCCTAGGCGTTTTGACAGACTGTGCTCAGTTTATTTGAAGGGTTAATCACACAGTCCAATGTCAAACCACAAAGTATTAAAAGTGGTTAAGTGTGCTGTGAACGTGTTGGTCCCAGAAAATGAGAGTGGAGTTTGACACACACAAATACACTAAAGCACAATATTATTATACATAATATACATTATTATTACAATACTACTGTATCATCAAAACAGTGTGGATGGTCTTAAAGGGGAATAACTGTAGGTACACCTGTCAACTCAAGCACACAATACAATCCCCTCATTGCTTGTCCTGCTCACACTCAATCACTAAACTCACACTCACTCACTCCATCACTCACTCCATCACTCACTCACTCACTCACTCACTCACTCACTCACTCACTCACTCACTCAATTATTTACCTTAATCCCAAGGGACAGCGCAGGCAGGGATGTCTCTCTACCTGTCTCCTGTATGAGCCCTGCAGCTCTGATTGGTGAGTATGCGTGTGTGTGTGTGTGGATCACCAGCTAAACTCCCTGTCTAAGGAGCAGAGTTGAGTGAAACGCCAAGGTATTTAAGTGCTGAAGTGTGCAGTGAGGTGTTGTTTCCAGAAAATGGGAGTTGGCTCCTCCTCTAAAGACATCAAGCCTCACCTCAACCAACCTGAGAGACAGCCACATTCCTTGTGAATGTCTGTCATTCCTACACACAGATACACACACACACACACATACATACGCACACACACACTACACTCACCAGTCAGGTAAAGCCTTCCTTAGCGAGACAGCAGGCCTGTCCCAGTGAGAACTAAGACTACTTAGCTCTGCCCTAATGAGATAGGCCTCCAAAACTGCTGCCTCAAGCGCAGACAAATCCTATTTGATGCATCTAGGACCCTCGGAGAGGAGCCAGGCCAGGGGGGAGGAGCCATGCCCGGGAAGGCCAGAGGGGAGGAGCCAGGCCAGGGACGGCCAGGGGGGAGGAGCCAGGCCTGGAAAGGCCAGGGGGGAGGAGCCAGGCCTGGGAAGGCCAGGGGGGAGGAGCTAGGCCAGGGAAGGCCAGGGAGGAGGAGCCAGGCCTGGGAAGGCTAGGGGGGAGGACAGGTAGGAGGACGAGGGGTGGGGGAGGGCATAGGAGGAAGGAGGAAAAGAGAGGGGAGGAGAGGGGGAGATAGTAAGGAGGGGCATGGCTGACAAGAGGAGCTGGAGCAGGCGGGGGGGGGGGGGGGGGGGGGGTAGAGGGAGAGTTAAAGGAGCAGTTTAGCATTTAGCATCATAAGTTATTATGTTATTTACAATCATATACAATGGTCCATATAAAAATGTTGACAGACTTTTCACTCTTGAGTCTTTGATGCGATGCCAGACTTTTGACATCTCCGCCCCCGAAAGTCTGGTGATATATCTTTGTACTCGCACTTTGCACTGTCCTGTCTCGTCCCTGCACCCTGCCCAATGCTGTCTCCACGTTATGCACCACGACCGAAAGCGAATTCCTTGCAAATTGAAAAACTGCATGGCAATAAAACGAATTCTGATTCTGAAAATCTTCGCTAGAACAGCGCCGTAAACCTATGCTACCAATCAGAACCACTACCTACATCTACAATAGAGTGAAAGACACGCCTTACCGGAAATTATGTCCTACAAACAGACTGGAGTAGAGAATCAAAACAAAACATTCACCGCCCAATTAGGAATGACTGCCCTAAAGACATTGGATTGGTTCTGCAATGCAGGTTTTTTCCATCTCTCAAATTGTTTCCACCCACTCTTAGCGAAGAAATCTGGACAAATGTCTTCACTCTCTAGTTGAGCACTGCATTTAGAGACTGACTCGTTAGTCTACTCTTAAGATATTAGTGTTCAGTGTTAGGAGATATTATTGCTAGAGACATTAGTGCTAGAGAACTATCAGCTAAACATATAATGGATCTCAATGGGCATAGCTATGCATAGCACTGTGTATGATCGTAAATAATGTTATGACAGAGCTTATGACGCTAAATACCAAACTACTCCTTTAAAGTCGCACAGCAATGAAAAAAGCATTCTGTCCTATTTTGGTTCACATAACTGGTCATAATGTTCACCTATTCAACGATGTATGCCCAAAAAATTACCAAATTCTACTTTTGTTGTAATCTTATATCAAAGTATATAATTTATTACTTCCTGGAAAATGGTAGGTCACGTGCAATTAAGACAACAGGTACCTTAGATTTTAGGCCAATAATCTCACGACATCCACCAGTCAATCAACGCTATCCTTCTTTCGAATCTGTCTAAAGTTCTTAAAACCCGTCCACTTGTCAATGTTCCAATCAAATTCTCTAAACATTATGTCCCACCCTCATAGCTTGTTTGCGTCGGAAATACGTAAAACTACGGAAGTTAGATGATCTCAAACGTCCGTTTCTGTGCGACTTTAAGGTAGAGAGTGGGGTGAAGGGATGGAGAGAGAGAGAGAGAGAGAGAGAGAGAGAGAAGGGGACATCACTTTCATCACTTTCATACTTTTTTCAAGTATTGGCAAAGCAAACATGAAATAATGAAAAATACAATGAATGACAATCTAAATATCATTTTAACTATATAATACAGAATAAAGTATAGATAATAGTGATGAATTGATCGTCAAACAGATTTCTATTCCACTGAAATGCTTTTAATGTCTCATGTAAAGCACCTTGAATTGCCCTGTGGCTGAAATGTGCTATATAAATAAACTTGCCTTGCCTTGCCTTGCCTTGAAATGTCCGGTTGCCATATACTTTGCTGCTAAGGACGGGCAGTGGATCTGAGTCATAATATTATTGTCTGTGAGGGTTTTTAATTCCTTATATTTGTTGGTGATTTCTTTTGGTAAATACGCTGATAGCATTTCCTTGTTTAGGTCACAATGTAAAAGGAAACAGGAAGCTGTGGGTCCACCTCTCCCTGTGAGCAGAGTGGGCACATTCTCTCTCTCTCTCTGACTGCAGCCATGCACGGCTAAACCGAACAAACTGACCCTGGGCCAGATCGTAAATACAGCTGGCATGCAGATACAGTAACAGAACTAGCTGTTCACTTTCCCTGACGCCTGACCTGGGTCCCCGCAGAAAGAGAAGGGGGAGTTTTCCTCTTTAAGTGTTTTGTCAGTATTTGGTCAACAAGCCAGATAAAAAAGCTGGTTCTATGGGCACAGACATTTCTGTCCGTCCTGCATTTTGATAAAACCAGAGGATGACGCATTTTCCAAAAGTACCCCACACTCCAAACACACACAGACACACACACATACACATGCATACATACACACACACATACACCAGCAGTAAGAGATACATCAACAAACAAGGCCATGTATTTGTTGTTCTCTCTATTCTCTAAACAACTTAGAAAAGCTGCTTCATGTGATCCGCATCATGAGGCTTTGACCTCATATACAACTACAAGTGAGTCATTATCAGCAAAATTCAGACTAGCGTAGGGGGAGTTGTTCAGCCAGCCGCACTGGAGTTCTGAGTGACCCATGTGGGGACTTATCGACCTACTGACCAACCAAACATCTACCGCTGCCACTTGGTTTCCGCAAGATCCAGGGGTGATGTTTCACACAAGCGTTGTTCCAAACAAACTACGCAAGCACTGCCTGAGCAACTTCCCAATCACAATCGCCGCTTGAGCTTAGCGTGCTAACAGTCTTATCTTCACCACGTTGCTGACAGTTTCATCATTTGACATAACATTCAGACATGTTTCACTAACCAGGTCAGACATTTTCAATTTCAGAGAAGAATTTATCAGCATCAGAGAAAAACATATCCAGAGCGTAGACCAATGTTATCATTGAGCTCAGATAAAGAGGGTTCGTTCCTTCACTTCACTTTCACTGTGGTGGTACGCTGGTTATATATTAACTCACAGATGATAAGCATGTGTGTGTGTGTGTGTGTGTGTGTGTGTGTGTGTGTGTGTGTGTGTGTGTGTGTGTGTGTGTTGTGTGTGTGTGTGTGTTTGTGTGTGTGTGTGTGTGTGTGTGTGTGTGTATTACTATTGCTGTATAGGTCACTCACATTTTCTCATGTATTATAATGATTTTGTACATCAAAGGAGAACAGATAGTTCATACCTTCATCATCACATCACTTCTCTGATCATTTCATTCATACAGATCAGTCTCTCTGACATTAACTCTGGTTTTCAAGACCGACCTATTGTACACAGGTCATCAAAAGACCATAACAGTAATCAGACCTATCAAAGCTTTAGTACGTCTACAGACTTAACACAAGCAGACTCTCTCCTCATAATAGTGCAGAGCAGATGCAGAGAGAGCCAGAGTGAGAAAGAGAGAGTGAGAAAAAGGGGGAGTGAGAGAGAGAAAGGGAAGAGAGAGGAGAGAGAGAGAGAGAGAGAGAGAGAGAGAGAGAGAGGAACATATCTCTGACGTCGACATATCTCGCACACCGCTGGTAAAGTCTGAGGGAACTGTCACAAATACCAGCTGCTTCAAAATAACAAAACCTTTATCAACATCATAGAGGCCAAGAAATTATTAACTCCAGCCTTTGCTGTTACGCAACAAAGATTTGTCTCTGCTTCCAATTCGTTCAATTCATTTGTACACAATTCAATGTTTAGTGTGTTTTATAATGTGTTACTCTATGTGTAACTATGATGTAGCTGACATATACTGTACATTTACTGTAGTCGCCTACTATTTAGGTAAAATCTGTAATTATTTACTGTATTTAATGTATTTTTTAATGTGTTCTGCAATATATTTCTATGATATAGCTAATATAATGTATTGTGCAGTTTCCAGGAGCTTGCTCAATCATCTCAAAATAATTTGTAGTTCTCCTATTGGCTCATGATTTTTAGTTCCCTCTGGAAAAAATGTGCTATATAAATAAAGTTTGATTGATTGAGTGACCCTCTGTGGGTCCCAGCCCTCATTGAGACCACAGCATGATCGAGTCTGGCTAGGGATTCTGTGAATGTTTCAGAAATGCCTCACAAACCATTGAAACCACTGCAGTGCTATCAACCATGGGACACTATAAACGTACGCCCAAGCATGTTGAGAAATAGACAATTACAATTTCAAACAAACATTTACAATTTCTCTAGATGCTTCATGTTTCCTCTATAGAACCTTGTGATTAAGGCTTATTGACAGGGTTGCTGTTCTAGACAATAGGTAAACACACGCACACACACACACACACACACACACACACACAGATACTGTGCTGCACCCACCCTCTTCCTGTTCCCACAGGTGTGTGGATAATAAGACACTCCCCTCTGTTACGCACCAATATTCGCCCATCCTCTGTTGTCCTCTGCCCTTCTCTCTCTCTCTCTCTGGAAGTGTGTGTGTGTGTGTGTGTGTGTGTGTGTGTGTGTGTGTGTGTGTGTGCGTGTGTGTGTGTGTGTGTGTGTGTGTGTGTGTGCGTGTGTGCGTCACACTCGCCTGTGTGCTCTGTGATACCAAAGGTCAGTCCAGGGGATTAAATGTGTCAATTGACAGTGGGAGCGAAGCCAGGGAACACTGCAGCAGGCTGGCAGCCTCCTGTCCGATCAACAATACCACAACCCAGACTGACTGGCCACTGACACACAACACCGCTGCTCTTGTTGTACAGAGGTCTGTAGTACTGTATCTACTGTACATACTGTATACTGTAGATAAACACTGAAACATGAACTGTATATGCCTACAACCAAAAAACATGGACGTAAGACGATTAGCTGACCAATCTTTTCCGACCTCCGACCTGAAATAGATTCTAAATGGAACATTTTTACAGAATAATTTGTTACAAATGGTTCTACAGTATAGCACCCCTTTTTGAGAATAAGAACGGAAGGCTGACCAACCGAGTATACCAATGATAAAGTTCTGGTATTGACCTATAGTTTTTAGTGAAGGCTTTCGGTGGCACAAGTGAGCACAGATCTGAGGACCAGGGGCCTCATTTATCATTGAGGTACGCCTTCTTTTACACGGTCTTTTTCGCGAGTTCAGGCGTACGCCATTTGCCCCCCCCACATTGCGATTTATCAAGCCGTAAGGGCGAAAATTTAGTCGCCTTTCTCCGCGCTTTTGTAGGACACCTCTCCAGTTGGCGTACCGATTTACACGGTGTTCTACGCCCTTCTTGAACACAGGGGGAACTGGCGACGCAGGTGGTGCGTCGGTGAATTACTATGTTTGACGGAGAGAATAAGAGCGACAGTTCATGAACGCACAATCATGTAGGCTACTAGGCCAATTCAGCACAAACATATATCGCAATGCAAGATTAGACGTGTCCTCTAACCGGCTCATTCATGGTTCGATATGGATTTGTTCCCCAAACTGTACCTATGCGCTGTCCCAAACCCTTCCGCGCTATATGTCACACACTTAATGCAGGCACTCCATCAAACGGCAATAATTGACCAATTAGATTGTCATTAATATGTGATCATGTGGACCTGTTTGCTCTTTGGTAAGCATATAAATGACAGTCCTCCTGTGCGTAATGCGAGCCTAAATGAATCCGGCGCTACTCGGCCTAGGCTACTGGCCGAGATAGAACTCCAAAGAGGTGACGGCGATGGCGACTGCACCCACATAAGGGCACCATCAGTGAATGAATACGTCTATGTGAATCGCTAAAATGTGCACACTAGAAATACCCAAATCATATGTGACGCCGACATGCTCATCACAAGTGTAGTGGCACGGTGGCCTGGCTCCACGCATGACTCATTCATCCTGGCGCACAGCAGGGTAGGGCTAGACTGGAGGCAGGCGCTGCGCGTGACGGCTGGCTTGTTGGTGTGTCCATAGCCAAGATACATATTCTTTGTCTTATTTACTTTTAATCTTTATTAGCATTTTCCATCCATACAACGACAATACAATAAAACATAAAAACCTACAATAACAGCTTATGGGTACATCCATCCATGCAGCTTTTTTTTCTTACTCAAATATGACAATTTTAATATTAGTGGTATCATCACACTTCCTTCTATAATCCATCCATTTTTCCCATCTCCCTTCAAACTTTCCTTCCTGCATCCTCAATGCATGCGTGAACCTCTCCCTAACATACATCTCCTCCACAACACCCAGCCACTGCTCCTTGGTTGGGCGTTCCACCTTATACCAAGCCCTCGTTATTGTCTTTTTACTAGCAACCAATAGTACTTTCACTAGGTATCTGTCCCCTCCTTGTACATCATCCCGTGTTATGTTTGCCAAGATATATATTCAAAGCTGATAAGAAGGTGGAGGCACTGGAGGTCGTGGCGCTGGATGTGGAGGCTACAACTCGCGGGGGCACGACCGTCAGGTCCAGGACCACTGCAGACTCCCCCTCCTCTGAGTCCCACCCCACGTCAGAGTCTGGAGAAACAATTTCAATCATTTTCTTTGAGTTTGTCTGTGAACTTGATTATGCATTAAACATTTCATTGTGCAGCCATATTCATTTGATATGTTTTTCTGTTGGCAGCCAAATAAATGCTTAAGTGTGATTTACCGGGTGATTTAGATGAGAGTCTTAATAATGTGGTCTAACATTATGAAGTGGTCATCTGTGTTATCGTTCCCTGTTTTTGGTCCTGAATCAATCATAGCCTACCACAGAATGTGTGGAATGTTTGCTTTCCAACACTTTCAAATGTAGGCTCGTACAAATAGCTTACCTTCCGAAGATGATTTTCTTTCCTCGCGTGGACCTCACCAACAAGCACATGCACCTCCGTCTCCGAAAAGTTTCTCTTCTTTCCGCGTTTTTCCATAAACGTCTCGTCTGTCCTAAATGCTCCACGCTATATTATGTCGGTTCCTTCCGGGGAATCCCCGTGTGAGCTGTCATAGTTTTGACCATATATGGTTGAATTTGGGCGTGGAGAGGGCGGAACACGGGGCGCGTGCGCGTACGCTCTCTTCCCCGCCCGTCTCGGATTTACCGTGCAGAAAAGGGCATACGACATTTTTGATAGATCCGAAAAGCGTGTAAATATTCTCGTCGTACGCTACATTGTGCATTTTCCGCGTTTTCGTCGTACGCCCTCTTTTACACCTGAATTTACACGCTCTTTGATAAATGAGGCCCCAGCACAGATCTGAGGACCAGCCGACCTATCAGAACTCAGCATGAGAGTCTATTGTTTGTTGTTGTTGTTGTTGATGATGATGATGATGATGATGCTGGGAGAGGAAAATGGAGCATTTCCCATGACCATGGGAATGGAGGACAGACAGATTATTTTCCTGCATCATCACAACAGTTTGGAAAACAAGATTAGACAGATAGTAAAACTCACTCCCCACTCTCTGTCCTTCTAGATTGACCTTCAGTACAGGTGAAATACAGGTGAAATACAAAGATATAGTTAATACCTGTGTAACCGGGGCTACAAATTGAGGGGGGCTGTAGAATCCTATTATCTAAACTAATACTATATTAACTATATTAATATTAAACTAAGTTAAAGGGGCTGGCCACCATCACCAGGCAGCCCTACTATGGTCTTAACAATTGAAGTGGACAATAACTAATGGGTAGGGGAACAATTATAATATTCAATACAACAGTAAATAATAAACACCCTAAACAAACAATAAATCCTATACTAAAACCCTAAGATAAAATCCTATGCTAAATGTCCTATAACTAAACCTAACTAACGGTACCAGTTGGAGCTCGATGTTGTTTGTGGGGAAGTCTGAAACAGGGTGATGTCAGGGGATGACAGGCTGATGTGCTGGCTCTCTATGCAGTGGCTAGAGGGGAGCTGTAGCTCTGCGATGTCCTCTGGAATGTCTGATATCCTCACGTTGGTTGCTCTTTGTAACGACAAACCACGGAGCACAGTCCAAACAAAAGTCTTTGTCGTTTACAGACTGCTGGGTACAAATCAAAATTATTTGCTATTGCCAATACAACCTGTGAAGATTCTCAGCATAGCTAGGCCACACGATGTGAATGTGCGCTGGCTAATTAGCTACTGTACTTGCAAATCAATATGAACTCCCTTCTAATGCTCTTTACTCTCTCCAAATGACTTAGGCTACTGTAAGCAACTAACGACCAACTGTTTGAACTATCAGTTAATCAAACAACTGTTAGCTACTTGTTATATTACTGGCAATACAAATACCACTCTGACTGATGATGTTAAGAGTCCACGAGAGAAAGAGAATTTGAGCACATTCAACATTAATTAATACTAATTATTTTCGCGGCGTCCAAAGATGACATCTTTACAGCCAATAAACAATAATATATATCAAAAAATACAATAATTACCAAACCAATAAGGATAAAGGTATCTAATCCAAGTATCTAATCCAGCAACTGGGCTAGGGAGACTCTGATAATCATTATAATCATTATCCTATTAATTTGATTTATATTATACTAAATGTAATTACTCTAAGCCTACTAATTATAGTGAATGTCTGAGCCTTCATAACAACCTGGTTAATATGTTCAATCCAATGTCGGTTCACAGAGGCTCCGACATTGGCCCAATCAAGGTCTTGTGTTGGATCATGAAATGGTGCACATTATGGGTGGCAGATGGCAGAGCTGCAGCAGAACATCAGCAGGAAAGCATGTCCACGTCCTCTCGAACAGATGGTGAAGGTAGAGTCTGGAATCGTCTGTTGGAATCTATGTTTGTTCTATTAATACATCCATGGTTGGAGTTTTCTAGAAATGGATCCTTACTTCCTGGAATCTCTGATCTCACTTGTTTGGATATGGTAAAAACATGTTTTGTCCCTGTCGATGGAGCTCTCCCTGAAATCCCTTGTCAGCTGCCCCTGTCCATGGATCTCGCCCTGAAGTGAGGTCAGTCCGATCCGTTTTGACTGCCATCTATCTCAACATAGTTCTCTCATACCCACGTCCGACTACACTAGTCCCACCCTCCCCCACCATAACATACAGACGGCCCGACCCTGCTCCAGATGATGCACCTCTCCATGCCTCTGTTATTCCTGTCATTATATTGCCTAGGCTTAGACCTGCCATCAGGAGCACTTCTGTTCATTATTCTAACTTAATCTCAATTGCACTCCATCCCCATACTACAGTCCCATATGATCTAGACTCCTCTCTCCTGTACTTCTTAATAGCCCACAATCATTTAAGGAAATGAAAGGATTGGGGTTAATTCATCTAAATATTAGAAGTCTCCCTCAGCAGCATAAAATAGATCTTTTAAAACATCTTATATCTGAGGCTGATCCTGATATATTGGTTTTGTTGGAGTCCTGGCTGAAGACGTCTGTGTGTGACTCTACAGTTGAGCTGCCTAAATTCAATATATTTAGGATAGATGTAGGGTAGGTAGGGGTGGTGGTGTTGCTGTATATTTAAAATCAGACCTTGCTACTTCTGTAACCAAAGCGGTCTCTATCCCCAAATGTTTTGAGATGCTTGTTTTGAAAGTTGCACTAGGGATCAATTGCTCATTAGGGTTAGGGTTAGGGTTAACCCTCATTTATGTGGCTGGTGTCTATAGACTCCCCTCAGCTGATATTAGCTCAATTGATAAACTAGCAGAGATACTTTCTGAATTCTCGGATCATGAATTGATTGTCTTGGGTGACTTGGGCCAGATTGGCTGGGCCGAAGTTCTGAATATCTTAAAGAAGTTACTGGGAACCTTGGCCTATCTCAGTTAATCACAGAACCCACTAGATCAAACCCTAGTAATTATTCACGGTCTTCCCTTATCGATCTAATACCCTCTAATAAACCGGATAGGATCTCTGCCTGTGGTGTATTCGATCAGGGGATAAGTGACCACTGTCCGATAGCCTGTGTAAGAAGGATGAATTTGTCTAAATCCAAGTCTCACACAGTTCTGAGGAGGAGCCTCAGATCATTTGACGCTCAAGCTTTTCTAGACAACTTAGGAAGCAACGTGCATCTCATTGCCCTGTCTGAAACTGATGTTCAGGTAGCTTTGAACTCATTTACAGACTTTTTTTTATGCTAAAGTGAATAAACATGCACCGTTCAGGAGGGTTCGCATTAAGGACAGAGTCACACCTTGGTTTAGTTCAGAATTATCTAAACTGCTTAAGGACAGGAACTCAGCCTGGCCTTGTGCCAGGCGCTCTGGTGACCTTCAGCACTGGCTAACATTCAGACAGATTAGGAATAAGTGCATCAGTGCTGTGAGAAAAGCTAAAACAGACTATTATCTTGATTTAGTTACAAATGCATATTCAAATCCGTCAACATTTTGAAGGGCAGTAAATGTAAATAATAAAAACAAACCCTCCAATCCCCCCCCCCCCCCGTATTTTAGTCGATAACCATGAGATCTGCGATCAGAATGCAGAATAACCTGCATTTTACTGAGGCAGGACATCTCTTTGATAGGATCAGCAATGGGTCGCACCCTGAAGCTGCATTTGATAGTCAGGGCACAGCATCACCCCGCTCATACTTCTCCTTTCTTCCATTTACCCCTGAAGAGGTTTATGATGCTCTACAATCAATAGATCCTAAGTGCTCCACAGGTGAAGATAATCTGGAGGCCTACTTTAGTTAGCTGCTCCAGTTATCTCTGAACAACTGACTAACAGCTTCAACCTCTCCGTTGCCTCTGGTAAGCTCCCTCTTGAGTGGAAATCTGCTAGAGTGATTCCGCCACATAAGGGAGGTGATAAGGATAAGTTTGATAATTATAGACCTATCTCCAGGTTACCCTGCCTGGCAAAAGTACTTGAGATCTTGTAAATAATCAACTTAAATCCTTTCATCTATCAATTCAGTGCTCAGTCCTCATCAGTCTGGCTTTAGAGCCCAGCATAGTACAACCTCAGCGATTACTTTGGTTGTCAATATTACTTCGGCCTTAGATAAGAAAAAACACTGTGCAGCGCTTTATAGACCTTTCAAAAGCGTTTGACACAGTTGATCATTCACTACTACTGAATAGACTAGCTAGCATCGGTCTAGATGAAGGTGCCCACAGCTGATTCCAGGATTATCTATCAACTAGGTGCCAATGTGTGAGAGTTCCTGTCCTTAACCAAAGGAGTCCCTCAAGGTTTAGTGCTGGGTCCTGTCCTTTTTGCAATCTATATAAGCAATATTGTATCTGCATTGAATGGGTCATGTCAAGCACATCTTTATGCTGACAATACAGTTATCTATTGTTCTGCAGATTCTGTGCAGTCAGCCACTGAAAAGCTGCAGCTTTCTTTTATTGCATTGCAAGAGGTCTTTTTTAATCTTAAAGTCGCACAGAAACAGTTGTTTGAGATCATCTAACTTCCATAGTTTGACTTATTTCCGATGCAAACAAGCTATGAGGGTGGGACATTTGATTGGAACATTGACAAGTGGACGGGTTTTAAGAACTTTAGACAGATTCGATAGAAGGATAGCGTTGATTGACGGGGGATGTCGTGAGATTATTGGCCTAAAATCGAAGGTACCTGTTGTCGTCATTGCACGTGACCTACCGTTTTCCAGGAAGTAAGAAATTATATACTTTGATATAAGATTAAAACAAAAGTAGAATTTTGTAATTTTTTGGGCATACATCGTTGACACTATGACACTATGACCAATTATGTGAACCAAAATGGGACAGAATGCTTTTTTCATTTCAGTGCGACTTTAAACTCAATTTCAAAGACAAGAAACTCACCGAGGTGTTAGTTGGCGTTCTGACATATAATTCGCCATAAAGTAAGATTCTAGTTCATCTGGAAAGGCTTTTTTAAATATTTAGCATAGAACTATTTAGTCGCAGCACATACATGTGTAAACTTCCGCAAACTAGGTAGCCTAGCAACATAAACAATAACAATAGCTACCGTAAGTAGTTCCGCTTCCTGAATCCCCTCTGCGGATTGATCTACACATCTACAACGGTCGCGTCAATACAAGTCAATGGATTTCATAAAATGATCAATAAAACCCTACAGGATTCATACTTTGCAGCGAATTTGATGTCAGAACACCAACGGACACCAATTACCCCCTTGGTGAACTTCTTGTCTTTGAAATCGAGAGTTTAACATGTTTTTGAATGGTTTTCACGGTGCCCACCCGCATACCATTGTATGACCTAAACGGGGGTAGAGCAATTATCAACTTTCTCAAAAGTGCTAGTTTTGTCAACTTTTTGATCAGAACCATTGAATATGATCATAAGTAACCTTAAAACAGGGCTGAACATGATTTTTCCCTTTACTACTCCTTTAAGGCGGTGATCGGTAGACTACCCCCTTATATTGCCGCCCTACTGGACTGGAACGTTCCTTCCTATCGGACTCGTTCCAGTGACTGGCTTGTTTTTAATGTCCCTCAAACTAACACAGAGCTTGGCAGGACAGCATTCTCGTATGCTGCTCCAAAGTCTTGGAATGACATTCAGACTCAGTTCAGTTAGAGTTTAAAAACATGATCTCTGTCTTTGGTGATTCGAGTTGTAATTGGTTTATTTGATGTGTGATGTGATGTTTATTTGATGTGTGCACAGTTCACTCGGTGATGCTGTAAATGAGGTGCACGCACCTCAGTGTCCTTTCGAGTTTAAATAAAGGTTTGAATGAATGTGCTTCTCTCTGCACAGCTGTACGACTCATGAGTCAGTCTGGCATCGCAAGACCACACAGCTGTTACTAATCCACCCTACTGTCACGCCAGTGATTTCTCCAAGTAAGGGAAGAAGGAGGTTCAAACTCGGTCTGGGGTTGAATCGCAGAGGTCTCTCCTCCATTCCTCGCATCCTCTTTCCTCGACCCATTCTCAAAACCCATTGGATGAGAGGATCTGAAATTCCTCCCCTCTGGCCTTCTGCTCCAATACACCTTGAGTAGGAGGCAGGGAGGAGAGAGGACTAGTGAAGTGGCTGCTGAGTATTGTAGTTTATCTGTAACACTGTGAATTCTAGCTAGTGTAGTTTGATAGTGGATGTGTAGGTGAATGTGTGTATGTGTGTGTGTGTGTGTCTGTCTGTTGTGTACAAAGACACACCAATTATAAATTTGCATTTAACTGTTTGTGTGTGTGTGTGTGTGTGTGTGTGTGTGTATTGTGTACAAAGACACACCTATTATAAATTTGCATTTAACTGTTTACAGGTTTAAACATGATCCCTGCAGTGAGTACAAACAAACATACAAACCCCATAATAATCAGCTCTCCTACACTGCAGTAAACATATATTTCCGGTGTAGTACGCCGTTAATAACAGTCTTCATTGTGTGGCTCCCTCCAGGATCTGGCTTTAGCTGATATGGACTGACTGAAGCTGATGGTGGACACAATGTCAGCTGCAGGCTGAGTAGATATAGCAGCCTTGTCTGTCAATGGTTATATATGTCAATGCTTATATATGTCAATGTCATTTTATTTATATAGCACCATCTACCCATACATCTACCCTCACCCTAGATTACTGTAGATCCAGAGGGATTGGATACTGTAGGTACACAAGATGGCTGCAGCATAATGACCTCTCCCTTTTTCCCACCTGGTTGGGAGAAATTGTTTCCGTCTTACGCTCCAAAAGAAGGTGCTCTAGAGAACCATTTCGCAACAATAAATGAACCCTCTGCAAAAAGGTTCCACCCTTTCAGGTCAGAAAGAACAATACGGTTCCGAAATGGCTTCTATCTGGAATGGAGGGTTCTTCTAATGTTACAAATGGCTCTATATTGCAGCCTTTTCTTTAGAGTGTAGCCTGTCGTGCCTATCCCATCCACTCCTCCCAGACCCTCAGCCAGAAAGCTCTCTCCCTGCAGACTGCAACCAGGGTTAAGAGCTTCTCAAACTTTCTGAGCTTGTGTACATCTTACTATAGGCCGTCACGTGGCTATGAATGAATAGCATTCATTATCAATGGTCATATATCTTACCTCCCCTAAGACTATACTTTGTGCATTATGTGCATTATGTTGTAAAAGCTCACGAGGTTGAGCCCTATAGAAATTTGTATCCGGTAGATATACATCAACCATCCCCATCACTATTGTCCTAACAGACTGGCATATATGCCAGGCAATGCTATCCGAGGGATATGTTACATTCACGTGATGCACATAAAAGCTGGGGAACAAAAACTATTGCAACAGTAGACTATCAGCTGCTAGGGCATGGGTTGGGAAACAGAACACTACCTCGCCCCGCCCACTGCATCTGGTCTATTTCAGCAAAGGGGGAGCTAGCATGCATGATAATATATCAGCTAGCTTACTGTGTTTGACTCTCAAAACCGAAGTTTCAACCATTCTGTTTTCTGGACAACAGAGACACTCACTGGCATGTTCAGTCGTAGCGATCTCTTCTTTCTGTAATTCTTCTTCTTTGCGTCTCTCTTCTTGGAGTCCGTAGCGGTGCTTCCCATGTTCTCAAATACAGCAGATAGGCTGATGTATTTTGCGTAAAACAACCTTGTCTCCCAGAGCAGCCCTGTAACGGTAACGTACAGTGAAATGAGTGACAACAAGAGAAGGATGTAGGCTACTCAGCTTGTAATCACACAGAGAACATTCTTCGCATTCTGGATGATTCCTATTCCCTCCTGTCCATATCCGCATTCACGTTCTTCTACAACTCTTTCTCTGTTGATGCAACTTCCAATAAAAAGGTATCTGCTATCCGTCAGAGAATCAAAATGCATTAAAATTGCAATAAAATCCGTAATCTGATATCTTACAGTAAAATAATGCAGGGCTCTTGTTCTGGTCACACCAAAAAGGCTTAGTTAATCAACAAAACAGCAAATCCAAATCTGACAAAACTCATCTGATGCGCTCGCTGATGGAGATTCGCAGTTATTCGGAGAGTGGGTTCTTGGAGAGGGGAGTCTCTACGCACGCACAGTGACGGACTGCAGCTCAACCTGCCAGCGAATGCGTCAAGCTGTGCGCGTAGTTCCGAATTGTCACATGGCTTTTGTTTACGTTCGTTTTGACAGTGATGATGAGGATGAGGATGATAATGACGACGAAGACACACTGATCCTCTTAGATCCTCCTGATGCTAGTAGAATAATCACATCAAATAATTGTCACAGTCCCCTTAGGCCACCATTGTTTCAGATATAGGCTACTGTTCACACAAGTCAGTATTTCAAACATGCAGGGATTCGGAGGGACACAGCCACGTGTGTCCTTCATGCTATATAGGGTAAGGCCCTTCTTTATTCATCCCCGAGGGGAAATTGCACAAAAGTCCATAAAAACCATTAAGATTAACAGTATAGCCTATTGTTATTCAGAGCTTTCATTCATGCATATTTGCCTTCACTGACTATTCTCTTTCTGCATCCCAGGCCAACTAAACAACACAACTCAAAATACATGGCAAAAGAAGTGAACTGGCGCTGACCTACAGACTGAGACAAGGCGGAGTAGCCTATTTATACAAACCGAGACACGGAGGGAAGACAAATATTAGCATATTTAACATTACATTCATCTTTTTTCATTAAATTTACAATCACATTGGTTCAGTTAGGCCATGCATAATTAGACTACATCTCATGCGAAATCACAATAGACAAGTTATCATTAACATCAGTTTGAGACAATTTTAACAGAAGGCGCAAACTCCACCACTCTTCTTGTGTGTGTTAGGGAGTATCTTCCAACATCTCTAGGCCTACAGTATATTCCGGTGCGTGCTCTTTGACGGTCACTATAGCAGTGCGAGAAGTAACACGCCAACATGTAATAATGAAAGAAACAAATCCAAACTAGCCATGAGAGTTAAGCTAGCAATTGTGCAGGCTAATACTGTACAGTGCATCCGGAAAGTATATCCCTTCACTTTTTCCACATTTTGTTACAGTATGTTACAGCCTTATTCCAAAATGGATTAAATTAAAAAAAAAAATCAAAAAATGCTACGCACAATACCCCATAATGACAAAATGAAAAATTTTATTTTCATGAATAATTTTATGAATTATTTTTATTTTTTTAATTTTGCAAATACGGGCAAATGTTTTCAAACTCTTTAGGCTAGGCTACTCAATACTTTGTTGAAGCACCTTTGGCAGCAATTACAGCCTCAAGTCTTCTTGAGTATGATGCTACAAGCTTAATTGGCACACCTATTTTGGAGCAGTTTCTCCCATTCTTCTTTGTAGATCATCTCAAGCTCCATCAGGTTGGATGGGGAGCATTGGTGCGCAGCCATTTTCAGATCTCTCCACAGATGTTCAATCTGGTTCAAGTCTGGTCTCTGGCTGGGCCACTCAAGGGCATTCACAGACTTGTCCCAAAGCCACTCCTTTGTTATCTTGGCTGTGTGCTTAGGGTCATTGTCATGTTGGAAGGGGAACCGTCGCCCCAGTCTGAGGTCCAGAGCACTCTGGAGCAGGTTTTCATCAAGGATCTCTCTGTACATTGCTGCATTCATCTTTCCCTCGATCCTGACTAGTCTCCCAGTCCCTGCCGCAGAAAAACATCCCCACAGCATGATGCTGCCACCACCATGCTTCACTGTAGGATATTGGCCAGGTGATGAGTGGTGCCTGGTTTCCTCCAGACATGACACTTGGCATTCCGGCCAAAGAGTTCAATCTTGGTTTCATCAGACCAGAGAATTTTGTTTCTGATCTGAGAGTCCTTTAGGTGCCTTTTGGCAAACTCCAAGCGGGTTGTCATGTGCCTTTTCCTGTGTGGCTTCCGTCTGGCCACTCTACCATAAAGGCCTGATTGGTGGAGTGTGCTGCAGAGATGGCAGAACCTTTTAGAAGAACAACCATCTCCACAGAGGAATGCTGGAGTTCAGTCAGAGTGCCCTTCAGTTTCTTGGTCACCTCCCTGACCAAGGCCCTTCTAAACCGATTGCTCAGCTTGGCCGGGCGGCGGTCTAGGAAGAGTCCTGATGGTTCCAAACTTCTTCTATTTACAAATGATGGAGACCACTGTGCTTATTGGACCTTCAATGCTGCAGATTTTTTGGGGGTACCCTTTCCCAGATCTGTGCCTCAATACAATCCTGTCTCGGAATTCCTTTGACTTCATGGCTTGGTTTGTACTCTGACATGCATTGTCAACTGTACAACCTTATATAAACAGGTGTGTGCCTTTCCAAATCATGTCCAATCAATTGAATTTACCACATGCAGGCCCCAATCAAGTTGTAGAAACATCTCAAGGATGATCAGTGGAAAGAGGATGCACCTGAGCTCAATATTGAAAACTTACAGTATGTACATGTGATATATATATATATATATATATATATATATATATATATATTACATTTGCAAATATGTCTTTAAAAAATACTATTTTCACTTGTCATTAATGTGTGTAGACTTTTGAGATAAAAAAAAGGAATTAAATCCATTTTGGAATAAGGCTGTAACATAAAATGGAAAAAGTGAAGAGATATGAAAAAGTGAAGGGGTATGATGGATACTTTCCGGATACACTGTACATGTGGAGTCTTTATTTGGCTTGTTCATACACAAACATCCATTCACTCACTCACTCTCTCACACACACACACACACACAAAGATACACATACATTTAGATGGTTTTGATATGAATATACTAGGCCATATTTTATTTAGTGTTTTGTTATTACTTATACTGTTTTATTGCTCACTTTTGTTTTACTTCGTTTTTTAAATACGTGGTGGGACTTGTTTTTACGTGAATAACTCTCATGGAGTAGGAACGTGACCGTGACACAGCAGCACTGTTCTCCTGTCCTGGAATCCCTTTTCATAAAGTGTGAACCATTCTACTCCCCCTGTGAGTTCACATCCTTTGTTTTGGCTAGTGTGTATATTCCACCCCTCCACCCCATGCTGCAGTGCAAAAGGTACAATGCATGCTCGCTGACCAGATCAGGGATGTGGAGCGTAAGTTCCCGGATGCCTGTGTTACTGTCCTATGTGACTTTAACAGAGCTAATCTCATGACCTCCCCAAATACCGCCAGCAGATAAAATGACCAACTAGGGAGTAGAACACTCTGGAACACTGTTATGCCTCAGCAGAGCAAAGAACATTAAGAAGGACAACTCTCACCCTGGCTTTCATCCGTTTGACCTGATGCCCTCCGGCAGGCACACAAACAGACTGAAAGACAGTTTCTTCCCGTAATCAATCTGAATGCCAACATGTACTAATCCCCCCCCCTCTCTCCATCCCCACTGTGCAATAAGGAACTACAGTACAATATTTTATACAGTGCAATATTTTTTTTTATATACGTAGCCTATATTTTTATACTTTCTTACTATTGTGTGATGTGTTTGTATTGTTGTATGTTGTACTGCGCACTTACTGTAAGTTGAGCCTATTTTAATTTTGTTGTACCTTGGCACAATGACAATAAAGGCATTCTATTCTATTCTATTCTACACCACATTATCCAACGCCTACCACATCGTGCTGGGCCACTCTGACCACGCCATAGTCCACCTGATCCCTAAATACAGGCAGAAGCTGAAATTCTCCAAGCCTGTCGTCAGGACATACAAGAGGTGGACTGACGAAGCTAAGGAGAAATCACGTGCATGGTTAGAACGGGCCGGCCATGATCAGGGCTACGTTGACTGGGCAGGCATTGAAGTTGGTAACAACCAGGATGTCGTCACACATCAGCCTCATCGAGAGAAAATGCATTCCTACCCACACCAAGATCAAATACAACAACGACAAGCCCTGGTTCACAGGCCGACTCAGGAAGTTAAGGCTGGAGAAAGAGAAAGCACATAGGAGTGGGGATAAGGTCTGGTTCAAAGAGGCCAAATACAGGTTTAGCAAGCCAGTGAAGGAGGCTAAACAATGCTACTCTGAGAAACTCCAACACCAATTCTCAGATGGTAATGCATAATGCATCCTCTGTCTGGAAAGGCTTCAGACAGATTACAAACTACAAACTGATATCCCCCCAGGCCACTGACGACTCATGCCTAGCCAACGACCTGAACGATTTCCACAGCAGGCTTGAAAAACAATGGGACCCCCCCCCCCCCCTCCCCAGCAGGGGCCCGAACATCTCCACAGCTGTTCCCCCCCCCCCCCCCCCCCGGAAAGCGGCCGAACTGGACTCTGTCTCCCCCTCCATGCTGAAGTACAGTACTGTGCTGATCAGCTGTCCTCGGGTTACACTGCAAGCAAGGACCACTGGCCTCAACGACTACAGACCCGTCACCCTGACCCCTGTATCAATGAAGGTCTTTGAGCGCCTTGTTCTGCAGCATCTCAAATGCATCACAGATCCTCTCCTGGACTCTGCAGTTCGCTTACAGAGCCAACAGGACAATGGATGACGCCGTTAACATGGCCGTCCACTTCATTCTCCAGCATCTGGAGTCCGCAGGCACCTACGCCAGGATCCTGTTTGTGGACTTCAGCTCGGCTTTCAACACCATCCTCCCGCTTACTCTGGAGGGCGTGCTCTCCCAGATGCACATGCCCAACCCCACCTGCAGGTGGATCACGGACTTCCTGTCTGACAGGAAGCAGCACGTGAAACTGGGCAAGCATGTCTCAGCACAGGCTCCCCACAAGGCTGTGTTCTTTCCCCTTTACTCTTCTCCCTATACATGAACAGCCACCATTCTGTTAGGTTTGCAGATGACACCACTCTCATCAGTCTCATCGCCGAGGGTGAAGAGTCCGCCTACGGGTGGGAGATCGACCAGCTGCTGTCCTAGTGCAGCCTAAAACTGGAGCTCAACGTTCTCAAGACAGTGGAGATGATTGTAGATTTCAGGAAGAATCCACCCCCACCCACCCACCCCCATCACACTGAATGACACCCCAGTGACCACTGTTGACTCCTCCCGCTTCCTGGGCACCATCATCTCCCGGGAAGTGAACCATCTGGTTCTCAGCCGCAACAGACAAGGAGGGCAGACTGCAGCGCATCATCCATTGCAAGGGTAAGCAGTTGTAGACTGCCATCCCCACAGGACCTGCACGCCTCCAGGAGCCTAAAATGGGACGATAAGATTGTGGCCAACCCCTCCCATCCTGGTCACGGTCTCTTTGACTCATTCCCCTCTGGCAGGAGACTGCAGTCCATCGGGACCGGGTCCACTCTCCACAAAAACAGCTTTTTTCCCACGGCCATCAGATTCATAGTCAAGGCTTGTGTCCCCCCCCCCCCCCCACACACACACACACACACACACACTATTTACCCCCTGCACCACTTGCACATGACCTCTGATTGTTCCACATACCTTAACGGCACACACACTGCACTCACTGTACTGTACATAACACCGCTCACCCACCACACTACACTCTGCACACACACTGTACATACACTCACTACACCCCATTCTGTATATAGTACATATACTATAATTGTGCCTCCCTCTTTATTTTTATTTTTAACTGTATATTGTAATTTGTACATTGCACTGCATTTTGGTGCACTGTTTTTATATTGATGGAAATAGGAACTAGTGGTTCCCTGTTGTCATGGCAACTTGCCACTGTAAGACCATAATGAATTGTCTCCTGCGTATTTTAGGGAAATGTTTGTGTGCTGTAGTTTCCCTCATAACAATAACAATGTCTATAAGATGTGTTTCCTTCTCTGAATATTGATAGGCCTACTGAATCTGTTTGGCTATAAACAACAAATAGACATAACATAACAGGCCTAAACATTAACACATCAGAATGAAACCATGAATGACTTGCTTGAATGAAAAAGTAGCCTATTGAACGCTTGATCAAGGACAAAGCTCCGCACCATGGAGGATCGCACCTTTCATTCGTAAGAAAAACAATCTACAAACCTTCCTTCTTAGCACAGCCTTTTCTGAGTTTTAATTAACGTTTTGAATCATCTGTTTTTATGCTGTATTGGTTTCTTATGCTTCTCTGTTTTCATGTTTTTTCTCTGTAGCACTTTGAGATTTGTTTCAAATATAAAGTGCATTACAAAAAAATGTTGTATTATCATCATCATCATCATTATTGTTTTTATTATTATTGTTGTTGTTGTTATTATTATTGCTTGATTGATTGATTGATTGATTGGTTGATTGATTGATTGACAGTTCATCACATAGAAGGCCTAGTTTGCGGCACCGTCCCTGACTGTACACGCGAGGTCACTGTCCTCCCGGATTTTGGGGAGGTGGGTTGGACACAGTGGTAGGGAATTGTGATTGGTCGGTACTATGAATCTCTCGTGTATCATTGGATCAGACGCTTTAGGAAAAGAACGTTCGCAAGCTAGCTCCAACTAGGCTAGTACAGCAGTATTGATTTGTTGCTACTGCTGGGAGTAGGGCAACAGCAGCAAGCTAACGAGTACCCGAGCTACTTGGGCTGCAGGTCAGGACACGGATTTGGAAGAGATAAAGGAGCTGTGTGCCACGGTCATGTGATATTATAGCTAGCCTAACTGTATAACGTTAAAAGTTAATTGGGTGCAGTCAGATCGGATTTTATTTGCTCGTTGCTTTGTTGCCGACTGAGTGCTTGCGTGCCCAGCTAACTCGTAGGTTAGCTTAGCTGGCTAGCGGATTCTCTAAAGCGCTGACCAATTTGGGATGGTCCTGAAACAAGGTATGCAAGCTACGTTTCACAATGTTTAGCTAATTTATATTAGGTTAGCCCAGCGGTAAATGTAATTTGCTTTCGTGACACCCCAGCTCATGTATGTTAGCTACACACGTTTGCTAATGTTCGCCTAATCCACAACATCAAAGCAGCTCTCCTGATTTAGTTTGGTCACTTCGAGGTGCGGTTACAGTCGCAAGCCTCATCAAGGATTCAGTCAAGCACTGTAGTTTGCTTGCTGCGATGTGTTCTGAATTGTTAAAGCATTCTCCACTCGACCGCAGTTAGCTATCTTAGCCCGCTGGCATGATCTAAGTTTATCAATACAGAAATAGCCTGTGAGCTTTGGTTGATCCGGGAATGCGCCCACGCTAACGCGTCATAGGGTTTTGCCCTCTGAGATTTGCCGTTTCATGCAGCTAACTGGTTGGACAACCACAACATTAGCTGCCTAGCTGTTCTTACACAGATGATACAGTTACTATGTGAATGAATGTGTTTGTTGTTGTTGTTGTTGTTGTTGTTCTCCTGTGGTCTCCTCCACTTCACACCTCTGTCTGGCTGCCCCCCGCCACATTTAATTTCCTCCAGTCCTCCCTCGTAGCATTTAATTTCCTCCCAGTCCCTCCCTTTCCATCAATCCATCCATCCATCCATCCATCATCTCATCCCCTCTTTCTCCCTTATGCCTCTACAAGGCCCAGGGAGGGCTATATCAGTGTGGTGGTGGCAACCTCAGGTCTACAGCACTAGGTGTAACAACCAGCCCCTGGTTATTGTTTCAGCTGGGGAGAGAGAGGAAGAGAGAGAAAATGAGAAGGGGGGATGAGGGAGGAGGAGAAGAAGAGAGAGAGTGAGTGAGCTTCCAGATTGGCTGGGTGGTGGTCAGGGACCAGGCCACACTGGCATTACTGTGGGTTTACAGCCTAGACTTACACCCCCACATGCATAGTGCAAGGTCAGCAGCATAGGAGAAACTTTGTTGGAGAGAGAAGGAGAAGAGTGGGTGAGTCTCTTTCTTTCTGTTTCTCTCTCACTCAGACTGTGTGTAACAATAGTACTCTGGTTCTGCGTTGTGTTCTTTCTGTTCGACCCATTTTAAGGGTAGCCTGGCTTCACCAGATCCAATTCACAAAAATGTGAATGTTCTGGAGCTGCTGAATTTATTTTCGATTTTCCAAGGGGCATTATCAACAGTCGCAGACCAAAATGCCTCTGGACGCAATTGGGTAGACCTATAACCAATCAGAATCCTTGTATCATTGTATCAAATGGGTACAGTCGTTGTATCAAACCCGCCCCATATTAGTTAAACAGTTGTGATTGGCCTGGCAAATATCTGCCAGGTGGAACTCAGTCGAATGTGAGTGTGGCCAGACTGATCTGCAGAGAGAAACAGAATGTGAACTCACATGAGCAGGATTGCAATGCCACGCTAGTTTAAGGGCTTGCCCTGGGCAGGATTTGAACCCACACTCTTACCAGCTCTTCTGCTTGAGTGGCGGACGCACTGACAGTTGCGTCAATAGGGACGTCCCTTTTCAAGGGACTGTCAGCGCTTTTGTGAGGAGTGAGTGTCCCAGCTACTCGCTACCACTACCGGCAGCACGTAGTACTGGAGGTAGAGCGTCCGGCTGGGGATCGCAAGGTCCCCGGTTCGATCCCAACTCCCGACAGTGCCGAAGTGTCCTTGAGCAAAAATTGTTAATGTGGGGCACAGTGGCGCAGTACCTAGTACTGTCGCCTCACAGCAAGAAGGTGTTGGCTTTTGAGGTCTTTTCTTCTGTCACTCTGCGTTGTGCTTTTTTTTGTAAGCCTTGATAAGAGTTGCAGCACCATCTAATTATGAACCACGATGTTAATTGCCTTTCTTGTGGTGATAGTCATTGATGAAATCACCCAACACAGGATTGGAAGCGGCGACAGATGATAGATTTATTGGACAAAGATACAATCACATGGAACACTGGGATGTTTCCCTAGTCTCTCTCTCCCTGCTTCTCTGCTGGCTGCGGCTGTGGTGCAAAGTCAAGGCCTTAGACTTCCCTCCCCGCATGGTGTTATTTGTTCATTTGTTTATTTGTTTATTGGCAAGGATCCCCATTAGCTGACGCCAAGACATCAGCTAGTCTTCCTGGGATCCGAAAAAACATTACAACATTTACATGATAAAAATGCAACTTAGTGCATTACATAAACCAAGTAAACACACATTCACAAAATAACACAACATACAGTACCAAGATAACAGAAAATAATACATGGCTCTACATTATCATCATGGGCTCTCTAGTAAATTAATTCTCAACTTGATTTTGAAGCTAACAATGCCTTGTGTTTCACTTATGCCACTTGGAAGACAGTTCTGTGCCCAGATAGCCCTATATAGGACAGTTCTTTTCATACTATTAGATTTTGCATGGGGTAGATTAATCAACCCTCTACTTGCCCCTCTTGTGAAATGCATGTGCACATTCGATCTGTAGGTTATTTTGTTGAAGATAAAATTGGGATTCTGAGTTAAAAATGACCTTCTGAAAAAATATTTAAGTTGGCAGATAGTCTTTTTTCGACATTCAACCATTTCAGACATTCATGCATAATACAAACTTTAGAGCAGCCAAGAACTAGTCTGGCTGCCTTGTTTTGTGCCGCTTGTAACATATTAAGCAGTCTCTTAGAAGCAGAAGCCCACACAACAACAATAATCCAAGTGGCATAGGAGCACTGACAATTTGTTTTAGCAGTGGGAATGGAAGGAAAGATGCACACTTTCTCAGTTCTCACAGTAGCGACAGCTCTACCCATTTAGGAGACAATTTTGGTGATGTGATCAGACCGTGATAATGAACTATCAAGCCAGAGGCCTAGGAGCTTAGCTTTTTCAACCTGCTGTATGGGTTGACCTGCAATATTTAAAATCAGTGCAGGTTTACATGCTAGTCTTTGATTGGACCCAAATTTCATACAAGCAGATTTAGAACTGTTAAGAACCAGCTTGTTTGATTTAATCCAGTTGTATAAAATGTTTAGTTCACTGGTCAAAACCTGGTTAAGTTCAGAGCAAGAGTTTGCAGCATAATAACGGGTCGAATCATCCGCATATAGAGTTAGATTTGCCTGTCGAATAGAAGTTGGCATGTCATTTGTGAATAGAGAGAATAAGAGTGGCCCCAAGCAACTCCCCTGTGGGATACCGCAGTCTAACACTCTACTTCTTGAAAAGGCACCATTAAAATAGACCCTCTGAGACCTAGAGGACAGATAGCTCCTGGAAAAGAGAAGAGACAAGCTATTAAAGCCACAATAAACAAATTTTTGTAATAAAATATCATGATCGATCACATCAAAGGCGGCACTGAAGTCCAACATAACTGCACCGACCAGCATTGACCCTGTGTCCTATGTCCCCAAATAAATTCAGGGGAGGCGCTGGATGGTTAGAAAGAAAAAAAAAAAAGAAAAAAAAGTTTTTTTTATTTTTAAATGTCTATGGCTTTTATGAATGAAATGTGATTTTAAAGGTCAGAAGATCGAAATAAATAATGGGAGAGATGTAGGCTATCCTAAATTTGTGGATAGTGCAGAGACAGCCTCCCCCCGCAGGCATGAATGTATTGTGCGAAAACATCAGAACGTTAACTAGCAACATGTGCCACTGAGCTAACTTAGCTGTGTAACGTTATGGGCTAGCTAACGCTGCCTTGCAAAATTGACAAATTTGTGGGGTTGTGGGGTGCGCGGGTGTGTCACTGTTTTCAGAGGGGAGGCCCACATTGATGGAGTCTGGGAACCCATGGTCTATACATTTGGAGGTGCGAGCGTGCGTGCGTGTGTGTTCCAATGTGTCGCTCGTTACACGTGTGTTAAAAGTGAGCTCTATGACCAATAAAGATTTCTTCTTCTGGACTCACTCCACAAGGGTGGTGAGGACTCACGATCCACTTGGTTTCACGTGTGTGTGTGTGTGTGTGTGTGTGTGTGTGTGTGTGTGTGTGTGTGTGTGTGTGTGTGTGTGTGTGTGTGTGTGTGTGTGTGCATTGAGGCTAGCACGAGGCTAGCATGCTAGCATTTACAGTAGCATTCAGGCTACTCTCTGGCCCTGGGGGCCTTTTCTGCAACCAGGGGCCCATCGATCTGTCTGAATTCATCTCTGATATCCACAGCTTGCAGAAACAGTGACCATTGAAGATTCTATGTGAGTCCTGGCCATTCGTACTTTTCTTACACTGATTAATGATCAGCTAATGGCACCCAAAATACATCCAGAGATTTTGGCATGAAAGATGTTGAGCATGCCTGATGCCATGTGGCTGTATTAGTGAACAGCTGAAGTGCAAATGTGCCATCCACGTGGGCCTACTAGGATCTTGACGAAGTGGTCGTGAAAAGAAAGATGAAAGGTGTAGGTACTATAAAGAGCATTGTTTTATCAATTCCCATTAGTCTGGAGTAGCTGTCTTATCAGTCACTCATCCATTGTAGACATGCCTGTATTGTTCTGTAACGTTTCTAATCTGTCCAACACTGATCATCCGTAGATTCCTTAAATCCATTCCATTGGTTTAAAGAGGAGTCCTCTACAGGGGATTTGTCTAATATCTCCCATCAAACAAGCATAGCATACATAGACTCAGGGCTGAAAATTAACACCTGCCACCGGCCAAATGCAGGTAAAATTTCCAATTGGCAATTAGATTTCGGAAGACTATCTGAAAAAATATATATACTTGGCCAGTAGATTTTTTTCATCTACAGTCCCCTTGGCAGGTGACTCACCGTGAGCCAAAAAGTTAATTTTCACCCCTGCATAGCCTACACAGCCTACATAGGAATACAACAGCATCACGCTGGAGACCATGTGCGGACAGACCAGCTCGGAGCTGGTAGGAGTGAGGGAGAGTGGGAGTGGTATCAGATAATGGCCTGCTTGGTAGCCTTCCCCCACAGTCGGACATTAATAGTGGATGAAGTATCGAGTTTCTCTCATTGGTGCTGGTGTTACCAGGCACCATGCCGGTTATCTCTGCCTCAGGCATGGGGAGTGAGAGAGAGAGAGAGAGAGAGACAGAGAGAGACAGACAGAGTGGGAGAGAGAGAGAGACACAGTGAGACACACAGTGAAACAGAGAGTGTGTGTGGGTGTGTGTTGGGGAGGGACGGGTTAGGAACTGGAGCCAGGCTGATCCTGTTACACATGATGTTGTGGAGAGAGCTGCAGCTCCAGTTCTAACTTTCAGCCACTTTCCCTCTCAGTCAACATGGTCAGTAATACTCCCTACTGTCAGTCAGTCAGTCAGTCTACCCAATACCCTCCGCCTAAAGCCAAGTTCACACACAGTAGCCCAGAACTGTCCTGTGCTAGGATCAGTTTTGTTTTAGTTTAGTTGATAAGATTGTATGGACAGAAGACCCGATCCTGATCTGTAGGCCTACACTTCTCCTGCATAGATGACAACCCATATGGTAGGTGTTAGTGCTCTTACCTCAATCCTATAGAAATTGGCCTGTGGGGGAGGGCATACTGTAGCTATTACACTAGTATTAAGGGATTCAAGATGATGAACAGAGAATTGGGACATGGGAATAAATCTATATCTGGTCCACTTCTTTCTCTGCATGATTTGTAGCAGTGGGAAGTTGACCTGAGCCGTTCCTCAGTTAAGTCTAATCATTGACATGTGTGACACTCAATCACTCCACATGTAATTACACTGTCAGCAACTAATGTGGGATGTTTTATCAAAAGGCTAACTTGAGTCGCTGAGTTGTGTAAAGTTATGAGTTGTGTTAAAGAGTTAGGCTTTAGTGCATGTTTCTGGCCCAGACGTGGCAGTTCAAAGTACAAAGTTTTATTCATCACATGCACCATTCTAGTCCAGTGAAATGTTTACCACTAGGTCCTAAGTGTGCTCAACAAACAGTAAAAAGTCGAGTAAAAAGTAGGGTATAAAAAATGAAATGCAAAATATAAGAATGAGCTGAAGGAAAAGATGAATGTACAGCTGAGTTAAATAGTCACACGTATTGATCTAGAGAGAGATGATGTGTAAAATATATGTAGCCTATATTACGTGTTACAGACTGTAGATATGTATTCTAAAGAGTATAAGTATAAGGTGCTGCTTTGCTGAGTATAGCTAACTGAGTTGAGTCCAGAGATCAGTGGAGAGTGTGCAAGTAGTGAGATCAGTGTTGTTGGGATGGGGGGCATCCTGTTGAGAGCAATAAGCAGGGGGCAGTGTCCTCATTCAGGATCCGGACGGCCTGGGGGATAGAATCTCCGTCTGAGCCTCCCTGAGCTGGCCCTGTGGACACGGTATCTTCTCCCCGAGCAGAGAGAAGAGTCCATTATCCGGTTGGCTGGGGTTCATCACGATTCTCCTGGCCTTGGTCCTGCATGGGTCCCGCCCACCCCCCACCCCCCGTGACACGCTCCGCTGTCCGATCCACTCTGCAGGGCCTTCCGGTACGGCATGGTGCTGCTCCCATACCAGGCAGTGATGTGCCCAGCCAGGATGCTCCCGATTGTGCATGTATAGAGACTCCGAAGCATTTTATCTGGGGGGACACTGGGAATTTCCTCTGAGTTCTGAGGGGAAACAGCCATGGGTTTCCCAGACCCATGTCCTCTAGTCCAGTCCATAGCATCACATGACTTCTGAAATGCTGTCATCTCAGTCGTGGAGCTTATAGGAAAGGAACAAAAATAGCATGTCGTCTCATCCTGTCCTGTCCTGCACCCTGTCCTATGTCGTCTGCAACAGCGTACAGTATGCCTTAACCCTAGTCAAATTCCTAGTATACGTGAACCATATACATGGCTAATAAACATCTTGAATCTTGAATCATATTGCTGACTCATGAATTGCAGTCCCTTCTTTCCCTGTATGTCTGCCCCCACTCTCTCTCCTCTCTCTCTCTCTCTCCGCTCTCAATCAATCAATCAATCAAAGCTTTATTTATATAGCGCATTTCATACCCAGAGGCAACACAATGCGCTTTACAGAGAACAAGGGAGGTGGGCAGACATCCCACCCCTACATATTCCAGAGGGAAGCAAAAAAACAGTAATCACCCGGGGGCCAGATAAGTGAGCTGTAAAAATTCTTCCCTGACCCCTCTCAGCGAGGCGATCGAGCAAGCTCCTGGAGTATGTTTGTCTACCGGCTAAGAACATTTATAGAGCAATAAAGTGAGAGAGGCTAATAACATCATAGGAGAGACATGGCAAACATTGGTGTATGTCTGTGTGCATAAATGTGCCTGGGCCCAGATAGAGGCAGGGGTTGGGGTAGGGTGGGGGGTAGGAAAAGGATACGGACCCGGGTTAGGGTGAGGGGATCTGAGCCCAGGACTGGTGTCTGTCAGTGTGTGTGTGAGTGTCCCTGGGTCCAGGTAGAGGCAGGGGTCAGGGGTAGGATGGGGGTAGGAAGAGGATACGGACCCGGGTTAGGGTGAGGGGAAGGGGGTACTGGACCCAGGCCTAAGGCCGGAAGTGGGCTGTTGTATGTCTGTGTGTGCGTGTGTGTGTGTTAACTAATTTGCTACGACATCTGCAGCAGACACAGGGGTATCTATCGGACTCAGGGTGGTCTACTGGTGACAGTGGGGCATCCACTGGACCTGGTTAGAAGATAGGAGGGAGAGAGAGAGGCACTAGGGAGAGCTCTCTCTCTCCTCTCTCTCTCTCTCCGCTCTCTCTCTCTCTCTCCCCCGCTGTCTATCAAAGGACCAGTCTGTGTGACCAGTCTAGCCTTCCTAGCCCCATCACACACACAAACACACATTGACCAAGGTTGTGTTTTGATAGGCAAAAACATTTGAATGGAAAAAAAAGTTGTTTGTTTGAATGTGGAGCCAGAACTGGTCAGTCCACCATAATTTTAACCAGACCTGCATAGTGCATACCCCACATTCCTACTGCGCAGCTCTTCCAGAGAGAGGGAGAGAGAATGACTGCTAGCATCGTTGGCTATTTTCCCTGCAAGAGGCGTTAAAACAATGTTCCTGGGTGTGCGTGTTTTAAAGGAAGAGACTCAGTAGGACAGGGTCTGCTTTTCGTCCACGTTTGTGGCTGTTTGTGCTTGTCATGTAAACCGGCTCTACATTTCTACAAGCCAGTACCAGATTGAGAAACATTTTTTTTTCCATTTTTTTTTTTCATTCAGGATCACACCCCTCCCTGTTTACTTCAACTAAGCTGTTGTCTCAGCGTTACAAACACACAGTCTTCATCTCTCTCTCTCTCTCTCTCTCTCTCTCTCTCTCTCTCCGTCCCTCTCTCCGTCCCTCCCTCGCTCCTCCCAGGTGCTTGCCGAGGGTGCTGGTAGGATGCCAGGTCTACCATGGGCAGCGTGACTCTGCGCTACTTCTGCTATGGCTGCCTCTTCACCTCTGTCACCTGGTCCGTCCTCCTCTTCCTCTACTTCAGCCTGGGCCAGGACCAGGGCCAGCCCTCGCCACGGGCGTCCCAGGCCCTCCAGCGGCAGGCCCGCGTCACCAGGGGCCCCCCGGGGGCCGGGCCGGGGCAGAACAAGGCGGGGGGAGGTGGAGGAGGAGGAGGGCATAAGGGAGCAGAGCTCTCCCCTGAGATGGGTGAGTCAGCCCGGGTGGGAGCCGCTCGGAGAGACGCCCCGGACACTACGCCCGTTTACTAATGCACTACGCCCAGCCCCAAGTGACCTCTCTCACTCACAGTCCTAGTCAGGGATTGGGACTGGTTCAGGAGTAAACATTACATTACATTACATTCATTTATCTGACAATAAGCGACTTACAATAATTGCATTTAACGTAGGAAAAGTCAGTACTACTACTTGCCAGAACTCGCAAGTGCATCTGCTTTCTAAAACAAGTAACTAAGAGCATAATCTAGTGCTGAAGGCAAAGTGCAAGAATAGCAAACTAAAAATACAATACAATACATGCTTAAGAGGGGAGGATCCTGGTAGTACACAGTAGACGTGAGTTTTGAGCCTGTGGCGAAAGATGGGCAGCGACTCTGCTGTCCTGATGTCAGTGAGCAGTTCATTCCACCGCTGCGGGGCAAGGACAGAGAAGAGCCATGACCGTGACGATGGACCGCAAGGGGCCTCGGCAACCAGCCGCCCAGAGGTAGCAGAGCGTAGCGGTCGGGGGGGCGGGGTGGGGGGTTTAAACTGGATACGAGCTAGTTAAACCACACACCCCCTGGACTCTAGACTCTACCCCCTGCTGGGAGAAAATAGGGAGGGACCCGGGTTTCACAGCACAGGTTTGGTGAAAGCTCCTCCCCTTTTTAAAAGCCCAATCCTGTGTTTTTAATCCCATGTCGGTGGGGGGTCAAGGGGAAAGGCTGGAATGTTGGAATGTAATGTGCCTCAGGACCCCAGTGCTGATGCGTACTCGTGTGGGATTAGCCTGTGCGTGACACGCTGTCCCCGGGTGTCAACATCTCGAGTGTGACGCCGATGCCGTCGGGTCTAGGCAGCAGTGAAACGGCCGTGTTGCGGGTGCTGTCGCTCGGCCGCGGACGTCGTATCGGAAACGAGTGGAGACGGATATTTAGCACCGGCCGTGTTTAGAGCGGGTGGAGGACGCTCTCTCTGTCCCCGGCGCTGCAGGGGGACAGTGTCCCGTAGTGCCGGTGTCGGCGACAGCTCCCTCAGCTCCAGGCCGCCTCCTCCTCCTCCTCCTCCTCATCCCGGCCCCGACTGACAGGAGAGTGTATGAGTCAGGAAGCTCCCGTTCTCCTCATCGGCTCCAGAAGAGCGATATTAGCGATTAGCGATAAGTCTGACGAGAACATCGCCTCCTCTGCCGCTGGTAGAACGACGCGACGACCACAGGCCCCATTCCATCTCAATCCTATCCATTCTGATTTCAGGCGAGGGCCGCCTTTGACCTGTCCTTGGTTGCCCATGGCAACACTCGCTCACACCCACCCCGTCCATCGCCCACGCCATCATGTGGCAAGTGAGAGAAAGAGAGAGAGCTGTTTCCATGGCTACTCGTGTTGCTGTGGCAACGCAGGACCAGCAGTGCTAGTAAAATCATCACGTTGACTTACAACTAGCAATGTTAGCTTATCTATCTCTGAACAACAATTCACATGTAATCATTATTTTATAATTTTATCATTGCTGAAGGCCAGGACTGTCACACTATCAGCCCCCAAGTTCCGTTTCTTTGTGTTGCCACGGTGGCTTAACTTAACTGTAGCGAATGGCCTTTTGGCCTGGTGCCAGGATAAAGTGAGAAATTCTCACATCAACAAATGGGGCCGGCTGTGGCTCATGAGATGGAGCGTGTTGTCCAAAGACGCAGGGTCGGCGGTTCAATTCCCGGCTCCTCCTACTGTCCACATGTCGAAGTATCCTTGAGCAAGACACTGAACCCCAAATGACTCCCAATGAACAGGCTAGCACCTCGCATCGCAAATGACTCCCACTGGTGTGTCAGCGTATTTGTGAATGTGTGAATGAGAGGCGTATATAAGCGTACAGTCCATTTACCTTGTTCTCATGTTCTGTACTCTTTATAGAGGCCAATCATGGGGTCTCTGCTGTGTTCCAGTCCTACCTTTCCCACCTTTAAGTCCCGTGTGTGTGTGTGTGTGTGTGTGTGTGTGTGTGTGTGTGTGTGTGTGTGTGTGTGTGTGTGTGTGTGTGTGTGTGTGTGTGTGTGTGTGTGTGTGTGTGTGTGTGTGTGTGTGTGTGTGTGTGTGTGTGTGTGTGTGTACGTGTGTACGTGTGTACGTGTATGTGTGTTGCAGGCATGATCTTTAACGAGCAGGACCAGGAGGTCCGAGACATGGGCTACCACAAACACGCCTTCAACGTGCTGATCAGCAACCGGCTGGGCCACCACCGCGACCTGCCCGACACCAGGGACCGCCAGTAAGACCGCAAGGGAGGGTGTGTGTATGAGTGTGCGTGTGTCTGTGTGCATGTGTGTGCGTGCACATGTGACTAGGGTGGCAAAATTCTGTGAATAAACAGGACAATTTATGGGAATTACCGGGAATAAATTGTGTTTTCCACTTTATTCCCATTAATTCACATAGTCTTGTCAATTCCCACAGGAAGTTTGCAAACATTCCCAGAATTTTGCAACCCTTCGTGCGACACACGCAAGGTATATATTGACGGGCTGAGAGGGCTCTGCTGTCAGTGTTCCCTCCAGCAGGGCTCATGTGGAGGGCGATGCTACGATGCTAGCTGCAGGCCCAGCGCTCCCCCACGTCACTCACCCTGACTGGCTGTCTGCCTCGCAGCTAAAGTACATGAAAACATCTGTTTGCATGCACGCACACACGCACACACACACATCATAGGCTAGCAAAAAAAACAGTTCACCCAGGGGCCAAAAAAGCTGTAAAAATTCTTCCCTGACCTCTCAACGAGACGATCGGGCAACCTCCTTGAAAATGTTTGTCTATTGGCTAAGAACATTTACAGAGCAATAAACATGGGCTAAATACTTCACAGGAGAGACATGACTATCAGTAGAGTTGGCTTTTGAGGTATTTTCTTCTGTTGCTGTGCATTGTGTTTTTTTTTGTAAGCCTTGATAAGAGTTGCAGCACCATCTAATTATGAACCACGATGTTAATTGCCTTTCTTGTGCTGATAGTCATTGATGAAATCACCCAACACGGGATTGGAAGCGGCGACAGATGATAGATTTATTGTACAAAGATACAATCACATGGAACACTGGGATGTTTCCCTAGTCTCTCTCTCCCTGCTTCTCGGCTGGCTGCGGCTGTGGTGCAAAGTCAAGGCCTTAGACTTCCCTCCACGCATGGTGTTATCAGCGTGTCTGCCTGCTGGGAGCAGCGAATCTGTCCGGCCGAGTTGCCTTCCGTTTCCAAATCGAAGTCTCAAGGTTTGGTTGAGACGTTAAATAGTTCTCTCTCGGCCCACCCCCCACGACTAGGCCTGCCCGTTTAGGGCCTAGTGAAGCTAGATTGGTGGAGGAGTGCCATACAGATGTGTCGCCTGTCACCCTAACATGATGTCTTAATCACCAATGGTTGTCAGTCTGGGTTGTGTCTGTTTATAGTGTCCCATAGAGATGTGTCACTGATACCCCAGAGGAGAGGCCCCAGCAGCTGTCTCTCTCACTCTATCGACTACACAGTGTCCACGTGAAAACAAACACAAAATCAGCTAACATCGCAGTAAGACTCTGTAGATGTTATAGACATTTCTCCCTAGATTCTTCAGTAGAGCAGATAAATAGTTACAGAGATGTTGCCCACATGGTAGGCCAGTATGTGTTAGCTATCCATGTAGTCCATAATGGGATATTTAAGTGAATCATATACAGTAACAGAGCACAATAAGCACTTAGCAGACAGGCTCCTAAAGAATGTGAAACTAGGTATAGCCGCTAAGCAGAAGTGGGGAGAGAAAAAGCAGAGAGCCAAGAGTCAAAAAAGAGGGAGGGGGTGACTTGATAGGGACAGCTGGCAACACATACTGTAGGGGGATGGTAGGGGGTCTCTCCAGGAGCCATGGGGGGCCATTAGGAGGGCCTTGGCCGGGAAAAGGGGGGGGGTCTCCGGGACCTGGGTATAGTACAAGAGGGAGGGCACTAGGGAGGAGAAAGGAAGATGGTTAGTAGCTGCACTGGGTCTTTGCAGCAGTCAAGGGGATTTCTACCGGATACAGGGTGGCCTGCAGGAGACGGGAGGGCCTCCACAGGACCTGGTTAGAGTATAAGAGGGAGAGAGACTAGGGAGGAAGGCAGGGTTAGTGCCTGCACTGGACCTCTAGAGCAATCACAGGGGTTTCTACCGGACTCAGGGTGGTCTGCAGGTGACAGAGGGGCCTCCACAGGAACTGGTTAGAAGGTAGGAGGGAGAGGGGAGGCAGAACAGGGTTAGCAGCACGCAGAGCCACATAAGCAACACAGACCATGCCAGTTGCTGGGAAACAAGCATCTGTGTATACATCTATATATACACACAGTGCATAAAAGAATATACACCAATTTCTACGAAGGAGTCACTAGCAGGCTGGAGGCTGCCTTTCTGTCTCTCTAGGTCCTGGCTAGTGATTGTAGGCAAGACGGAATAGGTAAGTCTTAAGATCTCGGTTAAAATGTTTCAGCCCTTCTTAACTTCTCTCTCTCTCTCTCTCTCAGGTGCAGAGACAGGATCTATCCTCTGGCCCTGCCTACTGCCAGTGTAGTCATCTGCTTCTTCAACGAGGCGTTCTCCGCCCTCCTGAGGACTGTTCACAGCGTGCTGGATCGTACGCCCGCCTACTTGCTCCACGAGATCATTCTGGTGGACGACAACAGCGAACTAGGCAAGCTGGGGAAACAGGCTGCAAGCTGCCGTTGAAACGAGCTGAAGTGAACATAGTATATTTCTAAGATGTCCGGAGAGTGCCTGTAACTGTCATTATGAGTTTAAGGGCTCCATGGCCACCTGCCTGGACCATGTCTGGTTAGTTCTGGTTGACTGGAGCCAGCATCAGCATAACAACATAATTGTGTGTGCCTGACTGTGACCTAGTTTGGGAGTAAACAGGCTATTTGTGTGTGTGTGTGTGTGTGTGTGTGTGCGCGTGAACGGCAGAAAGCAGTGCCCCATATTAGCTTTATCTGAAGTCCTCTCTTCTATCTCTTCCCCTCCTCTCCTCCCCTCTCTAACCCCTCCCCCCCATAGAGGATCTGAAAGGGGATCTGGACCAGTATGTCCAGCAGAGCCTGGCAGGCAGCCGGGTCAAACTGGTCAGGAACCAGAACAGAGAAGGCCTGATCAGGGGCAGGATGATAGGAGCCGCCCACGCCACAGGTTAGCGTGTACTACACACTACAGCGTAGGCCCTACACACTACTAAACCAGGATGACTGGAGCACTACCCACTGCATACTGAGCACTGCACCCTAAACACTGCATACTGAGCACTAATACCCTAAACACTACGTTTCTGTTGGGAAATCTGGCGGTGGGAAGCTAGCAAGTGTATAGTTTGTGAGTGATGTACACCGTTGTGCTTGAGTAACCCCCCCCCCCCCCCCCTTACAGGTGAGGTGCTGGTCTTCCTGGACAGCCACTGTGAGGTGAACGAGGCGTGGCTCGAGCCGCTCCTGGCGCCGGTCAAGCAGGACCGCCGCACGGTGGTGTGCCCGGTCATCGACATCATCAGCGCCGACACGCTGGCCTACAGCCCGTCGCCCATCGTCAGGGGCGGGTTCAACTGGGGGCTGCACTTCAAGTGGGACCCCGTCCCGGCCTCGGAGGTCAACGGGCCGGATGGAGCTGTCGGGCCAATCAGGTAAGGGACCGGTCAAAATTCATGGGAGGGGGTCACAGGAGGAACACAGGGGAGGGTCATGCTGTTTTTTTATTTGAGTCCAGGGGAGGGTCATACAAATTTGAATCGATCAAAATAAAAGTTTATTCAGCTTTTAGGACCTGGTGTATAGTTTCTCTTTGGCTGCCCTATCAGTCCATCTTTGTGCTTGGCCTATCAAGACAGTGGGCGTATAGAGCATCTGGAAAATCAGTGTCTCTCTGTTGGTAATGACGGGAGATTTAGCAACTCGCAAACAGATGGGAACCGTGTGGATGACTCGATTTTCTTTGCGTTCAAGTTTTCTTCTTATTGCAAGTAACACCATATTAAAACAAGTTCTGTAGACATGTAAACATGTTGTCCCCCACCCATTATGTATGTTCCCTTGTGGTATCAAGCCCCCTGCTTCTCATTAGGCATTTTTATACAGAGATCCCACTATATTGCCCGATAGAAGACCCCTCAATTTTCTGGCTTTGTTTGTTTATAATGAACCAAAGAAAGACAGCATAATGTGTGATTTTATATAGCATGCCGGCAATCTGGAATCGAGAGGCATGACCCTTGGATGCAACATTCACTAGTTGTTAAACAAGTCCATGCACCTGTATGGTCAAATTCCTATAATGAATGTTGAAATACAGACATATCTAGCGCTACTAATGTCACATTATGTGTATCAATGATTGACCAAAATAAGCTCTCTACAAACCATGGTAGAGTGAATAAGAGTACAATAACGTCTCCATCTAGTGGGCAAACAAGTCCATGCACCTGTATGGTCTAAAGTCCTATAATGAATGTTGAAATACAGACATCTAGCTCTACTAAACACCTCAAGCTCTACTCTCTGCGGATGTAGAAAGTACATGGTTTCCCGAGTAAACTTGTCTGAGACTATACTGAGACACCAAGCATAGTTTTTTGTGCAAAAATCTGAATGTACTTGTCAATGGAAAAATGCATTGGAAAGGCGCCCCTTTTGTGGTGGGTTCTGGTACTACGGGGGGACTGACTCACTCACTGACTCACTCACGACGTGACACCGGCCGACCTAAAGCCCCCCCCCCCTTCGGCTGTCGCCAGGTGGGGGACAATAAATATTGCCTATTTGGTAGGGGAGGGTCAATCTTTTTTTTTCAATCACTCTGGGAGGGTCAAAGAAAAATATTTTACTGTCAGAGGGAGGGTTGTGCATTTTTATTTCCGAGCACCCCTAAGTCCTCCAGTGACCTCCTTCCATAAGTTTTGAATGGTCCCTAACAAGACTTTCTCAAGGCTCAAGAAATGTCTCCTTGTAATTTTTAACGTTAGCAAGCTAGCTACAGTAGCTACTGTCACTAATGTTAGCTCCCTGAGCTAACACCTCAACTTTGGCTTAGTTAGAATAATGTTGTTGTGATGTTGAGATGGACTTAAGTGGTGTTATTGTTTGAATATGAACATTCCATGAAACGGTCTGTAGCAACCCTAGGGCATTACCCCCCCCCCCCCCAGTTTGAGTGTAGATTGTCAACCCAATCAGGTAACAGACGATAGATCACTCCTGTATCTACTGTATATGCCAGAGACTGTCAGTTTGCGTATAGACTGTATATGTTAGCTTTTGGAATCTCCCCAGGGCACATTGATCAGAAACGTCAGTATAGATTGCTCTATATTGATCAGTGTGTCCTGTTAGCTCACCCTTCATAGACATGACCTGTCAATGCACATACAGACATAGACCATTGTGGAACATATAACATTACATTGCAGTCATATTAGCAGATTCTTTTATCCAAAGCAACTTAGAACAACCATTGCATTTAACGTAGGAAGTCAGTGTACTCTCGCCAGAACTCTCAAGTACATCTCCTTTCTAAACAAGTGACTAAGAGCATAATCTAGTGCTAAAGCTTAAGTGCCCCTTTGTGTGTGTGTGTGTGTGTGTGTGTGTGTGTGCGTGCGTGCGTGCGTGCGTGCGAGTGCGTCTCTCTACCGCTCCCTTGGAGGAACTAATGTGTCTCCCTCCTCCCCCAGGTCTCCCACCATGGCAGGTGGGCTGTTCGCAATGGACAGGAATTACTTTAATGAGCTCGGCCAATACGACAGCGGCATGGACATCTGGGGAGGGGAGAACCTGGAGATCTCCTTCAGGGTGAGAGGGCACACGTAACTATCTCTCACACGCACACACACACACACACACACACACACAGACCAGACACATATACACATGGACAAACACAGACCATCACTCTCACATACACACACACACACATTTCAATTTCTTTATTGGATTTTCAATCAAAGATACAAATCAATATCAAAATCCAACAGTAGCAAGAGTCACACAACGCAGTGCAAGATCACACTCTCACACAGATAAACACACAGTCATTCTGTAATGAAGTGAAAGTGTCAGCCTGTCACTGTCCCCCGGGAGAAACACTGCGTGTGTGCGTGTCGGCTCATTTGACCTACAGTATGAACCTCAATACTCTAAACATGCTTCCTTCCTCCCTTCCTTGTCTCCTTGAGGTAGGCCAAATTACTGATATAACACACAGATACACAGATGTTACCAATCCAGCCATAGATCAGTGACTTCTCCAAGGATGGAAGGAAGGGAAGGTTGTATTTCCAAGCCTATTGAGACAGGGCCCGGACCAGAGGTCTGAGTGCTGTGTGAGGCTGACAGCAGGCCTTGCCAGTGAGTGTATATTTACCTGGCTGAGAGACTGTTTTCCTTCTGACACACACGTTCCTGTCGGTGTTATGATTTCCCTCCCCGTCAACCGCACGAGAAGCACGTCTCGCAGGGCTGCCTGCTATTCCTGGCAGGGAGGGAGCCTCATATGGGACTTGGGTGGATGGACTGTAGGAGGTTTGTTAGCCTGTTTTTTGAACTAACAGCCCACAGAGGGGCTACAACGAGTGCGGCAGTATATACTGTAGAGACCTTTCTACCAGTAGTGGAACACTCTGTAAGAACCATTTAGGGTTCCCAACAGCACCCGGAGGACCTGTAAAGGCTTCCATCTGCAAGCTGGCAGACCTGAAAAGGTTCCACCTTTTTCAGAGGGTTCTTTTACTGTTACACATGTTTCTATATAGAACCCTTTTTTTATTTAGTGGGTAGGCAGTCTAGGACTGCTGACCTCATGGCAGGACAGTCTCAGATGGCAGCCTCATCATGTAGGGTTAGAGGTCATGGTACTGTAGTAGGGTTAGTGTTAGATTAGGGGACTAGGGCCTCAATAAGATAATCCTTATTGGGCTGCGCTGGCACAGGTCTTTCTCTTTGACACATTCAATTTTGGATTCTCCTCTGGTCATAGGGAAACATGACAGACAAAACAAATTAGTGGGATAATAGACAAGGTAGGGCCAGGGTATAGAGAGAGGGGAGGGGGGGACTACGGTTAGGGCCTAGATTAGGGTTAGGCCTTGTCTCCTATGGTTAGGATGGGAGTTAGGGTTAGGGCCTAGGCCAGAGTTAGGCCTGGTCTAGGATCGAGCATCTGGGTTAGGAAGAAGGCTAGGTTAAAGGCCTAGGTTAGGCTTAGGCTTAGTCCCCCATAATTAGGGTGAGAACTAGGATAAGGGCCTAGGTTAAGGTTAGGCCTAGTCCCCTATGTTTAGGATTAGGGTTAGGCCTAGTCCTCTTAGGGTCAGGGCCTAGGCTAGGGTTAGGCCTCCTACTATTAGGGTGAGGGCTAGGGTGAGGGCCTAGGTTAAGGTTAGGCCTAGTCCCCTATGATTAGAGGTCATGGTACTGTAGTAGGGTTAGAGGTCATGGTACTGTAGCAGGGTTCGGGTTAGAGGCCATGGCTCGTACTGTAGTAGGTCTGTTTGCCTGGCTAGCCCGTGAGTGTCCCATGCAGGACTGGACAGAGGTTGGACGTCACAGGAGAAGAGCGTCTCCATGTCTTTCCTCCTCAGGGTACAGCTTTCATTTATTCATGTCGCCTCTCGTTTTGTAACTTGCTTTCATTGTCATCTCAATTTTCTTTCTTCTCTCTGAATCATCCCCTCCCCACCCCATTCAGATCTGGATGTGCGGGGGTCAGCTGCTGATCATCCCCTGCTCCAGGGTGGGCCACATCTTCCGCAAGCGCCGTCCCTACGGCTCCCCGGGGGGCCAGGACACCATGGCCCATAATTCCCTGCGGCTGGCGCACGTCTGGATGGACGATTACAAGGTAACCGGGCGCGGAGGCCGGGGACCCCTGGTGGTCGCCCAGGGGAGAGTGCTGAGGAGGAGGAAGCGAGACACCCGTAAGAAACAAGAGAGCAACTTCTCTGGAGGCCCGGCTCCCCTCGACAGTGGCGCCACCTCTGGGTGGGAGGTGGGATTGTGACGTCTCTCACGCCCTCTTTATACATTCCCCGCATTCACTCAGCACTAAAGCTCCACACCCCTGTTACTTCCTGTTACCCAGAACTGGAGGAAGAGAGGAAACCAATCAAGAAACAAATAGAATTACTCATTAAACTTACATTTTTTTATTTAGAATAATTAAACAATGAACAAAGCTAGTCTGTTTCTGCTGGCCTGGTTGTGTCCGTCTCATCACCCGTCCTAGATCAACATTTGTCTCTTCCTGATTACGCCGCAAGCAGAAGATCTGATTGGACATTACAGCGCAGGAGTGGCCGCAAGACATCCGACCAATCGCGTTGTTTTGGCGACTGGACTTCCTCTCCTCTCGTCACTCTGCTTTGCCCCAATCATTGACCCTTGGTTTCTGCCTCTGACTGCATCTCGCTCTCTCTCGCGCTCGCTCGCTCGCTCGCTCACTCACTCACTCGTCCAAAACTTGACCTCTCTGCTCTCCGTTCCCCGTCTCTCCCGTCCACCCAGGAGCAGTACTTCGCCCTGCGCCCGGAGCTGCGCGAGCGCGCGTACGGCGACATCAGCGAGCGGGTGGCGGTGCGCCAGCGTCTGGGGTGCCGGTCGTTCCGGTGGTACCTGGAGAACATCTACCCCGAGATGCAGCTGGCGTCGCCCCACAACAAGCTGCAGCAGCCCGTCTTCATCAACAAGGGTCTGAGACGACCCAAGGTTCTGCAGAGAGGCCGGGTAAGAGAGAGAGAATAGAGAGATCCCACCGTCTCTCCTAACCTAAGATCAACTACAAGTCCAAAGTCCTGAAGAGGGGATGGGTTGGATAGAAAGAGAGAGAGAACGCATCCCTCCAACCCCCAGCCCTTCCCCCTCTGCATTGGTGTATATGTCTAGTCGGTTCAGTCTCTAACAGAGCGTCTCCATTTCCCCCCTGTGTACCCACCATGCCCCCTAGTGGCAATAAAGTGAAGCAATATAAAACCTCTTGACTTTCATGTTCCTGCTGTGGACAAATGTCGCTTTATGGACTGCGACAGATGCGGTCAAATTTCAACGCGTATGACAAGGTAGCATGATCCAATTGGATGCGTACTGCGTGCAAAATACATACTTTCTAGGGGCAGCTGTAGTACGTACTGGTAGTAAAACTAAAAAGTAGAAGTATGCGATTCAGAAAGCAGCCCAAGTGTCTCCTTAGGAGGTTCCAGGCCGTAGGGGGCAGTGTTGACCAGAAAGGAACGTGGAAGCTGTCAGATTAATGGGGTAGGTCAACAATATTTAGCTTGCCTTGAACACATTGAACTATCCCCTCTATCTTGGAGTGGTTTCTCTCACAGCACTGCATGAGTTTGTGTTATGGTCATGTCAACCACCACGTTTGGTCAGTGATGAGGTCATGCGGTCCATACAGTTGCAGTGCATTATGGGTGAAATGTGTGGAGTCTCTGGAATTCACTGAAACTGTTTGAGAAGAGGAAACCTGTGGCCTACCTATGGCCGCTGTATAACCTCCTCTCTCTCTCTCTCTCTCTCTCTCTCTCTCGCGCACACGCGCACACAGACAGACAGACAGAGACACGCGCACACAACTCCCTAACTGAACAGTAAAGCTGTGTGTTAAAACTGGGTCTCTCTCCCCAGCTGCGGAACCTGCAGGCTGACCGGTGTCTGGTGGCTCAGGGTCGACCCAGCCAGAAGGGAGGCACTGTGGTGGTCCGGGTCTGCGACCCCCGCGACCCAGAACAGGTAACACACACATATACACACATATATACGAGCACACGCATACATACACACACACATGCATACATACATACATACATACATACATATACATTCTGTCACTTTCAAGTTTAGAGTTGATGGCATTTCTCCTCTGTAGGAGTGGTCGTATGATGAGGAGCATGAGTTGATCCTGGCTGGTCTGCTGTGCCTGGACATGTCAGAGATCCGCTCCACCGACCCCCCCAGACTCATGAAGTGTCACGGCTCAGGCGGGTCCCAGCAGTGGACCCTGGGGGTGAGTCAGGATTTAGGATTGATTGATTGATTGGATTTACTGGGACAACATAAAACAAAAACACTGGTCAGTGTATGATGTGACACTCTCTCTCTCTCTCTGTCTGTCTCTCTCTAGAAGAGTAACCGTCTGTACCAGGTCTCGGTTGGCCAGTGCCTCGCCGTGGTCGACCCAGTCAGCCCCAAGGGATACGTTGCCATGGCGATCTGCGACGGCAACCAGTCCCAGCAGTGGCAGCTCGAGGGCTGACGGTGATGATGTCACCCCACTCGCTGCCTCGCCAACCTCACAACAAGAGGCTCACTGCTGCCTCTTCCCCTTGTGGACGGGTGAAGGACTGCACCCTCTAGTGGTGACGTGCACGGGAGGGACTGATGGACGAACCAGGACAGAACACACAGTCTGAAGGCCTGTGGGACTTATTGAGACTGTGAATTGATTCACCTCCATGAAGAACAGAGGGAAGAAGGATGGAAGAAAGGAAAGAAGGAAGGATAGAAGGATGGAATTGGTACGACTTACAGTCTGCTAGTCGGGACGTGAGTCCATTTGTACTAGTACTCTATTTTTTTCCCCTGAGAGATAAGAAGATTCTATTCCCTGTCCCATATTTTAAAGAATATTTTTATGATGCAAGTGTTTTTTAATTTACAATCATGTTTAATTTGAACCGAATTTTAGCCTATTTGCACAGCGTTCTTACATATGAGACAATTCAGTACTTCTTGAACAACAAATACATTTAAAAAAGTGTTTGCTAAGAACATTATTTAGATCATGGACAGTATTAGAAACCTTGTTTTAATAGTTTTAAATAAAAAAAACTATTTTATTATGATTATGTGAAATTGATTGCTATGACAGTGTTGAAGTCTATTTTAATATTACATTAGTAGTGGGGTGTTTTTAGGAGTAATCTTTTTTTCCTGGATATTTTGATCACTGGAGTAATTTTGTTTTTATTCTGTGTAGTTCATTGTTTAATGTAGTGTTTTTACCAAACCCCTGAACTGGGCAGCTACTCTGTGACTGGATCTGTTTATCCTTGTTTATATTCCCTTATTGATGCCCCTCAGTTAAGCTTGTTGAAAGGGAGGGACCAGGGTGCTTTAGGATCCTTTGCGTTACAAAAACGTTGTGTCTTCATCAGCTTCACTCAACTCACACTGTCCAATGTTGGCCCATGGTTAACGACTGCTTGTGTGAACACCCCCTCCCTGTACAGTACAGTGTGAATAGGCTAATCTATACAGCGGTCAGCCACAACATTAAAACCACTTACAGTTACAAAGGCATCTGTCAAGGGGTGGGATATATTAGGTGGCAAGTGAACAGACAGTTCTTGAAGTTGATGTGGAAGCAGGACAAATTAATGGGCAAGTGTAAACGGATATGAGCGAATTTGACATGGGTTATTGTGACGGCTAGACGACCAGGTCAGAGCCCCTCCCAAACGGCAGGTCTGGTGGTGTGTTCCTCTTATGCTGCGTCGGTCTGCATAACAGGTACGTTAGGCAGGACGTTTCCATCATGCCGGGTAGGTGTGTGTCGTTAAACTGGGGAGAAGAGAGGGCACCAGGACACACTTATAGAAGGCAAGCTGGTGGGAAACCTTGGATCCTACCATTTATGTGGATCTTACTTTTGACACGTACCACCTGTCTAAAAACATTGTTGCAGACTAACTACACCCCTTCATGGCAACAGTGTTCCTTGATGGCAGTGGCCTCTTTCAGCAGGAGAATTTGCCCTGCCACACCGAAAAATCATTCCGGAATGGTGTGAGGAACATGACGAACAGTTCAAGGTGTTGCCTTGGCTCCAGATTCCCCACATCACAATCCGGTGGAGCATCTGTGGGATGTGCTGGAAAAACAAGTCCGATCTATGGAGCCGCCCCCCACCTCCTCCCCTCCCCCCACCTCCTCCCCTCGCAACTTCACAGGACTTTAAGGATTTCCTGCTAAAGCCTTGGTGCCAGATACCAGAGTCCATGCCTCAACAGGTCAGAGCTTTTTTGGCGGCACGAGTACAGTACACAATATTAGGCAGGTGGTTTTAATGTTGTGGCTGGTTGGTATATTGTTGTTGGCAGCGACATCAGGGCGATGCAGGGTGGGAGTCACAGGGGACGAACCACTTCCTGAAAATACATCTTTTGGTCTGGATTAACTCATCTAAAAAAAAAAACAAGGCATCCCTGGACCCGGTGGTCACATGATCAGCGAGTGCATCATGTTGAATAGGAGAACTTAAGATTCACAGTTGCAGTGAATATCTTGTGTTTTTAATAGTGAAGAATCTTCCTCTAATATGCAGCTACACTCTATGGCTACACTCTATGGCTACAGGAACGCCCACAGGACTAGCAAAACATCCCGTCCACCTCTCTGTCCTGTGTTGTCTCTGTCCACCTCCCTGTCCTGTGTTGTCCCTGTCTACCTCTCTGTCCTGTGTTTTCCTCCATTACCCGTGTTCTCAGTACCCACCATGTTTGCTGTGCAGTTTTTGTTTTTCTTTTGCAGATGATGCAACCAAATAAATGTTGAAGTATGAAAGTATCAACATGGCTTCCCTTTTTCTTTGTTTGCTTAACTCCTCAATCTCAAAGTGTTTCTTCCCTGTAATACTTTGAGAGATGGTGATTGTACAGCGGTTGGAACCAAATTGCTGTTTTTTTTTGCTGGTGTTTTTTGTTTTGTTTTAGTTGTTTTTTTTGCAGTGGTGTGGTCAGAGAGGTTGTCTCGCGCGCACTTCCATGACTGTCAGCGTGCTGGGAGTTAACTGGGTCATGGGTTTAGCGCTTAAAGGGTCCAACCAGACTTGCATGATGATTAGGACTGAGAAATGCAGGTAGCTTTGGGGTTAGGTCCCAGCCAACATTGTATATGGGGCTGAAGAATGGGCCCTATATGGGATTGTCCACGGCTTTCATAACGGCCCGATGTCAATTGCCCACATGCGTTTCATGCTGGACTACACTTGGTGTTAGGTGGGCCCTAACTGGGCAACATACACAAAGACCAATCTGGGTACCATCTTCAAGCTTTATGTGGGTGCTAACATGGGAACTACATGGGCTAAAATCTGGGATTCAAGTGTTTGCCATAGGTTATGGGCCCATGTCAATTGCCCACATGGATTTCAAACTGGGCGACTTCTGATTCTGATCTGGGGCCTATTTCTACAGTATGCTCAAGTGGGTTTATCCATGGGTTCCAGACTGCACACACATCGGTTTCACATTGGACATACAATAGATGTATTGTACACATTTACACTGAGGGTATAATTAAAACCCCAACTTCTGCTACATCTAGTGTTGTAAATAACAATGCAAAATAGATTTGGCACGAAAGGTCAAACCAGACTCGACTATCAACTGATTTCAGTCTGAGAATTCATTAGTAAGGGAGAAGCCTACTTATGTTCAGCTAAATCCATGCAGTATTGTTGACCCCTAATCCATAGATGTTATCACTTTACCCTCCTGTGAATGGATCTGGCCTTCAGCTTCAAGTTTTTAGACTGCACCTCAGGATGGTGACATTGCCATGTACAGTAGCTAATATCTCATAAAATGTGCAAACCTCCCCATTGGCTATGTTCACTCATACCAACTGCCATCTGAATTTTGCATTAGTCTACAAACCTCGGCCTGCAGATAGGATTCTGTCAAACATTCACATATCCAAAAAGAGCATTGAGGGGGTGTGGCCTCTGTACCATGGTCTTGATTTATAGGTCCCCTACATCACTCCAACCTAGAGCTCAATCTGTCCATGGGAAAATGTATATTTTACAGCGAATATCTTGGTTAATACAAGATTGATCTAGGAGAGCAGTTTTGTGTTTATATGTGTGATAGTATTCCGTTTGGCGATTGCTCCAGCGTAGCCCACGGAAGTAGGGAAACGTAAGGCAAACCTCTTTAGATGACGTCACGCAGCGTTGCCATGACGACCGGGGGTCTTTCGGTGGCGTACTGCGCCTGTGCATCACGTAATGTACCCTCGCATATCGCACATGACTGAACTGAAACACTAGACCACGGAGAGCGAGACTCGCTACACCGTGGTAAAATAGGTTGAACGATCATATTGCTGCAGTACTTTTGTGATGAGTTTTATGGATTAATAATGGACTAAATGGCTAATTACTGATCGTGTGTGACAGTGCTACGGCTTCTCTCCTGTATGGAAACCCTGCTGTGTCCTGAGACTGTCCACTCTAGTGAAGTTCTTCCCACACTGGTCACAGTGGTACAGCTTCTCTCCTGTATGAACATGCTGGTGTCTCCTGAGATTAACCTCTAGACTCAAGTTCTTCCCCAATGATCACAGTGGTACGGCTTCTCTCTGTATGAACACACTGGTGTGTTTTTAAGGCTCCTGGGTGAGCAAAGTTCTTCTCACACTGGTCACAGTGGTATGGCTTCTCTCCTATATGAACATGCTGGTGTGTCTTGAGGTGACCCTCTTGTACTTTGCACTGGATGCCAGAGGGTTAGCAAACAAAACAGTCTTAAAATCTTCCACAATATCTGTGGTCTGTCTGTTATTGTGGTGCTCATAATCAAGCAACAGCTTGATAACAACATACACCCTATTGGACATTTTGTGGATGTGGAAGAATTTAAGACCGTAACAACAAACCAAGCCTCGAGTTGCCTGCAGTCACAACTGACGTTTCAGCGCAAAACCTCAAACATTAATAACATTTGAGAAATTACGTTTTCATCACTACCTGATTGGATAAAGAGAGGGGCGATACCGGGTTACAAAGATGCATCACGGAAGACCTGTCGTGACTGGTCCGAGCATCCCAGGACAGACAGTGGTGTTTGCTAACAGTCTGGCGTCCAGTGCAAAGTACAACCAAGCACACACAAAAGGCTGACAATGCAGCATTCAGTTACAAAGTTCAGACTGTATTCAATATGGGCCTAAATTGATACTTTAATATGTGGCTATGCATTATTAGACAAAACCATACAGTAAAGCATTATGGAACGAGAAGCAGTGGGATGTCACGGATATCGGCACAGCTAACGGGAGTGGTTAGGCACGACGTGCAGCGGAGTTTAGCGTGAGGCCATCGTGGTTATCGCCAAGGCTGGAATGCAAACTGACCAATAGAAACAATGGACCGGATCTATACCATTGTATAATAAACCATATTCAATATAGAAGACCCCACAAATCCATTAGCAAAGTTTTAACTTGAGTTTCTGTAACCATAGTAACTCACTCCTCCAGCTACTGTGTTGTTCTCCTACATCCCTTTGCTGTGTGCTCATGGCTTTAAAGCAATTCTACACACTCTGTTCTTAAACACGTTGTTAAAAGTGTGTTTTGATCCAGAAACCACACCTCTACCAAACAACTGATTGATAAGCTAATCAGCAAATTGTCTAGGCCTAGTTGAGCCACTGTAATATTGTGTCGAGCAGCATGAGACATTATCATGAGCAGTGCCTCAGCCCTAGTTGTGGTACCTGTAGATATCAGGATGTATTCCAATCCTCACAAATGGGTCATCCATTGTAAAGTCACTGTCATCTGTGCTGGCATCGGTGAGAGAGGCACCATCATCATGAAAGAAAGACGCACAACATGGAGGCAGCACTAGCAAGTATATGGGAACAAGTTGGGAACAAAGAGGCCAATGAAATCATCACATTTTGTGTTATTTTATCACCGTGGCGTGCACATGAAAAAATGCATCGCTGCATTCCTAATTCTCTGCACTTACTTTTTTGAGGAGTGGCACATCGAAGAGATACAGGGATGAACTAGCCTACATGATTCACTCACCTGAGCACAAGAACTGTGTTCTTCTGACCCATCTCTCCTCTCAACACTGGTTCAGACTCATGCACATCCACCTGAAATGAATCACAGCAGACATCGTGTTAGTCAATAAAGAAATGAAAGAATAGTTTAACTACATAACATTAGCACCAAAAAAACGCTATTTTATTTTGGGGTGTTGCAAGAATAGCCGTTTATCCTTCATCTTACAAGGCATTGTTGATCCCGAAATCATAATATGCTTAATAACTGCAAGTTAGACCCCACAATTTGCACGCAAAAGACTTGCAAACTTAACGTTACTGAAGCTAGGAGGCAGGAACTTCCTTTGGGGTTATAAAGGAATGCAGATGAACTTACCAAGCGATCTCTGTGTATGGTATAAGGAATGAAAGATATAGTGAACCTTAGTCATTTCATCAGGGCCAAATTCAGTCCTCTGGATGTCCTCTCGGGCAGTGCCATCCTCTCCAAATACCGGCTGAGAACAAAATCAGTCACCCATCATCATTAGCCATCATCATTATCATATCCTTTCATGGTCTTTCAAGAAGTCCCAGACTAGGCTTATATGTCTTGATTCTCTTTATTTTATATTTTGTAGGCTACAGTGTGCATTGGAACTATCACGAGATCTCGCCTTCACTCTTAAATAAATTGTAAATGATTAATTTAAGTAGGCATAGATTCCTTTTTGGAAATATCAGATTGGGGTAAAATGGCTGACAACGCTCGTCATATTAAAACGTCATTTATTTGACTTATCAAATGAACAATCGATGCGTGTGGATTAATTGGAGGCAGTTAAGTCCCTGCTAAAGACCCATTTTTTCTCCCTGTCCTTCGAGTTGAGCCTGCCTCCTGGTAATCCAACTGTTGCTATTTTAGTCTCTTTTTAATTTATTTTGGAATTTGCTGCACTTTTATTTTGTATCTGAGCACTTGTACTTATTTGTATTTGCACCTTTTTCTACTTTTGTGTTCTGTATATGTATTTTTGTGCATGGCTGTAAGCCAGCGCACCAATGATAGCAAATGTCCAGTTGTCACTCCCTCCCTGGCTTCCTCCGTCCCGTTGTTGACCTGCAGTTCTATGTTGCTACCACAAGAGGCAGTGGTCCCAGAACCTTCAGTTCTATGTTGCTACCACAAGAGGCAGATAGACTGCATTAAACGTTTTCGGCCACGGGAGGGCAGCAACAGACTTAGATAGACTGTGTTCCTTGTTTAAACCTCCCCTGTGGGCTCGAGGGGGCGGAGTCTCATCACCACGCAAATATCCACGCCAAAGACCCCACAACTAAGCCCCGGAGTGACCTAGAGACACACGATCTTCACTGGTGTGTGAATGGAGATTGCCCGGAGGTCACTGTACTGCTCCAGACCGGCTGTGACCCAAGGGGGCGGAGTGTTGCCACCACGACACTATCCACGCCACAGACCCTACAAGCCCCTGAATGAGCAACTCAGATCCGAGGGGGCGGAGTCTTGCCACCACGCCACTATCCACGCCATGGACCACAGAAGTCAGCCCAAGTAGGCTAGAGACACATGGTCTTCTCCGGTGGGTAGCCTGAAGAGGGATACACTGTCCCCAACTGGCTATAACCCAAGGGGGTGGAGCCTCGCCACCACGCCACTATTCACGCCACAGAATCCACAACTCAGTCCTTGAGTGGGGTAGAGGCACATGGTCTTTAATGGTGGGTGCATGGAGATTGCCAGGAGGTCACTGCAGTGCTCCCGACCTGCTCTGGCCTTAGGGGGCGGAGTCTCGCCACCATGCCACTATCCAAGCTACGGACCCCACAACTCAGCCCTTGAGTGACCTAGAGACACACAGTCATCACCGGTGGGTGCAGTGATTGCCCGGAGGTCAGTGACGTGTACCGCGCCTAGCTGGGCGGCGTGGTAGGAGCAAATCAGGCGGCGCGGCGCGGGCGAACCACCGCCAGCGGCAAAACACCAGAGTTGGATTTTCTCAACTTTTGCGGTGGATTTGCGCGGTGACCCCCACATTAAAATCTGCGTGCGCTGATCTGCGATGAAATTCCAGCGGTACCGCCGCTGGATTTTACACCGCCGGTACCGCTGAATTCTGCGGCGAGATCAGGGTGAACCCTGCGGCTCAACCTGGCGGTTGCCGCTCTGGTGTGAACGCAGCATAAGAAATTCACGTCGACAGCAGCTGTCAAATAACAGCTGGGTGTATAACGTTAGCTCTAGCCTCTAGCTAGACGGCAGGGTGCAAAATAGATCCAGCAAACTCTGAAATAAAAGTTTAAAACAAATGTTTAATCCGGGTGTCTGCTGTAGCCTATTACACACTCGTTTGGCCAATTATCCTCTTCTAAATCAAATCAACTTATCACAGTTCAAACTAAATATTAACATTACCTAGCTACAGGGTTGCAAAATTCCGGGAATATTCAAAGTTGGAAACTTTCCATGGGAATTAACAGGAATTAATGGGAATTAACGGGAATAAACTGGGAATTTTGGGTTTATTAATACCAACTGTATTTACCTTGTCATAAACAGACATAAATATAAACATTTTGTTTTGTTATAAGCAGACATGCAGGCAAACATGTCTAATAAAAAAATAAAAATAAACATTTTTTGCTTAATCTATTCGTGAGTAGAACTTTAATGTATTCTACCGGCCTCTTAGTGTGCAGGATGCTAGGAATTAGCTGTGCATTCAATGGAAGAATGCACTGCACATGTGAAGAATGAATGCACAGTATGAAACTCAACTGAATTTTCATTAAATCAGGTTGTTTTAACCAAGATCATTCTGCAAGCTCTAGAATTGCATTTTATGTTTTTTCCCCAACTAGGCTACATTTACGTTCGCTGTTATAGGGGTCTGCGGTGGTGTAGCAGTCATGCATCATGTTCCGGTGCAGCTGCCCATCGGGAACCGGTGGTCTCGCCAGATCTGAGTATGGGCGGATCCCAGAGGGAGCGGCCTATTGGGCCACCGCTCCCCGAGGGTGATTAGTTTAATCTCGGCTTGAGAGTTCGTCACACAACAGCAACGCTGTCTGGTGTCGGAATTACGGTTGCGAGCTGAGAGAGTCAAGGAGTTGTCTCTCCCTTTCACATTGCCGACCAGCCGGGTTGTGTGACAAATCCTCAACAGTTAGTAGAAGCTAACTGGACACTAGGTCAGGGTCAATTGGCTACCAAATTGGATGAAAACAGGAAAAAATCATAAAATAAATATATAAATTAAAATAAAATAAAATTGAAAAAAGCTGTTATAGGCTACAAAAAAGGTAAACATTTCCAAAATTCCTGAGCTTAACTTCCCATGGAAATTTTCCGGAAATTTACCAGAAATGTTCCGCCCCTTTGCAACCCTACCTAGCTACTAAAATAAACATAATAACACAGAGGTTAGCTAGCTTCACCATCGCCAATATTTTAGTTTGCTAGGCTAATACTAACATTACATCTTGTTCACATGACATAGATCACACTGACGTCACTTTGTAGGCTGAAAAGTTTGCATTACCACCATTGTGGCGTGTAGTCCAACATATCTATAGGAAAAATGAATGGTATTTGCAAAAATGCCTAAAATAATATGTTTAACAGAGACTCCCAGAATAGAGTATGTTTTGTTCTAAAAAGTGAACATACATAACTGAAGATGAATTTTCTGACTTTTGAGGCCCACTGTTCTGAGGTCGATGTTGCTAGAGATAGGCTATGCTAGACTTACGAGTCAGTTTCTAGTCTGACTCAAAGGAGGTTTTGGGATGAGCTGGATTGTTATTAGTTTATTACTGCCCAACTGTGGCAATGGATCTGAATCTCAACCCAATTAGATCCAGACCACGAGAATCAACAACCTAGCAACTGCTAGGACAAAGGATTGTGATTCTTTAAAGATATACTGCATTTTTTTCTTATCCCCAGTAATGAGTCCAACCAGACCTTTCTCCAGCACTGGCACAGCGTAAACGGAGTGTGGAGATAGGTCTGGTTATGCAAGACTCGCGTCTCTAAATGCTGCGCTTAACTAGAGACTGAAGACATTTGTCTAGGATTCATTGCTAAAAGTGAGTGGAAACATTTAGCTATTGACCCCCCCCCCTGCTATGCAGAACCAATCCAGTCTTTAGGGCTTCCTAATGGGGCAGTGAATGTTTTGTTGTCTTGATTCTGCACTCCAGTTTGTTTGGAGGACATCATTTCCGTTAAGACGGGTCCACCCTATCAGAGATGTAGGTGGTTCTGATTGGTAGCGTCGGTTTTCAAAGCTGTTCTAGCAACGACTTTCAATGTATCCAGACTTCACCAAAGTCTGGTATCGCAAGACTATTGATATGCTAACTATTATTGAAGGCAGTCCAGACAAAATGGAGCACATTCTCTAAATGTCTAAATTTGCAGTTAGTGCCCAAAAAGATCCTGATACCTTTTTCTTGCTTTTAAAGTATTTAGTCTCACAAGTGAGAACTCTAGCACAGAAGGAACAAAACACAACAGAGCTTGTTCCAAGATGTAAAATATTTTTATTTTATTGTAAATGATCCTAAATCTGAATCCACAATTTCCAAAAACCCACCATCACACTCTGTATAATTGAAAAAGGCTTCATGTTTCAACATTAGACACTACTATACAGGAGAGCAGGAGGAGACAGACGACTATTAGGTCTGAGTGAGAATAATGTACAAGAGAAAATATCAGAAATTTTGATTTTGTTACAACCATTAAAGAAAACTGTACAATTGATTCTTCTGAAAGTTTAAAAAATACACCATGCCGTGACTGATATAATACAAGAAGAGAATGTCGGGGAAGACCGACAAAGTGTAGACAATGTCAACTCTTATGTGCACACAAACAAAACAAAACAAAAAACTTCATTTCTTAACTGGCCAGCGAAATGCCACCAGTAACATGATTTCCATTTTGTGATCGAGTCAAATGTCATACCATATATATATATTTCTTTCAACTCTCCAGCAATTTACAGCATGTTTTCTTCGTAGAAAGAAATGTAAACAAAAAAAACACACATTTTCATTTTCAAAGCATGACCGAGTCTCCTGCAAGGTTTCTGAGTGAAAGAAAGGCATTTATTAGATGTGTTGTTTGTTGTTAATGACAATCTGTATGATCAGAGCAGGTGAGCACATGCCTCTGTACAGTTACAAGTTTTACACAAGGGGCTTTAAACTTAAAATTCACAGTTCACCCTTTTAATTCACATCTGATTATAGAACACAAAATTAGGATGTCAAAATCAATCAATTAATTGATCATTCTGATCGCAGCTCTCTGGCGATTCGTTGATTGCCCCTGTTCGCTATACAAACAAAACATTGTTAAGGAAAACTAAACCCAAAGATGGTGAGCGTAATTCTTCAAGTGGTCAGACGATTTTGAGACAACTGAATTACATTCTAAATACAACAAAAATACTCTTGATTTAAATTTTTACACATTCTGTACAGATGTATACAGTACATCACATAAACTCTTAGAATGATCTTGTGACATCCTTCTTAAATACTTTTTTTTCAGTGGAGAGAAAAACTATTGAATCAGCCAAACAGCCAGGGTGAAGTTAAGGTAGCATTTGGTCGATTATCATTTCTAAACGTGTCCGTTGTCAGACCGATATTTACACACGCGCGGCGGCATCAAACGCAACCTCTGCACAACGCAACTCTCCTCAATTTCTTTTTTTCTTTTTTTTGAAAATAGCTTCATTAAGTAATAAATACAAAAAACTTTTCTTTTATCTTACAGAAATCAAGACAGGAAGAATAAGGAGAAAAACAAAACAAAAACAGAAAACAGACTTTATGGAATCAAGTATTTCAACTGTATATTTTCTTGATTTAGTGCAAGTTATTTTTCCCTTAGCTCCGCCCCTCTAAGGAAGTCCATTCTGTACATTCCTTGTTCAGTGGTGTCAACATGTCTCTAGCTATAGCTGTATAGATATATATCTGAATAGATCTGTTCTCAGAGGACCTGCCTCTCTGTCTGTACGTATATAAGGCTGTGGCCAGCACTGGGCTCTTCTGGTCTAGTCGGCTGGTGAATTCTGACCCCCCTCACCCGTCCCCACAACCCTCATCCCTCCCTCTCCCTCCTAAACCCCCCACCCCCACCCCCAGTAACTCAATACACACTAACAACCAACTCAATCTCTTCTCTCACACTTTATATAGAGATCAACCAAAATCATCACCTCCATTATTTTATTATGGGAGAACAATTCTTAGGGGGGAAATAGTCAAAATAGTCATAAAAACCCATAATCCTCTCCCTCCATCCCCCTCTCTCTAACAGTTCTGCGGTCAGTCTTTTTTCCTGATGCGTTAAGTTTGAAACAGCTGAAGTCAAATGAGGCTTCCAGCTGTAGACCACTGGGCCTGTACAGAGATAAAGGAATGTGTGTGTGTCGCGGTGTGTGTGTGTCGCGGTGTGTGTCGCGGTGTGTGTCGTTTCAGTTCATCCACTTGCGACAGTTGAAGGCTCCACAGTGACAGGGGATCTTGTGCTGGTCGTCCTCCAGGTCAAACTTATAGTCATAACACAGCTGAAAAGACAGATGTAGGGAAGTGTAAGGAGAGAGAGAGATGGAGGGAGGGAGGAAGGGCGAGAAATGGAGGACAAAAAGGAGGAAAGAGAAAGATCACATAGATCAGCGTTTAATGCAGCAACGTTACACGAAGAGATGGACAGCAGTCACCGGATGCCTACAACTCTCCGTGTGTGTCTAGCAGTAACCTGGACAGATGGAACACACTCCAGCCCCTCAGCTAACACGGACTAGCGGCTGGACGATGACCTGGGGTGTATATGGACCCTACCTCCTCTCCTCGGGAGATCCTGTGGCTGGAGCTGATGATGATCTTCAGGTCTTTCTCCAGAGTCACCACCTCCGTGATGCAGTTAGGGGCACAGGAGTGGTTGATGTACCTGGGGGGGGCACACAGCAGGGGTGAGAGACCCGGATATAGACAACGTTGAGGTGCTTTAGCATTGATGTTGTGTTCTGCCCTTACAAGAAATTAACTTAGAACATAAACGGCATTTCGCTTCCTCCTTAACTGAAATGTAGGCAAGCCTTTGCACGTTCAGCCATCCTAGCAAACGACAATTGACCAAATGAGAAATAAGCGGACGAGGGCTTGAGGCAATTCAATTCTTCATTAAGCCTAGGCAACCAGCAGGCAATTCAATTGAATTAAAAAACTTTATTATACAACCGATGTATGTCTGTGCATCAGTGGTTCGATTTAATTCAGCCTACATGACTCTCGTCTCTTGAGACATAACGTTGCGTTACAGGACCCACTAGTCTCAATAGCAGTATGGATAACCTCAGACCTTATTGATTTTCGGGTTTTGAGAAATTTGGAACCGGGTCCTTATACTGTAGAACCGGGTCTCTATCCCCATCCCTAGTCACGTGTGTTAGTAAGTAAGAGATCGAACTCAGGGGAGGTGGGCAAGCAATACTGATGAGGGACGCAGTGACACCTGCGACTCTGTTGACACGTCTGCCACCACTCGGCAGTGTGTCTCAAATCAACGGAGCTCTTGATGAGGGTTGAAGTAGTACCTAGCGGGACCTCCAGAGATGGTGGCGTCGATCACGTGCTCGTTGTCGATGCGGAACATGTACACTCCTCGGTTCTGCGGCACACACACCAGAGAAGAACAACAACGGTCAGACAGTTGTTTATACACACGTTGGTTTGAGTGAATTCATATGTGTGTGTGTAGGTGTGTGCTGTGTACACGCATGTGTGTGAGTGCGTGTGTGTGCACGTGAGTGTGTGTGTTAACCCTTACCTGTGTCTCGTACATCTTTTCCTTGCGCTCGGCCACCTCGTTGCGGATGACTGAGCCGATGTACTCGATCACCATGGTGTTCTTCTCTATGTCCCTGGCAGCATACAGACCCAGACCCTGGGTGGCAGCCCATCAAGCATGCACGCATGCAGATACGCACACACGTACACGCACACACGCACACACGCACACACGCACACACGCACACACACACACACACACAGTAGGTCAATAAAGGCAGAGTCAACACTACAATAGAACATACTGATGAATGGAAACAAATTTTTATTTTTTCTTGCAAAGTGTGTTTGTGTGTGTGTGTGTGTGTGTGCACGCGCGTCTGTGTGTCTCTCTCTCACCTGGATGCGTGACCTGGCCAGGTAGACGTTGCTCTTCCACTCCAGCTTCATCCTCCTGTACTGGTACGACTTGGACTGCTTACTGTGGGATGCTCCGCCTATCCCGGTCTCCCCTGGCAACACCAGCAGGCCCGGGGCCACGCCCACTGCGCTGACCACGCCCACTGACCCCGCCTGCAGGGATTTGGAGGCTCCGCTGCTGGTCAGGGTGTAAGGTCTGAGGGAGGAGCCAACACACACAAGACACGCCCTGAAGCCATAGCAAAAATAGGAAGTAGAGAAGAGCATAGGATAGGCTGGTTAGACTAGAGATTATAGAGCCAGGGAGAGGTGTGTGTGTGTGTGTGTGTGTGTGTGTGTGTGTGTGTGTATACTATTGAGTAAAAGGGTGTGTGTGTGTGTGTGTGTTTGTTTGTGTTTAGCCAGCCATGTGTAGAGGATCAGCGCAACAGTCTGTAATAAAGAAGGCAGATATAGATGTGTGCGCAAAATGGAGGAGGCAGATATAGATGTGTGCG